>NC_089752.1:81040105-81077605 GCF_040412425.1 Macrobrachium rosenbergii | reverse complement strand
TTCCTGAAACTATAGAGGTTATTAAACCTACATCTAAAGCAGATACTACGCAAGTTCCAGCTTTTCAACCAATATCATCACAACCTGCGTCGGGAGTCCAGACGCCAATGATGCTTCCACAAATGCCTCAGCAAGTACCAATGCAACAGGTGCAGCAACAGCAAATACCTCAGCCCGTGTCGCAGCAACCTCCCATGCAGGTTTTGCCTCCGCCACCCTCACAAGTGTCACAGCAACCTCCTGCTCAAGTACCTCAGCAGGGATCGCAGCAGCCTCCACAACAGAAGCCACAGCAACAACCTTCACAACCATTGCAACCATCGCAGCAGCAATCGCTTTCTAACCAGTTAGCTCAGCAGGCACCACATAAACAGAAGTCACCATCTCCACAGCAGAATATTAAAGCTCCACAGCTGAATGCAATGCCATCTCATGCACCCCAGCCAGCACATCAGCCACCTCCACCTGAGCAAGTTTCATCTCTGCCCAAACAACATCAGCAACCTCTCATGTCATCTCCCCCACCACAGACTCCACAACAGTGTGTTCCTGTAAATGACATGGAGTGTAAGATAGAAAATGTTTCTCCTGTTATGGTGCCTGTTCAAAATGAGGTGCCCATAAAACCTGAACCAACATTACCTGTGAAACAGGGAAGCCCAAAGCCTCAAGTCAGCACCATGCCTCCTGCCCTGCCCACAGAGGAAGAGATGACTACTGAGACACAGACTGCACAGAGTAAGTAACTTTTCCTGCTTTATTATGACTGCACTGCAAAAGAATTGATTTTAACATTTTGGAGTAGCTCTCCTTGAAGGTTATTTTCTATAGAATATTGTAATCATTTTTCTTTTGAACTGAAGGGTTCTCTAAAATAATCACAACTTGGAATTTTATAATTGATCACCAAGTGGTAATGTTAGAACTTTTGTAATATTAATTTTTTTATTATTTTTTAACATCTTTGCACCATATATCATGCACAAGATATTTTTGATGCTTATTATGTGTCACATTACTAGTTAAGACATGAAATTGTGTGTTGCAGTGTAAGGAAGTTTTTTCACAGTAGAAGGTGCTAGGTATTCTGTAGTTTTCATAGTATTAAAATTCTAAAAGTGGTCGTTAAAATTTTAGGTTTTGTAAGTTTGGGAGGTTAGGTTGTACCTACTTGCTTGAGTTTTTGAATTATCATGTAATCATTTTGTGCTTAAAAAAATCATTACATGAAAATTGTTTAACCCTTAAATGCCGAGCCTCTATTTACAAAAGTGTCTGTTGTATGCTGGCGGTGTTCGGGAGTTAGCACCGAAGCGGAATAATAATTTTTTTTTTTCAGAAAATCACAGCACGCTTAGTTTTTAAGATTAAGAGTTCATTTTTGGGTCCTTTTTTTCTCATTGCCTGAAGTTTAGTATGCAACCATCAGAAATGAAAAAAATATAAGTATCATATATAAATATTGGAATATATGACAGCACGAAAAAAAAAATTTCATAATTATACAAATCGCGCTGTGAGCAAAACGGGTAAAGCTAATGAGTTATTTTTTTTTTTTTTCCCCGTTGTATTTTACACTAAATTCCGATGATTTTTGTATATAAATTGTAAAACGATCAAAGCAACACAGAGAAAATATCATCACAAAATGATGCATGAATTCGTAGCGTGCGCACGTAAA
Source organism: Macrobrachium rosenbergii (assembly GCF_040412425.1). Classification (NCBI taxonomy): domain Eukaryota; kingdom Metazoa; phylum Arthropoda; class Malacostraca; order Decapoda; family Palaemonidae; genus Macrobrachium; species Macrobrachium rosenbergii. Next base: position 81,075,924 of record NC_089752.1, on the reverse strand, counting down.
AAAAAGTTTTTCAAAAATTCACCATAAATCAAAATATTGTGCTAGAGACTTCCCATTTGTTGCAAAATGAAGGTAAATGATTGAATATTACTAAAATGTAAGTGTTTTAGCTTAACAATTGCAATTTTTGACCATTTCGGTCGAGTTAAAAGTTGACCGAAGGTCAAATTTTTTCTATTTATCTGGATTTATATGAAAATATTTCAAAATTGATAAAAGTTACTACCATGATTTATTTTTTGTTGTATTCTACATGAAATTGTGCACATTATCATGTATCACACTTTATGTAACGCCTAATAGAAAACAATGCGAAAATTTCGACAAGGTGACTAAAGAAATTCAGAGATTTTCAAAATTGCATTTTCGAGTTAGCGTGCGTGGAGAGTAAGAAAAAGTTTTTCAAAAAATTCACCATAAATCGAAATATTGTGCTAGAGACTTCCCGTTTGTTGCAAAATGAAGGTAATGATTGAATGTTACTAGAATGTAAGAGTTTTAGCTTAAAATTGCATTTTTCGACCATTTTGCTCGAGTCAAAGTTGACCTTAGGTTTAAAATTTTGGCAGGTATCGTGATTTATATGAATATATTTCAAAACTGATAAAAGCTACAACCATGAGTTATTTTTTCTTGTATTTACATAAAATTGTGCACATTTTCATGTATAACACTTAATGTAACGCCTAATAGAAAATGGTGCGAAAATTACGACAAGGTGACTAAAAAAATTCTGAGATTTTCAGCAGAGTTAGCGTGCGGGGAGTGAAGGAAAAGTTTTTTCAAAAATTCACCATAAATCGAAATATTGTGCTAGAGACTTCCAATTTGTTGCAAAATGAAGGTAAATGATTGAATTTGCTAGAATGTAAGAGTTTTAGCTTACAATTGCATTTTTCGACCATTTCGGTCGAGTCAAAGTTGACCATAGGTTTAAATTTTGGCACTTATTGTGATTTATATGAAAATATTTCAAAACTGATAAAAGCTACAACCATGAGTTATTTTTTGTTGTATTCTACATGAAATTGCACACATTTTCATGTATAACACTTTATGTAACACCCAATGGAAAACGGTACGAAAATGACGACAAGGTGACTAAAGAAATTCTGAGATTTTCAGCAGAGTTAGTGCGCGGAGGTAAGGAAAAAGTTTTTTTCAAAAATTCACCATAAATCGAAATATTGTGTAAATTCACCATAAATCGAAATATTGTGCTAGAGACTTCCCGGTTGTTGCAAAATGAAGGTAAATGATTGGATATTACTAAAATGTAAGAGTTTTAGCTTACAATTGCATTTTTCGACCATTTTGGTCGAGTCAAAGTGACCGTAGGGTTAAGTTTTGGCACTTATCGTGGTTTATATGAAAATATTTCAAAATGATAAAAGCTACAACCATGAGTTATTTTCTTTTGTATTCTACATGAAATTGCGCACATTTTCATGTTTAACACAATGCCTAATAGAAAACAGTGCGAAAATTACGACAAGGTGACTAAAGAAAATCTGAGATTTTCAGCAGAGTTACCGTGTCGCGAAGGGAAGGAAAAAGTTTTTCTCAAATTCACCATAAATCGAAATATTGTGCTAGAGACTTCCAATTTGTTGCAAAATGAAGGTAAATGATTAAATATCACTAGAATGTTAGGTTTTACAAAAATGAACACAAAACAAATACAAATACAGATATATAAAACCTCAGTAAATAAAATTGAATATAAAATCAATGTGAACACATCACACCTGTGTCCACACTCAATCATTCTGTCTTCCTTCCTCCACTAGGGTCCATTTTTTTTTTCTTTCGGGACACATTTATAAATGAGTGATGAGGAGACACGCCGCCCCTTACTGCAGATGGCGCCTCCGCGGTCCGCTGTCTCTCCAGTGTCCTCTGCAGGTGCACCCAACACACTAGTGGTATTTAGGTCATAATTCCCATCCAGAGCTACAGGAAAAGTGTATAGATGAACCATGCCTCTTCTTCACATTCATATACACACCCGGCAATCGCTTGCCGCTTACGCCCTTCTAGGGCCCAGGAGATCTGCCTGCAGCTTTTCTATAATAGTTAGGTCCACTAAACTGACGGGGACACAGAATGTGAGGGGAAGGCAGAGACAGGTGTAGTAGGGGCGGCGGCAGCAGGGGCCGATGCAAGAGGCGCACGGACATTAGACAAGGGAGATTTCTGGCTTTCTCTTAAGAAAATACGACAAAGCGTGACTGAAATGGGGCTCTTCCAGGGCACTTTACGCTAGCAGATTTTCCGAGGGCGTAGAAGGCGGTCCGCGGATGACTTAAGTGATCGAGGACGAGCTCTTCCACGTGGTGAGATGCAAGGGCTTCCGTAAAGGGGCAAGGCGATGGGGACTCTAAACTCCAAGCAATGGCGTGTGGGCTCGAGGAATACGGGCCGAAGGGGGCGAGAAAAAGTGATACTTTGAAAGGGCCACGTGGTTAGGGGTAAGGGCATCGGGGCCAGGTGTTGAGGACGCCTTCACAAGTTCACCGATATCTTCCAGCCCGCGTGGTGTGTGTCGACCTCGGGCGGTTTCTGCTTTTATCCTCCTATGGGCAGGGCGGTGCGCCCAAACACAGATGCTTTGACTCATTGCACCCTGGTTGCCCGTGAGGGGAGGTTTTGGCCTGTAGGAGAAACACCTAAGCCAGATTACTTTTGCTCAAGGAAAGATCTTTATCAAAAATGGGAGCGCTTTTAATCTTTTTAAACCTCTGAGCTTTTAAGTCCCATAGACAGATGGTTCATCGATCACGCTGGCAGTAAATGAACACGACAGAACAACCAACAAATAAAGCGAGGGGAGGAGGCAAATTCTTGTTAGCTTAATTCTTGCTAATCATACTCTCCTCATACAAGATGATGTACATACTCTCCTTCGGGTGTGTACATCGATATTCAAGAATGAGCGGCAAATGCTTTACGTTATTCTACATTCTGCCTTGCAATGAACTTTACTCCTAAGGGTTTTATGAAGCTGTGACATTACTTTTAATAACACATTGGGACAATTCGTTAACAGAACGCAAAGTGATTTAAACACTTGGTAAAAGAATAATTACTTTTAGATTTGCTACCCACTGGTAACTTTATAATGTGACTAACAATTGTGAATTAATTAAGATTATAGGACCACGATATGAGGCTATGGCCAAATAAAATGAAAAGAAAGGTTATTGTTCAAGAATTAAAATACACGGTTACTTGAATTTTAGATAAAATGCATGCGGTTAGTACAATCTGTCTTGGAAGAGGCTGTGTAAATGAAAACCGCTTATTTTTGTAAATGATATCCCCTTTTACGCGATACTGTAATGACTATACATATTCGCATTGATAATTTATCTGCTTTAATGGCTTTGCTCAGCTATCGCTCAACGCGGAGTTGAGGGATGACCCACACACCGGAATTTGACAGTCGTGGTGTGTGGGGCGAGAGACCAGCGAGGTTTTAATTCGCTAACCTTAAACTACGCTAATTTTATGCGTCCACTGCCCACTCGAGTACTCCATGTTATGACGGGGCGAGCAGACAAAAGATGTGGGGTCTTATAATGGAAGGGGGAAAAGGGATAATAATAACAAAAGGAAAATTACCAAGACGCTATTTAATGAAACTTGATCAAGAGGAAAGGGGCGGACACGCCCCTCAGAGCTACAAAGGGGGCATTTAAATCACAAGGGCAAGAGTTTATGACTCGCGATTCATTAAAATTAAAGATAAATAAATGACTAAAATAAAGTAAATGATATTGGCAGAAGAACTAAGGGAAAAAGAGTGAGGGTTTTATTGTGTTAGGCGGAATTTATCGCTCAACTATAAATCACGGCCCGACTATCACCAGTCCCAGGGCGAGGAAAGTGCACCCGGCGGGCGCGACTGAGGCTTTACACGCACACCATGCCAAGGTATGCGTAAGGGCGCCACTTCTCACTTGTTATTCTTAATGATTTATACATTGTGGGAATGGTATCCCGTATTTAATTGCTCCTTGTGGGGATAATTTAAGGGAAGATTAGTAGAGGATGGTAAGAGATAGCAGTTCTGAGGAACGGAAGAAGATAGAGGAGGGCCTGACATCCCCTTCTGGATCAGTGCCAAGACCTCTCGAAGATGAAATGGCAAGACAGGTGCCATGGGAGCCGAGAGCTCTTTGTAACTACCTGGAAATTCCCACGCCCGTGGTACCTACCCAGCCTTCTTAATGGGACAGTTGTCCTCGTCGGGGAAGCGGAGGCCCATGACCGGAGGGCGTGCACGAGTACCACCTGGGCCTGCTGAGCGGCAGCCATGCAGGAGTGTTCCGTGGCGGTTCGCCATGATCCGTCATGCCTTGTAGTTCATCGCCAAGTGAGATATGGCAGAATCCTGACTTGCAAATTGCGCTGGCGACGACTGAGGCAGAGAGGAGGCGTCGGGGTGGCGTGAGCGCTCGTGAGGGTATCGGCGACCAGCTCAGGCACGGTTACAGGCCGCACTCTGCAGGTGAGCTCAAGGTGGTCGGAGGAACCGCCTCTGACCGACGCTGGTGAAGGTGCCAGGCCGGGGAAGAGAGGGGTCCTGTTGATCCCTGCGGAATGGAGATCGGCGAGCGCTTCGGGCGCTGGCACTAGGCAGAGCCGTAGCTATCAGAGGTTTCACCGCCGGTCAGGACGACGGCTTGGCCCTGCTCGCATGCAAGTGGCAATCGTAGGAATTTGGCATCTCCTGAAGGAGATTCGATTGGGCCGGCACTGGCACCGAGGCAGGGCCGGCACTGGAATTGATCGAACCGATCGAGGGGCCACTGTACATTGTACTCAGGTGGCACTGGTGGGGACTGCATCGCCCTCCTGGTACCCAGGTGCCAGTCTTGACTGAGGGAGCGCCGGGAGGATTACTCGCTACCGCTGAATGATTCGGGAATGGGGACCCCTAGATTGTCGTGGATTTCCGGTGGGGGACTGGAGTCCTGTCCCAGGATGACGCTATAGCCTCCGGGAGATGGCTTGCTACCGCAAGATTGCAAATTTTGGATTGCGAGGTCTTGTGACTCTAATTGGACCGTGAGTATCATTTTAAAATTTATTTATTCTCGATCGTGATTTGCAGTAGTTTTCGCCTATTGATCGATAGCCCGTAGGGGAACTCTGTCCCTTCGGATGAGGGAGATTTGTGCGCCCGAAGTCCTCGAATGCAGTGACTCGGGCGCCGCTGGCTCGCTTACCTCGTGGAGGGGCCACGTGATACAGGCCCTTCGCGGAGGCCCAATGACTTGGGATTCGTGACTGCCAAGGCGACGGTGGGAGTAGTTGCTGATTTTGTTATTGCAAGGCATTTTGCCCATGCGGGAGAATGGCCATAAACCTGCACGCCGTGGCAAAAGGTCTGGCTAAAGTTCCTTCGCTACGTTCCTGTGGAGGCGAGAAGTAGTTATTTGTCGGTTTTCCGAGAGAGTGAGGCGGTTTCTTGTTCCGCACTGTTCGGAGGAATGCCCTGCTTTTCTTGCAATAATGGCAAGTTAGGGCTTGCCCTAGTTTCCAGCCCCAGGGGAATTTGTTCTCCGAGGAGGGGCGGATTTATCTCTCCGCCTCCCATGGATCTCTTCTTGAGGGTGGTGGGTTTCCACATATCTGTTATCTCGCAACACCGTGAGTGTTGCTGGGGCTTTTTTTCCACTATATGAGTGGCGTAGGGCAGTGAGGGGCGAGCGAGGAAATGTTGAATTTAAACTGGCCGAGTACCATGTTAGTGGCTCGAATCGAGCTACTTTGTCAACGCCCGCCCGAATGGTACGCCTAATCGACCAAGTCTGGCCTGCTTTCTGGGCTGCTCTTCTCCAACGCCTCTCCACCGGGCCGGGTAATCTCGCACGCCTTCAGAATTGCTTGGCGACGGGTTTCCAGTTTCCTCGACCGCTCGCGTGGAAGGGCGCGCAGAAGTAACGAGGGCCTTTCCGCCAGGAATTTAGTGAGAACAAGGGGAGAGTTCGCAGGGGAGAGATCGCAGCACTCCAGGACTCGCCTCGGCCCTTTCGGCCATACTGGTTCGACTCGGTCCATTTTGGCATGAACGAGTGGGCTTGGCTGAGGGAGTACTCATCCCCGCGGCAGGGGCGGGGGGGTGGCGGGCTGTCACTAGCATCTGAGCTCGGGGGCTGCTTCTCTCTCTCCTGCTCTGGGCAATTCTGTCTTCTTCCTCACGCTCTTCCTCTCGGCAGCTGGGCAATTCTGTCTCTCTCTTTCTTCACGCTCTTCTCTCCTGCACGCTCTTTTTCCTCCAGCTGTTCTTGAGCCATTCGCTCTCTCTCCCTCTGCACGCTCTTTCCTTCTCCTGCTCTTGGGCAATTCTGCCTCTGTCTCTCCTCACGCTCTCTCTCCCTCTTCACGCTCTCTGTTTCTTCAGCCTTGGCATCGCCCACTTCGCCTGAACCCATGCTCAGATCTGCCCTCGATAGTCCCACATGTCCTTCCAGCGACATGTAGAATTTGAAATCCTCGCTTTGTTGGGCTCTGGGTATTAGCCATCTTGGAATAATGGGTATAGGATATGTCTGAAAAGACTCTTTGTTAAAATTGATGTGTCTTGAAAGACGTGCTGTTCTTGGCGAACGGTCTAATATGCGCCTCGAAGACGAGTTGATTTTGTCACGCCGACTTGGCCGGGCTGTAGCGTGAAGTTGGGCGAGTTGTTCCCAACGAACTAGAATGATCAGTCCCAGAAGGGCTTAGATGTGTGTGAACTACCATAATGTCTCAAAAGGACTTGATTTTGGGTTCGTGAGGAATGAGAAATTCGCCACGGCGACGAGAATTTTTTGTATGAGTCTCTGAGGACTGAATTTGGAGAAATTCTCGCCACGCAGACGAGAATTTTAGGAGTCTCTGAGGACTGAGTTTGGAGGAATTTCACACGGCGCATTTAGGAATTTTAGGAGTCTCTGAGGACTGGAATTTGGAGAAATTTTACACGCATGACGAGAATTTGGGAGTCTCTAAGGATCTAATTTGGAGAAATTCTGCCACGTGCTTAATGAGAATTTTAGGAGTTCTGAGGACTGGGACTTGGAGAAATTCTCGCCATGCGACGAGAATTTTAGGAGTCTCTATGACTGGAATTTGAGAAATTCTCACACGCGCGACGAATTTTAGGAGTCTGAGGACTGGAATTTGGAGAGAAATTCTTCGCCACGCGCGACGTAGAATTTTAGGAGTCTCTGATGACTGGAATTTGGAGAAATTTCACACACGCAGACACGAATTTTAGGAGCTTCTGAGGACTGAATTTGGGAGAAATTTCGCCACGCATTTGCATATAGAACGGAGTCACTTAGGACTTGAATTACTTATCGCCCCTTTAGACTTAGAAATTACTAACGGAAACCCAAAGAAAAATGAATGGGGAAAAATGCTGCACACGCTGGCATGGGCGGGCGAAGTGGTGCAGGTCGCTTTGGCCAACACCGGAGGTATTTTTAGATTCTGGGTGAATGAACCCGTATATTTATATACCGTCTGGGATTCCGGGGAATTTCCCAGTCGTCTGAGAGGATAACAATACAACGGCCTAGTAATTTTCCCTATAAGCGGAGTTTAAATTTCGCTTTCCTAACACCTACTCGAATACTAACTACACTGAGAGAATTTTCAGCAATGCAAGCTGACTTCGTCGTGTCCTAATGGGAATTTTATTCGCGCCAAATAACAGTTCGCTAATAAAATGCTAAGTAAAAGTTATCACAGAGGAATTTATTTCGCACTATTCCTCGGGCGTGCGATATGGCAAAGATTTTAACACAGGAATTTTCGCGACTATTCCTCGGCTAAAGGATGGTTAGCACTGGTTATTTCCTAACTACTCATCCTGAAAGGTGCATGCATTAACTAATCTAATACAAGTGTTCTTTTCTCTCAGTGATTACATATCCCTATTTCTAATTCCTAGGAACAGTCACGCATTGTAAAAAGGTTTTGCTAAGATTAACACATTTAACGTGGAATTTTCTGGATCTGTGTGCTGGTTTTACACAAAGGTTCGTAATTGACCAGACTCCAGCTTAGCTTTTGTGGCTTAATAGCCGATTCCGTTGCAAATGCACAAAGCAACACTAGGGGAACCGTAACTGCAAAACGGAGATCTATGGCCAGGTCGCCATTTTTACGTTCGTGGTTTTAGTTTGAAATATGGCTCTGTGAGGCAGGTAGCAACACCGTGTAATTTAGCCTTGTGATTCTGACTGTGGGTACGTGGAAAAATGAAAATAAGAGGAGGAAAACAAAGGAGAATTTCATATGAGCATAGGGCCTGGGTTACTTAGGAAATATTACGTGAAACACGTGGGCACATTTAAAGTAGTGTATTTACATAAATGACATTAGTACGGGTAAGAGGAACTCAGTAGATTGAATGAAACTGGGGAATTCCAGCCACAGTCCGAGAAGCTTCCAAGATAGGATCCCTCTGAAATGAGAGATATGCACATTATACGCCAGTAATGAAAATAGACAAAAGAATAATGAATTCGAAGCTGCACTGAGGGTGCCAAAGGAGTAATAAAGAATTAATACTGCCGATGCAAGAGGCGCACGGACATTAGACAAGGGAAATTTCTTGGCTTTCTTTAAGAAAATATTACGTAGACAAAAGCGTGACTGAAATGGGCTCTCTTCCAGGCACTTTTTACCTTAGCAGATTTTCTCCGAGGCATGTAGAAGGCGGTCCGTGGATGACTGCGATTTCCGACGAAGTTTCTTCACGCAGAGATGCAAGGGCTCAGAAAAGGGCATGATGGGGACTCAACCCAAGCAGTGGCGTAGGGCTCGAGGAATACGGCCGAAGGGGCGAGGAAAAGTATACTGGAAAGGGCCACGTGGTTGTGATGCAAGGGCATCGTGTGGGGCCAGGTGTTGAGGACATCTTCTCACAAGTTCACTCCATATCTTCCAGCCCGTGTGTGTCGAATCTGTGGGTTTCTGCTTTTATCCCTCCTATGGGCAGGGGGCAGGCCCCAACACAGATGCTTTGACTCATTGCACCCAAGGCCTGCAGGGGAGGTTTGGCCTGTAGGAGAAACACCTGCCAGATTACTTTTGCCTCAAGGAAAGATCTTATCAAAAAATGGGAGCGCTTTAATCTTTAAACCCTGCTTTTAAGTCGAGCAGACAGATGGTCTGATCGATCGGCCGCTGGCAGTAAATGCAGAAACACTCTACAGAACAACCAACAACAACAAAGGAGGGAGGGGAGGCAATTTGCTAGCTAATTCTTTGCTAATCATAATAATATATATATATATATATATATATATATATATATATATATATATATATATATATATATATATATATATATATATATATATATATATATATATATATATATATATATATATATTGTGTGTATGTGTATATATATATATTATATATATATATATATATATATATATATATATATATATATATACACATATACATATACATATATATACATATATATAATATATATATATATATATATATATATATATATATATATATATATATTATATCTAAAAGGAATGCATTTGAAAAAAATTTTTTTTTTTTTTTTACAAATGAAATATACAAAACAACCAATAAATACAGATATATGAAAACCTGTAGTAAATATAAAATTGAATATAAAATCAATGCAGAATACTCACTCGTAATCCTGACTCTTAGTTCTATTCTTGTTTTCTCCTTCCTCCATTGAAGAGTCTTGTATTTTTTTTCTTTCGACATGACGAGGTACAGGTGGAGGAGGGAGACACGCGCCCTTACTGCAGATGGGCCGCCCTTCGGCGGTCCGCTGCTCCCTCCAGTGTCCCTCGGGTAGGTGCACTCCAATATATGACCGCAGTGTGGTATTTGTGGTCACACTCCCCGATCCTGCAAAGAGCTACCTTGCAGGTGCGAGAGATGAACCGGGTGTCTTCTTCTTCTGCCATTCATATGGCACACCCGCACTGCTTTCTGCTTCGCCCCTTCTAGGGGCTCCAGTGTGTGATCCCCTGCCTGCAGCCGACACACAGGGTCCACTAACCGACGGGACATTGGAATGTGAGGGAGGGCGGCAGCAGGGACAGGGACAGTAGGGGCGGCGGCAGCAGGGGCGGTGTCGGCAGGAGCAGGACGACTGAGGTTGGCCCTCCTAGCGACAACTGCCCTATCCCCTCAGGGCAGATCTGGAGCTCGGGGCCGGGGGGGCAGGTGGGTGTTGGAAGGCCACTCAGGATTAAAGTTTATGAGGGCATTCCCGGCCACCTCGAGAAACTGGATGTGGGACAACCTCCGGGTGTCCGAATTGTACCCACAGTAGAGGATGTAGGCATTCTGGAGGGCCAACTGAAACAGGAATTTGAGGAGCTTCTGTGTCCACCTCCTGGTTCTCCTGGCGAAGAGATAATACTGGATGAGTTGATCAAAGAGATCAACTCCTCCCATGTGCCTATTGTAGTGCCCAATGACGGTAGGCCGCTGGACACGAAACTCCTCATATGTAACAGACCTGCTGACGTGTCTTCTTCCGCCGAGCGACCTCTTCTTGGATGGGCTCATGACTGGTCATAATCATGGGCACAAGTCGGACCCCCTTCCAACAGATGACGAAGACATCTCCCTTCCACCGCCACACTGTCTCTCCTCTTGTCAGATGTTGCGGGTGGCTAGCGAACCTCTTGAGGACATTCGGGGCCCCACGCACCAACCAAAGGGTACCACTGACATGCACACCTGCTTCATACAGTTCCTGGGCCAGGGATACCGAGTTATAATAATCATCCATAAACAGGTGGTATCCCTGGTTACGGAAACAATCCACAAGACTGAAGACAGTGTCACACAGCGTGAGAAGACCCCCGAATACACAGAGAAGTCCACGACGTATCCAGTGTTGATTCCGAATAAAAATAACTTAACACCATATTTCTTTGGCTTCTTGGGGTTGTACACTTTTATGCTTAGATGCCCTTTGTATGGCATCATCCCCTCATCCAAAGAAAGGTTCTTGGAAGGAACCACGAGAAACTGGCACCGTTCACGAATGTAGTCCAACACTGGGTGGACTAAGATGAGGCGATCTGGATTATTCCTGGGTATGGCCGGCATCATTCCAAAGAAAATGTGGAGCCCCAAAAAATGTGCCATGTCCGTGAGGTTTCAGTCCCGCCAGCTTACACACAACGCTCGCTTTGCAGTTCCTCACGGCAGTACCGAGGTATTCCAGCAATTCCCGTGTAAGGAAGAGCTGAATGAACCCCAGTGCAGTGAGAGGCAAAGGGACGGTCAGTCCAGGTGCTGCCGTGAATGGGTGCATGTTAGGTGGGGTGGGGTCCTCCAACCACCTGTCATCACTTTCGGATGAACGGCCTTCACCTAAGCTGCTGCAATGTTGCGACCTTCTACGAACCTGTGCGCGGGCACGACTTCACACTCCCACCCTCCCCACTGGCCCAATCTCCCTCACTTTCAACATCACTTTCTGTCTCATCCCCATCAGCCACAGTCCATGCCTCCTCCTCCCCCTCAGACTCTCCCTCATAGGCACTGAAACCACTGAACTCCAGTTCACTTTCATGCTCTGGCTCTTGTACAGACATTGGGGGCAAATACTTGTCATCACTGACATCGGGCATGATGTCCTCATCACTAGATGACCAACTGCCATCGAAATGAGGATTTTCCACCTGCTCTCGATCGAGCTCCAACAAGTACTCATCAATGTCCTTTTGTTGAAGGCCACCCTGATGCTTCCTAGGGGTCGTAAAAGGCACAGGATGTGGTCCTTGGTCCCTTTCGGTCACACGTGGCCATACAACACGGCGTTGAAAATCTGGGTCACCTTGGGTGCTGGGTCCCTCTTAGCATCCAAATCTAAAATCGCCTCACGCTCACCACCGACAGGCAATACGCGCCTTTCACGGTCCTGACGACGTTGGGGACATCTCTGCAAACGCCCTGTTGCATCACAAATACGCTAACACTCGCACAAGTTCTGCAAAACACGAATAAGAAAATCGCTCTCAACGATGCCTCGCTGATGCCTTGTAGTGCGGAAGAAAGAAATTGCGCATGCGCAGCTGGGTCACGCCAAAAACAAAACAACAGCATGATCCATGAACTCCCAGCATCCTCAAGGCGCCAAAGATTTTAAAATCTTTCGCAAGCTAGGCCTATAACTATTTTTCCCAGGAATATTTAAAAAAACTTTTTTGTAGTTGACGTATTTTATGTCCACTTGGCACCCAACAGACAATTTTTGTCAACGTAAAATACATCCAGTTGGCATTTAAGGGTAAAAAGATTATACAAGGGGGTGACTGACCACCCAAAAAATATTAGTACAACAAAATAATTCTCTTTTTATGTAAACAATAATAATTTTTGCAAGATGAACATTTTTACAAATAAAAAATTATATTGAACATACGGATGCATAGAAAATATATATAAGGTAAGTAATTTGTAATTGTCATTGATTTTATATTTTAGGTCATTCTTGAACATTCTTCTAATACAGGGTTCCAAGTAATACATGCCAGGGCTAAGGTTAAAATTACAGCTGTAAGTAAGCAGGATAATAGTGACTCCAATAGATTTCTTGAAGAGAAATCTTCTGTCCGGCAATCACTGAACTTGCAGTCCAATTTATCCTGTGAGAGTTTTCACTTAAATGAATGAATATAGCATTGGATGTTTGTCCAATTTTGATTGAATACTTATGTTGCTTAATACGTACATCTAAATCTTTGCTAGATTGGCCAATAGAAAAAGGGGGACAATCCAAACATGGAATTTTATGTATTATGTTGTTTTCTTTAGGGCTATTTTTTATTAACATTCTTTTTAGTGTGTTGTTATAGGAAAAATGAGGTTGACATTAAAAGGCTGTAACAATGATTTTATGTTTTCAAAACCACTAAAATAAGGCAAGCTAAGAATGTTCTTACGTTTTACTTTCTCCACGTTACTTCCACTATAAAGCTTTCTGTGGGCTTTGTTGTAACAAATATCTAGTGTATGTGAAGGATAACAAACCTGTCCCTATTTTTCTTATGTATTCAATTTCTTGATCCAAATACTGGCGACTGACAATTTGCAAAGCTTGTGAAATCGATTGGAGTCTGGTATATCCTGCTTGCTTCCAGCTGTAATTTTAACCTTAGCCCTGGCATGTATTATTTGGACCCCTGTATTAGAAAATGTTCAAGAATGACCTAAAAGATAAAATCACTGACTTAATTACAAATTACGTACCTTATATATTTTCTATGTATCCATATGTTTAATATAATTTTTTATTTGTAAAAATGTTCATCTTGCAAAAATTATTATTTACAAAAAAGAATTATTTTGTTGTACTAATATTTTTTGGGTGGTCAGTCACCCCCTTGTATAATCTTTTAATTGTCCTGTCCCTGCTTCTGAATGGTTGATCCTAATCTTTTGTAAAACCTCTTAAATATTTAACCCTGTTTTGGCAGTTCTACTATAATTCTTCAATTGTATTGGATTCTAGATACATATTTTTCCTTTATAATCCCCAACTGTCATTTATATGAGCTTTCTTTGTAAACTTTTATATTTCTTCAGTCTGCTAAGTAAAGGACGAAAGAGTCGAAAGGCCTCGCAGTACTCAGTCTCCCTTTCCTTCATGGATTTTATCTTTATATATGTATATATACAGTATGTGTATATATATATATATATATATATATATGTATATATGTATATATATGTGTATATGTGTATATATATATATATATATATATATATATATATATATATATATATATATATACATATATATAATATATAATGTATGTATGTATAGTCAGGATACAGAATCCTTTGCTCAAGGCGAATTTTCTCTTAAGTTTGCGATGTTCTTTAAAATGCTTATTTTAAATATGCCCCTAATCATGCTTCCACATTATTAAGTTAACTTTTAAATGAAATTAAAGTTATTGTAATTTTATTTAAAATTAGCTTAACACATTACCCTTATAAAAGGAAATAAATGGTCGACATATAAATAGAGAGTTGGAAGAGAATTTCTGTCTCTCCCCTTCCTACCAATCTATTTTTAGAAGTCTTCTCAACCTCTTTTTAATACCTTCTTTACTCTACATCTCTTTCTCTTTGTTTTGAAATGCTTTTTCATGAACAATCTGGTTTTTATTTGGACTAATACAACACTTAGTTATTATGTCTCTGTTTTAGAACGTATTTGCCACACTAGCGCATTTACACTGTGTAGATGGTGCAGGTAAAATTATATCAATTTAAACTATTTACTGTACAGGTAAAGACATAAGAGAAAGAACAAGTTGTAAAAATGTGTGAGCGCTAACTATGAGAGAGAGAGAGAGAGAGAGAGAGAGAGAGAGAGAGAGAGAGAGAGAGAGAGAGAGAGAGAGAGAGAGAGAGAGAGAGAGAGAGAGAGAGAGAGAGAGAGAGAGAGAGAGTGTCCTTTATCAAGTTGAATTATTTATGAATTCTTATGGAGGCTGAGTAAATAACTTGAGAGAGAGAAGTTATACAAAGTTGAATTATTTATGAATTCTTATGGAGGCTGAGTAAATAACGTGAGAGAGAGAAGTTATACAAAGTTGAATTATTTATGAATTCTTATGGAGGCTGAGTAAATAACGTGAGAGAGAGAAGTTATACAAAGTTGAATTATTTATGAATTCTTATGGAGGCTGAGTAAATAACGTGAGAGAGAGAAGTTATACATTAGATATCAAAAGTTGGAAATTTTGTGATTTATGAAGGAGAGAGGGAGAGAGAGTACCAGAAATCCTTTGACATGCATGGGGCTACAGTTGCCATATTTGACAGCTATGGTATTTGTTTGTTTAAAGTATCACATAATTAACTATAGACATATATAAATTTTGTAATTATAGTTATATTATTATTTAATCCTATTAATATTTGAAAAACTACTTATTATTATGTAAATTATTTATCAGCAAAACAAATAAACATAACCATGTAACCATAAAAATCTCTCATCCCTTACTGAGATGAGAGAATTTTTATGGTTACATGTATAGGTTTATTTTTGTTGATAATTAAATGATTTACCTAATAATAAGTACTAATTTTCAAATATTAATAAGATTAAATAATAATATAACTATAATTACAAAATTTATACATTTCTATAATAAAATGTGATATTTTAAACAAATATCATTTCCTGATCTTTCGTGAAACATTTGGAGAGGGGGCAGGGCAAAACTGTCAGATATGTCAGTCGTTGCCCACAGCGTGTCAAAGGATTCTCTCTCTCTCTCTCTCTCTCTCTCTCTCTCTCTCTCTCTCTCTCTCTCTCTCTCTCTCTCTCTCTCTCTCTTTGTAATAATTGAATAATTTCACTCTCATGAGTAAGGACAACCTGTATCTCTCTCTCACTCTCTCAGATTTGCAAATGTTGCATCTGTGAAAAAATCGCTTATGACAATTAGGTTCCAATGAAAAATTTGTTTGTGAATTTGCGCAACTCGAATCGTATAAGATCAGGGTTATTACTCGTGTGTTTATACACACACACACCTAAAAAGTGTAGTCCTTCATTGGAGGGGTGGGCAGAGCTCTCGGCTAGCACGCTGTTGGCCCAGCTTTCGACTCTCCGATCGGCCAGTGGAGAATTAGAGGAATTTATTTCTGGTGATAGAAATTCATTTCTCGTCATAATGTGGTTTGGATTCCACAATAAGCTGTAGGTTCCGTTGCTAGGTAACCAGTTGGTTCTTAGCCACGTAAAATAAATCTCATCCTTCGGGCCAGCCCTAGGAGAGCTGTTAATCAGCTCAGTGGTCTGGGTAAACTAAGATATACTCAACTTTTTCTAAAAGGTGTACTTGCTGCTTTATTCATTTGCCAGAATTCTCAGCCGACACACCTGCTTGGTTGAAGAAGAAAACCTGAATATCTTTCTCTAATATAATTCATAATTGACTAAGGCCTCTGAAATTAAACTCCAAGTAACCAAAAATAGATTTCATTTGAAAATATAACAAACCACGAACTTATAAAAAGAGGAAGGAAAAATGAAGCATTGAAAATGGAGTCTGTCACTGAGCAGGAAGTAAATCACATTACCACCAAATAATGTACAGCCATCAGCACACAGTTAAAAAGTCTTTTGCCGTTTCAGCATGTCTACAACTTCTCTGTTTTATGCTCAGTACCCAGAGCATTTTGTCCATATTTCACGAGTTCACAGATTGTCACTGTGAAAGGAGAACACCTCATATGAATATCTGGAAAAAAATTCATTGAAATGTCATAAATAAACATGCTAATAAAAGATTGCATCAAACCAATGGGTATCAAAAAAGGTAAAACAAAAATAGCAAAAAGGAAAACATGATATTTTGATCTGCAAAGCAACAGTGTACAAAAAAATAAAACAGTAAGTGGTTTTTAAGAGAGTTCGGTACTCATTTCAGCAAACCAGAGAATCCATCTTCAAAAAGATAAGTTGCACTGCTCAAATGATTGCTACTAAAGTTCATGCTAGAGTGAAAGATTTCACAGCAATTTGCTTATACCAAAACACATTGTAACCATGCCTACTTTCGGGCCTGTTCCATTCTCACACCTGGGAAAGTCCCATGACATCATATCGGCAGACTCCAGTATCACAATGCAGTACGGGTCAACTGTCAGACTGCCTTATCACTTGCTCAAAACTAGATTGAAATGTCGTATCACATGACAACCAGACTTCCGATCACCTTGAGAAATATTGCTCCTGATCACGTCTTGTGACACTGTACGTATGTGGTCAACTTACGTGAAACGGTGAATTTCAGTTTTTATATGCGAATGAAACTTTGCATTGTCTCCAGGCAATGAAGTAGATGATGCCATCATAAAAGGCATTTATGTATGTATTTCAACCCATATCCAAAATAGGAGCTCGGCCCACCTGCTTTCTGGGTGACCACACCCAGGCACAATTAAACATAAGTTCACTCCTCCGCAGTGTGTCATTGACATATTCACACTCGGCCGGCACATAAGTCATATCCAAATACAACTATGAAGGTAGCTTTTCCATGCAGCCACATAGTTTCTGCATTTAAAATCAACGGCCACCATCATAACAGCTGTAAATCAAGACCTGGGAACATATATCACAGAAATATATGATCAGGAGAAGTTTGTTGTAACTAGCATCTCTTCACATATTGTGTTTCTAATCATGTCATATTCTTCTGTATGGCCCGCAACTAAACAGGCCTGCACTAATTACGCACGCACTGACAAAAAAAAAAAAAAAAGATCCTTGGTGAAGAACTGAACTACTTGTGAGTGATGACAACTGGCGAAACCATGCTCATTACTGTATATAAAGGCTGTTAGATTCTCCCAGAGAGGTGAAAGTGTGAAGACATGAAGGCCATAACCTCATTCTGCATCCACTCTCAGCTGCTGAAGACGTTTTCTTGTGATCCTCATGTGGATTGTAAGAAGTGGTATGTCTAAGTGGTTCGTCAGTCATGTCATGGGTCAATTAAAATCAGTAACTCTACAACTATTTCGTACAAAATCACCATCCTGTCATTGCAAAATACACCCGTCATGGACTAACAAACCATTTTCTAAACCCAACAGCTACTGATTGAAAATCGTCCATTTAACACCACTAACACAAAATGTACATGCTAGAAAACTGAATGCTTTACACAACTATGAAATAAACCACTACCTAAAAAAAAAAACTGAATCCACAAAATTGACTCTGAACACCTTCAAAGAAAAATAGAATCAAAACACACTCATGAGATATACTCATGTAACACTGGGACAATTAATCACCATTTCAACCTGTAAAATTATAGCGCATACGATAAAAAAAAAAAAAAAACACCCCCTGTAAGTCCTAGTAAAGTCCCCAACAGGCAATCACAATGTATTACAAACCTCTTCTTTAAAGGGAAAATTTCTGGAAACCTAGTTAACTCATCTACAGTCACTAACAAAAATGTCTGTGGCCATAGCCAGACTCACAGAAATTTGACAGTATGTTGAAAAGGGCTACTGGACTTAGAGAAAGAACCCGGTTTACATGAAGTAACCCTTGCTGGCTTGCATGCATTACAAACTGAACATCCCTACACAAAATTCTCCACTGATGAGAGCATGTTTTTCTGAAAGAACTTATCCCGCACATTCTGATATGTTTTCTCAGTCCCAAGTGGGCAGTCATTTTTATTGCTTTTTAGACTGAAGTATATATTTTGAATCTACTGGTCACTGTTTACCAGATACATTATAAGGAACAAATGCATCTGGAATCCAACAGTGTTGAAGAATTAGTGGACCTACCAAAACATAGGTAAATCTTTGAGAGGTGTTACGTAGGATTATTCCCAAGTGGTTCAAAAGCAGGGAGGAGTCAAATAGAGGATTATACTGGGAAAGAGACTAACCACAACAATGACTTTGGAATGAATGAGATGACATAAAAGTACAACTCATTTTCACCTTTTTTGTAAACTAAGTGTTTGCCAAATGAAAATTTAAAAAAATACTATTAGAAATACGAATATATGGAAATCACATATAAGGTAACTATGTATTCGTATGTTTAATAGTTTTTTGAAAATGTTCATTTTGCAAAATTTGTTATTGTTTACGGGAAGGAGAAAATGACATACTTTTATAAATATGTAATCATCTTATTCATTCCAAGGTCATTTTTGTATGGTAACATGGATATCACTTTGTTTTACTGCTTTGCTTATACACAGTCAGCATAATACAATGTAAAAAAAAAAAAAACTAGTGTAATTTACAAAGGGGAAAAAATCTACAAAACCACACTTTTTTTTTTTACTGTGTGCGCTACCCATAGTGCTTATATAAAATAGCATCATTTTTTAAAACTTGAGAGGAGGTTTACCAGCCCTTCTCCTGTCACTGTGTCATTAGACCAACATTTATTGCTTCCTATGC
The DNA here is from genome assembly GCF_040412425.1 of Macrobrachium rosenbergii. Classification (NCBI taxonomy): domain Eukaryota; kingdom Metazoa; phylum Arthropoda; class Malacostraca; order Decapoda; family Palaemonidae; genus Macrobrachium; species Macrobrachium rosenbergii. The sequence continues at coordinate 81,056,922 of NC_089752.1, read as the reverse complement.
CTTCTGTTACTCCTGGGAGAGATTGGGTGGTGAAATAGCTGGAAGATGTGTAAATGTGCCAAGAGGGTCATGGTCGTCATAGTGGGCCAGTGACACATTCAGTTTCTTGGCTAAAGGAACCCCATATAATAATGAAGGGTGCAGACTTGCTTGCCTATGTTACTAAGCCGAACGACTGAGTCATTGAAGAAGTTGTGTGGTGGGGTGCATGCGAGTTTGGGGGTCTGAAGATGTTGTTGAGGGTACTCTGATGATATGAACGACAATTCTGCTTCACAGTGACATCCCACCAAAACTCTCCCACTTGAGCAGCCACATCTAAGGGCCTGGGCCAGTCTTTGGGGTTCTCCATAATCTCAATAAAAATATCACAGACCATGCACATGTGCTTGCTGGAAGCCTCTCACTGTGAAACAGCCTCATCCTTGTTGTCATTTTCTTCAGGGGCTATCTCAGAATGTCACCAGCAGCAGTTTCAGTAGCTATCTTGCTGTTGGACAAAACTTGGAAGTCAGGGTCTCCAGCTTCATCATCCAGCCATTTCCAGAATGTCATCGCTTCCCTCTGTGGGTTGGGCACAAAAGTGTGATTTCTTTTGCTCACATATATCATCTTCATGTCTGATAATTACTAACTGTTTTTATAAGAATTGTGAACTCTAAACTCTGTTATTTACAAGAAAAAGAAAAGAAAGTACACAAAGGATTATAGCAAAGAAGAGAGGAAATACCCCAAAGGATTATAACGGATCAAAATCAAAGGAAAGGATTTCCATAATCTGCGAGGTACCTTCGAGAAACAGAAATGTCTCTTAACGCTGTAAGATGTTTGGGGCCTCTGTTTGACTGACTGTGTTGGTTCACCTATAGTAGTGTTTGTTAAGCTAATTTTTTATCCATCAGTCCACTTTCAAGATCAGGGTGTTGAAGCTTTTGTCCCTTTAATGTGCTTTTGGATTGCAATTCACATTCCTGCCCATCTTGGTGTCAGATCTCTTAACATGTACTGCCAGTGGTCTCGTGGGAAGTGACATCTTGCGTAGAAACCATTGTATTTGTCAGTCATTGAGGATTCCAACAGATTATTCTGATTCTTCTTGTTTCTGTGGTTTATGAACCTACTGTAATCTGCAACTCCAGTTATGTTGTGAGGTTTGTATCAAGAAATGCCTTCCCCTCTTTCATGTTCTTTAGGAACTCTGGCCACCAGTCCCAGAGGGTGTTTAACCCCCGTGTGACTTGATTGACCCATGATATACCTATCTCGGCTTTTGTTCTTCCTCTGTTAGTGAATGGAGCTGTGCTTTCACTGGTCCATGAGATGTTCATTACTGTCATCCTGCTCTTGCTGTTTGGTGTCCCTTCATTGGTAATGCTGGGGCTGGTGCTCATTCTCAGACTGTTTTATTCAAAAACAGTGACAAAGCTAATTTGAAACTCCAGTCAGTACTATTCCTCCTCCATCTGGACTAATATGTAAGACCTCTCAGCGTCAGTGCCTTAGAGACAGACGCAGCAACTATACGGCCGCCCCTTTTTGCAGTGTGGCTGATTGGTGCACCATCTGTGAATTTTTGTTGTGTCCACTGGCTGCCATTCAATTGTAAATGTACCATGTCTGTTGGAGTCAAGAAAAGGGCACAGGCCAGCAACCTCATCACTGAAGGCTTTACCTTGGTAGTAACACACACAAGTTATGACAAGTTCTTTGCCTTGGCCAGGGTTCGAATCTGCACCTTTTAGTGTGATATAGTGATACATTATAGTGAACTTAACCATTTGACTATCAAGAGAGATTTAGGAAGATCATATTCCTGTCGAATTCGGGCTCAAACTATATCAAAAATACATAAATTACTTATATATAAATGCTGCTTAATATATGAATCACAGATTCAAATCCTGGCTGCAGCTGATGCACTTAACACCCCTTAGGTGTATTTTAGTGAATGCGCATGTATCAGATGTGCATGGCCTGTATTTATATACAGAAAAATATTTTGTATTGTGTAACTCGATAGTTGATTTAATGTTAAAAGGCGTCATCAAATCCATGTTAAATTTAGGAGGCCCTAAAGTAATCCAAATGCAGAGGCTCCATTTTATTTATTTTATTTTATTTAGTTTTTAGGTTAACCTCAACTTGCATGTGCCCAGTTTTGCACCTTGTTGTGCTTGTGGTTCCTAGTTTTTTAGGTTCCTCATTCAGACTGGTAGTTCATAAAAAGAAAAAATTACATGATGATGCACATTAAGCCATAATAGTTCATAAAAAGAAAAAATTACATGATGATGCACATTAAGCCATAAAATGTTTAGTAGGTACACCAACTTGGTAGAGAAAATGAAAAACTTAAATGTTTGGTTTTCCGTGAGTGTCAGATGTAGTAGTCTTTGTTGTCATGAACAAGTTACTGATAGTCATATTTATTGTATCCAAGGTAATATTGCTGTATTAAAAGCACATTTATCGGTTTGGAATATTTTTGTAATAAGCGCTAACCTGACACGCAGTAGGATGTTCCTTCAGAAATGCATCCAGTTTAAGGGTTCTCGCTGTTGGTTTTCATTTTTTTTTACTTTTCATTACTGTAATGGTTTGATGCAATTTTCCTTTTCATTAATGGTTTGATGCCATTTTCCTTTTCATTAATGGTTTGATGCCATTTTCCTTTTCATTAATGGTTTGATGCCATTTTCCTTTTCATTAATGGTTTGATGCAATTTTCCTTTTCATTAATGGTTTGATGCCATTTTCCTTTTCATTATTGGTTTGATGCAATTTTCCTTTTCATTAATGGTTTGATGCCATTTTCCTTTTCATTAATGGTTTGATGCCATTTTCCTTTTCATTAATGGTTTGATGCCATTTTCCTTTTCATTAATGGTTTGATGCCATTTTCCTTTTCATTAATGGTTTGATGCCATTTTCATTAATGGTTTGATGCAATTTTCCTTTTCATTAATGGTTTGATGCAATTTTCCTTTTCATTAATGGTTTGATGCAATTTTCCTTTTCATTAATGGTTTGATGCAATTTTCCTTTTCATTAATGGTTTGATGAAATTTTCCTTTTCATTAATGGTTTGATGCCATTTTCCTTACCCTCGTAGTAAACAATTGTTTGTTCTCACTTTTTAATATTGCCCAAGTCTTCATAGCTTTCTCTTTTGTTAGACATATGTTCGGTATTGTCTGTTATCACGAAGGGAGTAGGTCCCCAATTATGAAGACTTGACTTGGGTATTAATGCCAGATGCAATTTTCAGGTTTCATTATGAAAGTTCAAGTGCTGGTTATTTCCATCATAAATGCATTTCAGGAAATCCATGTAGAAGGCATTGTGGTTTTGTGGATGATTTCCGTCTTTCTTGAGATAGATAGGTGGCAATGTAGAGTAGGGTTGGATTTGCCGCCGCTCTCGAGGTATTCGTCAAGTAGTGATGCTCGTTGGCCTTATGTTTTTCCCCTCACTGTAGAAGGGACTAGGTCAATATTCACGACGGGAGATTCTGCATTTTTGTATTATGGTGTTGAAAAGAGATAGGTGATTTGCCGCGCGTTCTCTGTGGGTCAGGGGATATAAATTAGTTTATGCGCTTAACGTTTTGCGTTTGTTCACTTTACAAAAGCTTTGAAAAGTTGTCGTTTCCCTCCGGATACTGGTTGGTCATCATTTCAGCGGTATTTTAGTTTCCTCATTTGTTTCAGTCGTCATGTTTAGTCCTCACCTGGCTTTCATAAATATTTTTCTGTTCTCTTAATGAAATAGATCGGCTTATGTGTGAGAGAGATTTCACCTTTTGGCAAACTTTGATAGATTAATATGAAATGTTTGTCATCAGAAGGCTGTTTCTTGTATTTTTCAACTAGGGCATGGCAGTCTTATTTCTTCTGAAGCCATGGCCGACGCTTTCATTTGGCCTTCGAGAGCAGTGGAAGGATGACATTTGGGCAAAAGAACTGAGGAGGTTAAGACAAATCACCCACCTCATCTGAATGATTTCTTCTTTTTACATTTGAAACAGCAAGTGTCTTATTATTACAAAAACGCAATTACTTCGCCTACCTCAAGTAAAATGGGTAAAATCCTTGCCGCAAGAGAGCTTCTAATAGTATACTCATTTGGCTACATTGTTTATTAATAAAAGTAACAAACACGAGAAAGGATATTTTTGTCACTCAGTTCAACGTTTTCCACCATTTTAGCTACTTACTGTACACACGACTTGGTATGTGATCAGATCTGGAGGTTCGTTCTCATTCCATGCCCGCCCGACGGACTATCAATTTTTAGGTGAAAATTGAATGCCTACTTTTGTCAGACTAGATCCAAGTGTCCTTGGACAAACTGAACGGTTGCAGGAATTGTCCAAAAAATGCTCGAGTTACGGTACGCTCGCTCTTGAGGCCTGCTTCTGTTTTTACAAGTCTTCACATTCAAGGCTTGTAAAGAGTATGGGAGACAGTATAAAATGCCTCTACTAATTTAGCCAGAGCGCAGTACACTATACTGTATTTCTCTTCGGTTGACCTTGATGCTCAAGCATATATGACTGATAGTGTGGGAAGGTACCGTTTGGCAAAGCAACATATGAGAAGAAGGACAGAAGACACACGCACTACTGAAGAACTAAATTGCCGTCCCAGTAATTGTGTTTGCGTACTGTACGTCTTCCCATCCACCCCCTCCCCCGTCATGTCTTCCATCAGGTTCTGTTTGACTATCGCCGTGTTGGGTGACGCTGCTGCACTTCAACAACTGCACCTTTCGATGAGTATCAAGGTTGGAGCAGAGTTGCGTCCTTTCTCATTTCCTTTACAAGAAACGGGATCCTTTGGTATTTATAAAAGATTTACTTACCCAACCCAGTAGCCACCGTAATGTAGAGAGCATGAATGACTTGATGGAAGTCACAACGGCGCGATTTATTCTGGGCCACTGAATATGTGTTAGAAGTGTCCACGGTCATAGTGAAGCCCCGGTTGGAGTCAGTAATTGGATCTCGACAGTCTGTCTCTTACCCCATAGTTGCTGTCACTAGCGTAATATCACGTACCGGTGGTATTTTCATATTTCAACTTGCATCAAATGCTCTATTTTTCATCTACACGAGAGAGAGAGAGAGAGAGAGAGAGAGAGAGAGAGAGAGAGAGATGAATCCCAGCCGGCCGGTTGGCTTGAATGTAGGTGGGTGTGTGGAGGTTTTCGGGGGAGGGGGAGGGAAGGCAAAGGAAGTGGGGGGGAGGGGCTGACGAGTCTTGGGGGCTCTGCGGTCATAAGCCGTGAGCCACTCTCCACATTCCAGCTTGGCTGGTGTGGGCCGGCTCTCTTCCCTCGGTTTCTCGGTGTCGCTGTTTCTCCCGCCCCGCTAGTGTTTGTGTGTGTGCTGTAGTGTTAGGGTACAACTTCCCTTTTAACGTCGTTAAATGTACTGATTAGGGTGAAACCTGCATTGATTGCGATTCATTTGTTTTGCCCAGTTATGTGGGGAAGGTGTCGTTATCATTATGCAACACAGAACTTGATATTTCTGCCCTGAATTTAAACCAGCTGGTACAGAGTGAAGTTTTTACTATTGGTAATGGAGAGCTGCACAAATATGTTTTAGATTAAAGGAGGAAGCTGCGACGAGGAAAACTTATCGGCAGTAGGGCAGACGATGTGACCCAGTGTAACAATGACGCGTGAGTATATATAAATTGAGTTGAATCGTCATCACGCCTAGGCTAGGCAGCAGGCAGGCAGGTCGTACAAGAAACTCCCGGAATTTTAGTGGGACGTTAGAATGAAGGTATTCTCTTGTAGTCAGATTTCCCGACGGAGCGAATTAAAGCAAGAGTCCAAGTGCACTTATTAAATTAGGACCTTGGGAATTATTCTGTGAAGTCCATAGGCCTCGAGGTGTGTTTCGTGCTTAGCTAGTGCCTTTTTGGTACCCTTGTGAGAGTATTCTTGTTAATCTTTTACTTGGGGGAAAAGAAAGTAGGTAAGCTAACGTAGTTGGCTCCTTAGTTCCCGGATGTTCTTGCGGCCTCCACGTCCCCCCCCCTGCCTGCCCCGCACTGCCCCACTCCCACCATTCCCCCCCTTGCAGTCCGAAGATAATCCTACATACCCACACTTTTTCTTCTTTTTCATTTGCCTGATGCGCTCTATTTTACGTATCGGTTGTCTTGGCTTTTGAAAAGTTCTGCAGCGTTACAAAGCATTGTATCAAATGGCATGTGAAGTTTAAACCATCCATCTTTTGGGCTAATTTAGTAATAAGATGCATTCGCTGTAACACCTTGAATTTAGTATGCTGTTGTTTGTCCGTGACGATTGATATTTGAGAGTGGGCGCATAGAAAAGAAACGGACATTGTACCGAAAAGTCGTGATCATCAGTGGGACGCTGAAAAAAAAAATATAACAGCAGCTTAACAGTGGTTGATAGTCATTTTCTGTATTATTGTCAGAACGAAGACTGGTAACCTGTACTAACTCCCTGCTCAGTATATTATTGAAACTAGAAATGTCCCCAGAATCTTAAAATATAAAGTTGCGTACGTTGGCCGCCATATTCTCCCGTACCCCACGTGGCCTCGACTCCAGATGGTGGTGCCATCTATCGGTTTTCATATCCCTCATCGGTCACTTATCAGCTGTTTTGAGTTCTTTTCATAATAAGAGATTTGAAACTTTTCAGATAAGGGCCTCTCAGGAATTAATAATTTCTGAAGTCTAATAAATGTGTTGCACATTGGCAGTAACAACAAAACGTCAGAAAGTGAGCCCCGTGCTTAGTGCCGTTAAGATTTAGTTTTGTGTGTGTGTGTGTGTGTGTGTGTGTGTGTGTCCAGGGAAGGACTTGGTTTTTTGTTGGTTGCCGGGCCTGAGAGAAACTCTCATAAATCTAGAGATGGAAATTGAGAAAAGTAATACAATTACAGTGAGTCGGTTTGCTCACGAATATTATTAAAGAAGAATGCTGTGGAAGAAATAATTGCATTAATGAATGGTAATACGGGAAATATACTCCTGTTAGTTTAGTGGGAAAGTTTCAACAGTGTTCCTTTTGTGGTGGATGCACACTGTGGGTGTCCCATGTTACGGAGGTTGGGTTGCATTGTTTCAAGTTTTGAGCGACATTGAGAAAGTGGTTTTATTTTTGGAACTTATGAATTTACATTACCAGAGTATATACATGGTTGTTGGCCAGGCCTTCTCTAATAATTAAATGAGTTGCAGGGCAGAGTTGTGGAGGATTGGAAAATCGGTGGATTACCGTAACCGAGTGAATAAACTCTCACCAGTCAAATCACGTCATCTGTTAACAGGAGGATTAGGGATAATAAGAAACCCCTCGTGCCTTAAGGCTTACACAGTAACTGTTCCATTCACATCACCACAGCACCTAAACAGTTCGTCGACCCCAAAAAAACTCACTTATGCTAGCACGTTCTCTCCTTTCCTCTCGTACATTCGCATGTAGAGGCCCTAGATAGACCTTCCAGACTGTTGCAAATTACACACAACCGCCTATCGCTTCTATTGTCACATGAACAAACCATACCAAAACTAAGATCGTCGTAGCGGTTGTGGAATGGCAAGGAAGGGAAATGATTGACTATGGGAAGCCAAAGGATGCAATGAAAACTTAGGTCAAAACGACCTTCTGATTTGAGAGAGAGAGAGAGAGAGAGGGGGGGGGAAATTTCTTGTGTATGGGGAGCCATTGATCCCTTCGTAAGGGCCGGTTATAAACTAATTTAGACCCTTCCGTATAGTGTTTGAAGTGAGTGGAGATGATAAAGTTGTCCACTACGTTTGTTCATCCACTCGGCAGTAAAGGGAGCTGTTAACACGCTAGATTATTTGCTCTAATGACCACTTAAGGAAATAGATCAAAAGGTCTGTTACGTAGGTAGGTTTGAATGAATAACGGAAAACTATATATATATGTGTGTGTGTGTGTGTGACAAGACATTTATCATTCACTTTCCATGAGAGCTCTGCGGTAGTGCCGTCAGTGCACCTCGTGCGGTGCACTGTAGGCTGTACTAAAGGTTCGTGCAGCGCTCATTCGACCCCTGGCTGCAACCCCTTTCATCCCTTTTATTGTACCTCCGTTCGTATTCTCTTCCATGTTACTTTCCACCCTGCCCCAACAATTGATTCATGGTGCAACTGCGAGGTTTTCTTCCTGTTACCTTTTAAATCTTTTGTCTGATTTCCGTTTCAATTATGAATGACCTTGTAAGTCCTAGCACTAGGCTTTTGGCCTAAATGCTATTGTATTTATTGTGTACCATGAGAGTAACTTACACCCGTGGAAGTGTAGTCAAGTGAAGTGCATCTGACTCAGGCAGGATTTTTGAGCCTAGATCCTTGGTATGTTTTTTTTAAAACTAATTTAACATTGTTTTGAAGTTTATTAAGGCGCATAAAAAAGTTAACACTACCAAACTGGATATTCGGTTGACAGAATTAGAATATCAAAAGTGTTGTCAGTGAAGTTGATGGTTCATGGGCCCTTTGAACCGAACTTTGACATCCAGGTACGATGAAACTACCCACTTAGTATTTCTCTTGTCAGTTTAAGAAGGTCACTCATGCATGAGGTGAACTAAGAACCATCAACAATTGTTGTCACAGTGGAACCCAGTGGAACCATGTGACATTAGGGGAAGAGGAGGCGGCTCAGTTGTTCGTAATTCATCAAGTGGAGGTAGCCTATTTGGGAGTGATGAAGAGATTGTCCATTCCCATTCCGAACTATATAAGTGTCACACTTGTCATGAGATAGACACAAATGATTGTCAGCGACATACTTATCATTAATGGTCCCTGAAGGAGAGGCAAATCAAAGTGGTCTCTTTCTTGTCAGTCAGAGAATAGGTCAGTGACCCTAGTGTACAGTGACGTCACACCACAGCTTTGAAATCAAAATTCGTTCATACTGTTTAGTTTTCCACAAGATTAAAATTGCTGTTAAATTTGCGTATTGTACATACCCATAATTAGGTGTTCAGACACTGTCCAATCATTTAGACGCGTGAGCGAGTATAATTTATTAGCTGGAAAAAAATTGAAACCTGAGAGGAGACTTTCTATGTTGAGGCCGATACGACCGGTTGGTTTGCGCCTTTGGGCTATCGTCACGACAACTGAAAGTGAATATATGATGCAGGTAAGCCTCCGCCTATCATTCCATCTCTGTAGGCTTTGCCAGTTTTCAAAACTCGGAGGTTCGTGCAATTGTTGATTATGAAGTGTGCAGTTGTGCCTGCCCCGAGCTATTCTACCAGACAAAGCAATCGTCAACCAATCTCTGTAACCTTTTCCTTTTTGCATATCAACCCGTCAGGGTTTAGTTAGTATCAGTTTTAAATATTTCCCCATTCTGAGTGTCCATCGTCGTGTTTTGACTTTGCATGGGATGATCCGTCGTCGTGTTTTGACAGCGCATGGGATTGTGTATCACAGGTTCATTCGCACTACTTATAAAACTATAGGTGAACCAACGAAGTCGGTCAAAAAGGGGACCCCCTAATCACCTTAGTGATGACGTATTTCCGTTTCTGGAAGGAAACTCCCGAATAATGGAAAACCTTCCTTCCTTAGATCTTGGTGGCTATTTTAGAGTTCCGCTTCTTTTGAAAACGCTAAGATATCATCAGACATGAAGATATATTTATATATTGACTAATTCCAGTTAACACTCTTTTCTTTCAGTAATATTATTAAGGCACGTAATTCATGATTCTGAATTTCTCCACATAATCTACATCTTTTCTTTATTGTTAATTGGTAATGGGTGGCGTGATATTTTTTTTGGGAATTTTTTTTTGTTTAACATAATGCCACAGAATTTCACATTGTCCTAATATTTTCATATGCTATTTTTAGCAATATTGAGTCTCAAAATTGGCCTAGGTTATTTGTTAGATGTTTCTTATATACTAGTCTTCTTTTAAAGAATCACAAGAAATCTTCAAATGGCAATTGGCATGGCATGGCATGGTAAGGCAAGGAAAGCACGCTTGGCGTCGCTGCCTCACCTTTTGATCAAGTGCGCTCGACGTACTGCTGTATAGTAGTTGTTACTGTGCGTCCTTCTGTATGATGAGTTTCATCTTCATTCCGCACACAGATGAACCAATTCTTGTTGTAAAACTGCAGATTTCGTGTTGCGCTTTAATATTGGTTGCTTCGCGTTGCTGATCAGAGGTGGCGTCCCTTGATGCTTTCTAAAGTCAATGAAAATTGCGCAAGAAAAATGTGAGAAGGAAAAGGAAAGTTGCTACAAAGCTGGTTTCCTGTGTAGAAAAAGTCCCTGCAATGAATGTCATACATGAGGCCTGAATAAAGGAACGGGCTAAGGTTGCCAGTTTCTTGGCGGAAACACGGCTTTCAATTTTGAAAATGGCCGCGCCAGAACTGATGTGTAATACTTGCAGGAACGATTTTTGCATTGTTACTCGCTTAATTTGCGACCAGTGACTACTGGACTTTTATATCAATTCTGTTTACATACATTTGTGACCTGAATCTTGAATGAGTCATATACAGTAGTCAGTTGTTGGTTCAGTATTGGTTTTCGATGTGGTGCTTTTGCAAACGAATACGATGCGTCATTCACAAGTCAGCAGTTTGGACATTCCATTCCACTGTTTTTAAGAAGAGCTGTGGTCCAGTGATGAACTTTCGCGTGAACTGGTTAAATGGTCGGTGCTGTGATGCTTCTGCAGTCTTTGGCTGGTGTTCAAACGCTTTCACAGCCAACAGGTACGTCGCTCCCATTGCTCTTTATTTTTGGCCCAAGATTGTGAGAGGATGTGAATTCTGCGTCACTGGTAAAATGGCCAAATAGCTTAGATGGAAATTAAATTGGTAATCCCCAGATATTTCCGTGTAGTTGTTGGCCTTATTTGCAAGTGCAACACCAGGACTGGTTTCTCGTAGTGCAGTAACGTACTTCTGACACCTTGTTCGGCGTTTGGGGAATTTTCGGCGAGTTTTATTCAATTTGTACAGACGCCAATAATGACATCTCGGGTTTGCAAGTTGACCGTTTTCCACTGATGGAAACCCCATATGTAATTATTTCTATAGTCAGTAGTAGCACCGTGAAAGTGTGCCGTACCGTAAGAAGTGATTGGCAATCTGTTCAATTTGGGAGTCATTCATGTCAGACTCAGGACGCCACGTGTCCCTCCCTTGGGATATCGAGCAGAAGAATTACCGGGACCGTGGCGACCCGTCTTACTAATGGTGCTACTTGAATGCCTTGATTTATTGTTTTTTCGATTATGGTGCACTTCCATTACGTAGTTTATCGTCTTTATTTCGAGCACCAGAATGTTCTTGCTACTGTACTGAAAAATGAAACCCGTTGCTTCCAAACGCTGAATTTGGTGTGATCATTATAATGCGAACTTTAGCTTTTGGAACAAAGAGATTCATATTACAGTAATTGAAAGTAAAGCCTGCATATTGGGGAATAATGTCAACCTTTAATGTTAGAGGACAAACATTGGAGTCATGAGTGTGAATGAATGTGAGCGAGCCCTCGAAAGAAGTGTCTCCAGTTCATGAGAAACAACGTGAACACTTGATGGCTGGGTGTATTCTGTTCCATTCGTTAGATTTCATTTCCTCCGTGAGTTACCATTAGTGAACATTAAAAATGAAAAAACGTAGGGGACATTGTGCCCTGTGCCCTTAACCCTGAAACTGTTGTTCGTGGTAAACAGGCCCTTGCCTGTTGTAGTCCGTCAGCTGGGGAGACGATACAGTCATCGATATGCGACGTCTAAATGTTTGTATTTTGCAAACAAACTCATTCTACAGTATTTAGGCAAGGGTATATATATATATATATATATATATATATATATATATATATATATATATATATATATATATATATATATATATATATATATATATATATATATATATATATATACGTGCAGTCTGGGCTTACCTTACGTGCATTTCCCGTTGGGGTTTAGTGCCGCCGCGGTTAATCTCATGCGGTGCACTGTAGGCATTACTTGAGGTTCTTTGCAGGATCCTTTCGGCCCCAAGCAGCAACCCGTTTCATTCATTTTACTGTACCTCCATTCATATGTTCTTCCGTCTTGCTATCCACCGTTTCCTAACAATTGTTACATGTTGTAACCGTGCTGTCTAATATTTGTAAGTTTTCCGATGTTATTTTCTCTGAATATATTCTATTCAATATATTCATTTCTTCGGTCTCCTGTTATATCTATTTTGCGTTTACCCTTTACTTCAGTGTTTGTATGTCTTCCTTTTCGTATGCCCCCCCATCTCTCTCTCTCTCTCTCTCTCTCTCTCTCTCTCTCTCTCTCTCTCTCTCTCTCTAATAGATATATTTAATATATGTAATTATACACACACAATAATAAAAGGGCCCCATAAAAACACCAAAAGGGTCGAAATGATAGCATTATATTTGAAGAGAGCTGCCCTCCTCAGCTGACAGGTAATGGATAGGAAGTAGAGAACAGCTCTATTTATACAGTTGAAGGAAAGTTTAATGGTCTTCCCAAATCTCAGAGATAATCATCCGTTCAGACCTATTATCTCATGTGCCGGAGCTTTCAATTATAAAATTTTTAAGTGGTTAGGTGGTCTCTTTTCCCCATCCTTAGCCACGCTTTCTCAAAGTCACATAAAACATTCTGAATGTTCTGTCATGAATTCAAAGCAGCACATATACCCCTTTGACAACATGAAACTTTTAGGTTTAGATGTAGATTCCTTAATCACAAAGGTCGCAGCACTGACAAGACGTTCTGCAGTTTTTGGGAGAAAAGTTATCGCCCTATTCAGATCATTTCCCACGATTCCTAGATAAAATGATCAAGTTAGTTGAATTATGTGCATCAAAAACGTCTTTCCGGTCGGGGAGTCACTTAGCAAATCAAAATTCAGGCGCAGCATGGCCACCCCTTAAAAGTCCAGTATTAGCCAATTTATATATATCGAATATTTAAAGCTATATTAATAAATGCCCGAACACCTAAAGACATGCTGTGGATGATACAAGTAGATGATATCCTAACAATTTGGGATGATAGCTGGGGCAATTTCAACGATTTTCTTTCAAAAATTAAATGCATTAGTTCCCTGCATCAAATTCAAGGTTTAATTCCCCTTTTTTTATCTTCTAATAATTGTAGACACAACAGAATAAAAATTTACCGTGTACAGAAAACTAATATTTTCACTTTTATATATTCATTATTTCATTTATGACTGTTTTTTCGAAATTAGCGCAGCCAGCAATTTGTTCAGAAGAGCCTTACGTAAAGATTTGCTCCCCGGAATTCTTGGGAAAAGAGTTTTGAAGTAATCTGTGAACAGCTGTCATCTTTAAAGTATCCCGATCATATAATTGAGAAAGTTGTCCATAAGAAAAAGATTTTCTACCGACCCCCTCAATACAAGACCGGAGAGACGCCCAGCAATAAAATCAAAATTCCACACCTGGTCAGGATTAAGTATTTGCCTTTACCTACCCCAATCACCCTAGCCAAATCCCTAGTTAACGTCCATCACAAAAGTCAGTCCCCAAAAACACAGGAGTATACGAAATCCTTTGCCTTGACTGTAACCAATCCCATATAGGTTTTATAGTAAATCACTTTCCCAAAGACTAATACAACACAAACGTTCCGTAAGCTATCATGCTATGGCCAACAGAGCTCAGCTATTTTTAACCACAAATAATCATAAACGGGAATATGTCATGTATGATTTATAGCAGCAGTTGTCGGTTCAAAAACCAAATGGTAGAATCAGCACTGATTAAACAAAGAAATACGATGAACCTCTCAAAAGGAGCCTAGGATTCAAAACTGATTGATAAAAACTTCCTCCAACTAGGAGTGACGTAGCGGCCGACTTTTGGAACTGTCCTTCAACTCTATAAACATTGTTGCTCTCTGCTTCCTATCCATTACCTGTCAGCTGAGGAAGGCAGCTCTCTTCAAATACAGTATAACGCTATCATTTCTCCTTTTGGTGTTTTTATGGCCTCCTTTTATTACATGGAATTCTGTTTTCACAGAAAAATTATATATACATACATTCATATATATATGAAAAATTATATAGATATATATATATATATATTATATATATATATATTATATATATATATATATATATATATATATATATATATATATTATATATATATATATATATAATTTGTATATATATATATATATATATATATATATATATATATATATATATATATATATATATATATATAATTTGTAAAGGCATCGGAGAAGGGTGAAGGGGAGTGGGGTGACTTTTTAAAAATAGTTAACAATCTGTACCCTTCCAGTTTTGGGAGAGACTTTTCCATACTCGTAATTTTCTTGTTTGAATTAGACAGCTACTTGCCTCAGGGGCAGCTTAGCTTGGCCGTGAATCCTTGAAGAGAAGGGCAACGTAGCGGGAAATCTGTGCCCCTAAGGTACAAGCATTCAACCGATTTTAGTGTAAAACATTACTGAAAGTCTAGCAGTGATTGAGCATGTAATTAGTCATTAGTGTATTCCGCCACCACTTGGCAGGGGTGCCTAAACTCTCTAAATCAATGTCAAACTCCAAACACACTCATGAAGACCGTTTGATACGGTAGCGTTACGCACCACCCTGCTCAAAACTGAAAGGCGTTGTGGAAATACTATAGTTAATAGGCGACTTTTATGGGTGGTGGTTAGGATGTGTAAAGAAAAGTCTCTCTCTCTCTCTCTCTCTCTCTCTCTCTCTCTCTCTCTCTCTCTCTCTCTCTCTCTCTCTGTACCCACGTCAAAGTCAAAGCGCGAGCGAGTGTGCTGGTTCGAGTTCAGACTGGGCATTATTCAAACACCCTAAAGTTTCGTGAGCATAATGGCTAGGAATAATATTGATTGTAGAATTTGTTCCTCGATGGATATACGTTATGGTTGTATCTTGAATTAGTCCCGAAAAGCTGTGCCAAATGACAGAATTAGGGGAATTCAGTATTCTGAAAAATAAGGCATAGGCTACTATAACTCCTTAAGATCGAGAGGGTGTGGGCCATGTAGAAGCGAAATTGTGAGCACGTTTGTCTTAGCCACTTAATGCTTCCCTATGCGTAATCCCTTGATTATGTTTTGACCGAGTCTCCGTGATTGTATTTCCGCTTTGGCGTTCCATGCTGTGCCTCGCAGTGGTAGCGACACACTTTAAGTATGTAGATAAGCTGATCATCTATATATAAATATAGGTAGGCTATGCCCAGTGGTGACCACGTGTCCCACAAACTTAGGTTTGGCAGAGTAGTTAAAATATTATGCCACATCTTAATGAAAAAAAAAGGTTGCCAGTGAACAGTATCTCGTGTCTTTGACGTCAGTTTGAAACTCATGGCTATGGTTCTAACGCAATTGAGTAGCCTTTGTTGACCCCATTCTATTTTCATAATTGAGACATTATCAACACGGGAATTCCGTTTTCGCTCCACCCTACCAAGTGTGTGAGACAGGTGTAATTGTATGCATAAATTTTCGTGTTAAAGTAAGCGTTTCCAAACAGCTGCATTTTATGCATAAAAAACCAGGTTAAAAGGCAGAGAGAATTCCTTGCACCTGAAAGGGAAAGCATTTCAGAGAGAGAGAGAGAGAGACACGGTTATTCTTACGTTAGATATCAAAAGAAGGATATTCAGTATTAAACTAACTTTTAAAATAAATAAAGTTACTGTACCTTAATTTCACTTAAAGTTCAGTGATTGCCAGATCGAAAGATTTCTCTTCAAGGAATCTTTTGAAGTCAGCTACAATCTGAAATGACACAGTTCAGTAGGTAGGTAGCCTGCTTGTGTTCATCCACAGCCTACTGTGGTTTTATGACTCTCTCTCTCTCTCTCTCTCTCTCTCTCTCTCTCTCTGACTCTTCTAGCCTGCTTGTGTTCATCCACAGCCTACTGTGGTTTTATGACTCTCTCTCTCTCTCTCTCTCTCTCTCTCTCTCTCTCTCAAATGACACAGTTCAGTAGGTAGGTAGCCTGCTTGTGTTCATCCACAGCCTACTATGGTTTTATGACTCTCTCTCTCTCTCTCTCTCTCTCTCTCTCTCTCTCTCTCTCTTCAGTCTCTCTCTCTCTCTCTCTCTCTCTCAAATGACACAGTTCAGTAGGTAGGTAGCCTGCTTGTGTTCATCCACAGCCTACTGTGGTTTTATGACTCTCTCTCTCTCTCTCTCTCTCTCTCTCTCTCTCTCTCTCTCTCTCTCTCTCTCTCTCTCTCTCAAATGACAGTTCAGTAGGTAGGTAGCCTGCTTGTGTTCATCCACAGCCTACTATGGTTTTATGACTCTCTCTCTCTCTCTCTCTCTCTCTCTCTCTCTCTCTCTCTCTCTCTCTCTCTCTCTCTCTCAAATGACACAGTTCAGTAGGTAGGTAGCCTGCTTGTGTTCATCCACAGCCTACTATGGTTTTTATGACTCTCTCTCTCTCTCTCTCTCTCTCTCTCTCTCCTCTCTCTCTCTCTCTCTCTCTCTCTCTCTCTCTCTCTCTCAAATGACACAGTTCAGTAGGAAGGTAGCCTGTTGTGTTCATCCACAGCCTACTATGACTCTCTCTCTCTCTCTCTCTCTCTCTCTCAAATGACACAGTTCAGTAGGTAGGTAGCCTGCTTGTGTTCATCCACAGCCTACTATGGTTTTGTCTCTCTCTCTCTCTCTCTCTCTCTCTCTCTCTCTCTCTCTCTTGTGTTCTCTCTCAGCTCTCTCTCTCTCTCTCTCTCTCTCTCTCTC
>NC_089752.1:80972605-81035105 GCF_040412425.1 Macrobrachium rosenbergii | reverse complement strand
AGATACAGATGTGGTTTACCTAGACTTTGCAAAGCTTTTGACAAGGTAGATCATAATATATTAGCGAAAAAATTAGAAAACATAACATTGTTGACAAAGTAGGAAGATGGATAAAAGAATTTTGCAAAACAGAAAACAGATAGTGATTGCAAACGATGAGAAATCGGATGAAGCTACGGTAGTATCCGTGTACCACAAGGTACGGTGTTAGCTGCATTGCTGTTTGTGATTATGATTGCAGACATAGACAGCAATGTTAAGGACTCGGTAGTAAGAAGTTTCGATATGACACAAGAATAAGTAGAGAAATTGCTTGTGATGAAGATAGAGAACTCGCTACAAAGAGACCTAAACAAAATATATAAATGGGCAGAGGTAAATAGGATGGTATTTAACTCTGATAAATTTGAATCAATGAACTATGGTGATAAAGTAGAATGCTATATGCATATAAAAGAACCTAATAATGAAACAATCACAAACAAGGAAGCAGTTAAAGACCTTGGTGTGATGTTGAATAGGAATATGTTATGCAATGATCAAATAGCAATTCAATTGGCAAAATGCAAAGCAAAAATGGGAATGTTGTTCGGCACTTCAAAACAAGAAAAAGCTGAACACATGATTATGCTTTATAAAACGTACGTCACATAGTCCACTTGAATATTGCAATATAATATGGTACCCACACTACCAAAAGGATATTGCACAATAGAGAGTGTACAAAGGTCATTTACAGCTAGAATAGAAGTAGTTAAGGACCTTGACTACTGGGAAAGAGTACAATTCTGAAATTTATATAGTCTTGAAAGGAGAAGAGAACGCTACATGGTAATCCAAGCATGGAAACATAGAAGGAATTACCGAAAACATAATGGAGCTAAAAATATCAAAGAGAGCAAGCAAAGGTAGATTAATAGTGCCAAAAACTATACCAGGAAAACTAAGGAAAGCACACAGGACTTTAATCCACCACGCACCAGCATCGATAATGCAGCGTCTATTCAATGCGCTACCAGCTCATCTGAGGAACATAACAGGAGTGAGCGTAGATGTGTTTAAGAATAAGCTCGACAAATATCTAAGATGCATCCCAGACCATCCAAGACTGGAAGATGCAAAATATACTGGAAAATGCATTAGCAATTCTCTGGTAGACATCAAAGGTGCCTCACACTGAGGGCCCTGGGGCAACCTGAACGAACTGTACTCTCTCTCTCTCTCTCTCTCTCTCTCTCTCTCTCTCTCTCTCTCTCTCTCTCTCTCTCTCTCTCTGTTGTTGTTGTTAAGTGTTGTTACAAATGACGTTAAGTAGAATTACTGAGATATATTTTACATTATACCATTTGCCATGGAGAAAAGATCGCAAGGAAATATACTGCTAAATTTAAACTGCAGGTTGTAGCTAAAGCTGAGAAAACTGTGTTCAAGTGCCAATGACTATAAATTATCGTGCATCGCAACATGGATGAAACTCTTAAACTTTGATATGCCATCAAATTCGACCGTAAATAATATTGGAGAGAAAAATATTTTAACCAGAACTACTTGGCATGAAAGAACACATTTTACTGTTGTAACTTGTACGGCAAATGGGACGAAACTTACCCCCATGGTTATCTTTAAAATGGAAATTGAATTGATGCTGAAACAAAAATTCCTGGAAGGTATTGTTGTCTAAGTTCACAAAAGCCTAAACAGTGCAAAAGGCGCATGATTGCTATGTTTGTAATTTATAATATAATTAGTAATGTGAATACATACAATATTACCAGATACAGTGAATTAAATCATAACTTGTTAAAAGATCCATGGAAAATATGCGTATTTATTTTTGTATTTTATAATACGATACTTATATGTGAATATTACATATGCTAATTTTATGTGTAGTTTATGATGCAACCCCCTTAAAATTAGCTTCAAAATTAGGTCTTCCAAAGTCACATGATATGTAAGCATACACAGTATTTTGAATTTCTAAGGATACAGTAAGTAAAACAGAATTTGTAATATCTTTTCATAACCAATATTTCTTGAGATGCTTGTTGTTGCAAATGCTAGCCTATACACAGATGGTTTTGTAATTTAGCAGTTGTCTTATACTACAGGTATGAGATAAATTCATGAAAATGTCATAATTCTTTTACCCTCGACATCTAAAGGTCGGCGCTTAAAGAGAATATACACACACACACACACATACACATATACATACATATATACACACACACACACACACACACACACACACACACATACATATATATATATATATATATATATATATATATACATATATATATATATATATATATATATATATATATATATATATATATATATATATATATATATATATATATATATATATATATATATATAATATATATATATATATATATAAATTTGACTCACATCAGGATTGAACCCAGGTCTTTCAATATATATATATATATATATATATATATTATATATATATTATATTATATATATATATATATAAATATGACTATATATTGGAACCTAATTTGAATAATATCATATTGAACTAGGTATTTCAATATATATATATATATATATATATATATATATATATATATATATATATATATATAAATTTGACTCACATCAGGATTGAACCCAGGTCTTTCAATTGAAAGGCAAGCGCACTGCCCACTAGGCCACACAAGAAATAAAAGAAGTTGGAATCTAAGGGCAGCTACACCCAAGGGATTACCTGGGCAATATAACTGCTTGCATACCAGTGTGTTTTCCCCAACTTCCCGACTTTGCAATGACCCTGTTGACAGCATATCATTTGAATTGTCCCCTCTGAGTGAATAAGATAGAAATAATCAACATAGTCACGTGTAGAACAGAAATAAATTTGACTCGTCAGGATCGAACCCAGGTCTTTCAGTTGAAAGGCAAGGGTGCTACCCACTAGGCCATACTAGTCATAAAAAGAAGTTGGAACCTGACTTGTAGGCGAGGGGCAGCCCTTGCCTTTCAATTGAAAGACCTGGGTTTGATATTTATTATATATATATATATATATATATATATATATATATATATATATATATATATATATATATATGTATATGTATATATATATGTATATGTATAATATATATATATACAGTATGTGTATGTATGTATATATATGTATATATATGTATATATATATATATATGATATATATATGTATATATATATATATATATATATATATATATATATATATATATATATATATATATATATATATATATATATATATTATATATATATTATATATATATATATATATATATTATATATGTATATATATTATATATATATATATATATATATATATATTATATATATATATATATATATTATACATATATATATATACATATACATATATATATATATATACATATATACATACATACATATATATACATATATATATACATACATATATATATATATATATATATATATATATATATATATATATATATATATATATATACATATACACACAGTATATACACATACATATAATATACACATGTATATATGTATATGTATAATCATAAACTAAAATATCACTTAATATCAAATTTGTGCTATCTCAGGAATATCTCCGATGGAGAATTATCACCGAAGGGGAATTTATAAGTGATAAATGGATTGGTACTGCTGGGTTGCGATCCCTCGACACAGCACTTACCCAGCAACTCCAGTCGACATTACCACTGAGCCGCGACCCGACAGTACCAACCCATTTATCACTTATAAATTCTCAGTGGTAATGTTGACTGGAGTTGCTGGGTAAGTGCTGTGTCGAGGTATCGCGACCCAACAGTACCAATCTATTTATCACTTATAAATTCCCCTTCGGTGATAATTCTCCATAGGAGATATTCCCGAGGTAGCATGAATTTGATATTAAGCGAAATTTGTAGCTTCATGATTGTATGTAAATCACGGTGTGATAAAAAATTTCATATGTATTTATATGTGTATATAATTATATATATTGTATATATATGTATATATGCATATGTATGTATATATATATATGTATGTAATGTGTATATATAATTATATATATTGTGTTTTTATATATGTATATCTATATATGAATGTATGTAAAAAAAATTTTTATTGAAAAAAGTGGAATGTTCCACCTCCCACCTGTTAACCTGTTAGGGATTGTTTGGCCCCAGCAGTGTGTATGTTTGATTGTAGTGTCCCTTTAGCATAGAGATTGTAAATTTGCACCACTATGTAAATAGTCTTAAAAGTGCTCTAAAAATTGCTAAGCTTTGTCAGAGCAGGTCAAGATTTACTTGCAATTTTTTTGTGTGTGTTAATTTGGTTATTTAAGTTATGTATCAGTGTTATAAGAATATGTAAGTATGTAGGTAGGTATTTATTTGTAGGCTACACTTAAATGTTTGTATATATAAATTTTTAAAAAATTATATACTGTCTTATCAGGTAAGCGTAGGGGAGGTCCCCGGGAGGAAAATACTCCAGCGAGAGAGAATGTGGAAGAAAATGTCTTGCCAGCCCAACCTCAGAAGACTTCAAGCCCACCTGCATTTCAGCCTCCTAGTAAACCAAGTTCACAGGCAGCTCAAAATTCTAAAGAGTTAGAGAAAAAGTCAGAGCCAGCTCAGTTGCAGTCTTCATCAACCCCCCCTCCATCTCAACAATCCTCCTCTCAACCACCGTCAAAGGAGGCCACCCCTCAGCCAGCAAGGTCACCAAGTCCTTCTGAAGAGTCAAAGAGTGAAAGGTCATCTAAAGAAAGGGATATTAATTGTGTAGAAGTTGAAGTTAACAATATACATGAGGACGATGAAAAGAAAGATGGTAGACCTCAACTAAAATATAGCTATAAGGATGGTAAGATATTTTCAAGTGATTGAAAGTTTGAAGTTTTAGTTATTGTTTGAATTTAGTTATCTTTATTAATGAAGATAAGCTTCATTCTTTCTGCATGTCTTCTAAAAGTGAGATAATTAAAATCTTGTCTTTGTCTAACCAGATCAGTGGAGTCCTCTCAATCCTGATGGGAAGAGACAGTATGATCGAAGATTTCTTCTTGAATTGCAAAATAATCCTCTATCGTTAAAGAAACCTGAATCTTTACCAAATTTGGAGGTTGTCCGTGATGGACCTGGTCGGGTATGTTTAGTTTTTCGTATCATTAGTTGAATGTTTGAAGAATGGCTTTTGTATTTGGTGTCCTTTTTTATACGGAATGTTAATATTGTATGGTTGTCAGGTACTGCAATGGATTTTTTCTTGGGCAGTGAAGATTGCATAATGGGAATTATTACTAAATGCAGTACTGTATTGGAATTGTATTGTATAGTTGTATAAATCATGTGGTTTTCTTTACAGCACAAGCCTTTTGATCCCCGTGGGCCTGTATCACATATTGGTGGTGGTCCAGATTTTACTCCAGATTATGTTAAGCCTGCTGTTATTGGCAACAAGGTATGTATTAGTTAATTTGAGATAGGTTGTACTGTCCAAACTTTTTAGGATTTAGTACACACACACTTTGTAATACTATCGGTTGAAGTATGCTGAATGAGTATTATGATTTATAATTGGTTTTGGTACATAAAATATTGTAGTTCATTGCATTAACTGTGGGATATTACAGTACAAGGGATTGAGGTCACTGTTGAAGTAGGCTTTGTTGACTGAACCTCATCCAATTATTGTAATTTGTAGTATGACGAATTTGGTGTTTGTGGAAAGCACATTTTATTATCTTTTTTTTTCAGAGTTAAGTAGTATTGTACCTTTAGCTGCTACCCATTCTTTTACAAAGCAAAAACATTAATAGTGTTGGTGCAAAAACCTTGATAGTGTTGGCGAGGGATCTATGATGGTTCCGACCCTAGTAGCCACTGGAACTTGTGCCTTGGGTAGCAGTCCTGAAAGTTTTATCCCATTTAGAAAAATGCTTGCTTGGTTGAGGAATCCCATGAGTTCCAAGAGATAGCTGAATTTTTTTAGAACAGATTGTCATCTTAGATAGGGTTAAAGCATGTTAAGATTTCAGTTATTTTGAAAAAATTTTGTCTTAAGTCAGTAACTTCTGAATATTGAAGGGTAGCTGTTAACCACTTGATGTGTTGGACCTGCACAGAATCCATGTGCCAAATATGGTTACTCAGGCAATATTCCCTCCCTCATCTATGATCCTCTGGCATCTGACGTTACATTGCTCTTTGGAAGTTATAGTGAATTAATATTTTTGTGACTATTTTTTTCCTCCCTGTAATGGCTGCCCTAGATTTTTTAGTTTTTAAGGATTATCATCATCTTAGTAGATGTAAGGTGATCCATCATAGTGGAAAAATTTTCACGTTTTACTACCGTTTTGAAAGTGAAGTTAACATGACAGTCTTCAACAAAATTTCTGCTTTTATGCTAATAGTTGTTCATTACAAGCCCATTAATCTTGCCCCATCTTGGCATCTAATCAATGTTTTGTGCAACTCCATAAAAAAAAAAAAAAAAAAAAAAAAAAGTTATAACCCCCATTTTTTTTTTTTTTTTTTTTTGCCACTCATATTAGCTTCTGTTTTTTTGGCTGCCTGCTCTGATTTTTATTAGGTATTTCATATCTATTTAAAATAGTTTTTACATGATTCAGTAGTGTTTAGGGTTCTGCACTTCTGGCCTGGTCAGCATTCTTATAAGCATCAAATCTTTTTGCAATGTTTTATTGCTAAATTTCTGCAGTAATTTCCCTTGGGCAGGGAAGAATGATGACCATCCTAAGTCTAGTGAGATTTTCCAGTCATGTCTTTATTCTTTCAGTATTCAGATGTCTTCAGCTTGATTGATTATATTCTATTCCTATTTTTTATCACTTGTTAAAGTGCCTTTTATTTGTAATCCAGTGCACGTTTTTAAATGAGTATGGTTGTATGCCAGTGAAGTTTACCATGCCTTAGCTGACATGATAAACTTAGCAGCTCAGCTTTTGTTGTCTTTTGACAAGGACACCCCCATCCTTCAGTCCACACTGTAGGGGGTCATCAAAGTTTGCTTTAGTGGATAGGCCGAGTGTCAGACTTTCCAGGTTCTGGAGGGGTTGCCTGATTTCCACCGATTTCAGTAAAGGTGTCATTCAGTGATGCCTTAGTAGTTTCAATGCCCTCCCCTCCTCATATGATGACCTTTGCTACACCAATCAAATTTTTAAAAAATTAAACTACTTTGTTTAATTTTGTAGTCCCATGAGTGTGTGATATTTTGACTCAAAAGTTAGGTTAATTTACGTAATAATTAGTTCTTGTTATTAACTAATTTCACGCTACAGTACAAAATGCCCTTGTAAGTCTTGTCAGTTTAAAGCATTGTTCCTAATTTTGCTTGAACTCAGCCATTCTTTGGTTACAGTGTTTTGTGAATGTTAACTTGGTTAATTTGTAAATATTTAAAAAATTTTAATTATGGTTGCTTTTTTACAGCAGAGTAGGCCTGGTGTTGGCAGGAATCACAGTCAGCAACGGCGCCCAGGTGAACCAGGTGGTGGTCAAGTTAGTAGGGGTCGAGGTGGACCAGGAAAAGTAATTGTGATTCCCCTATCAGCTGGTAGAGAACCAAAACTCAAGACTGTAGAAAATGCATGGAAGCCTTCAGTCATGGATAACAAGGCAGTATCTGATGAACAAGCAGCCACAGAGGAGGCAAGTAACAATGTTTACATTTTGTAGATATTGTAAGTTTGAGTTTGTTTGTTCCGTTTTTGTGAGATTAATTTAATTTTTCTTTCCAGGTTGTAAAGAGAATGAGAGGTATTTTGAATAAACTCACTCCTGAGAAATTTGAAAAGTTAGTAGGCACTGTGAAACTGATGCCAATTGATACAACTGAACGTCTTTCTGCTGTGATAGATCTTATTTTTGAGAAGGTAAGTACAAACATGCAAGTGTACATTTTTAATTGCAGTCACCATAGATGAGTTTTCCTTTTTTTCCTCTTCCTATAATTGTAAAGATGTTTATTGATAGTGTTGGTGAATTTGTTGATCAGTGATATTTCAAATACTAATAATACATGGGGATATGTTTCAGGCTGTGGATGAGCAAGGGTTCTCCTCAACCTATGCCAATTTGTGCCAAGTTTTATCCAAAATGTCAGTGCGAGGGGAAGGAACAGATGATGGAAAGTCTGATGTTAAGTTCAGGAATTTGATAATTAACAAGTGTCAGAAGGAATTTGAAAAAGATAACATGGAGCTAATTAAGAAACAGAGAATGAAGGAAATTGAAGCCAACTCTGATGTGAGTTTTAATAATTTTACTTTTTGTGTCATTTTTCAGTAAGTGCTCATAGCTTTCTATGAGTGTTGTAGACTAGTTTGCACTTCTAGAAAATTTGCGTTGTTTTGTTATCCATTTCATTGTACTGTTTTTGCAAAGGAAGTGTGAGGTAAAAAAAAAAATGTCCAAGCATTCTCCGTCTCCCTTTCAATATTTCATTTATATAAGGAACTTCAAAAATTTCCTTACTATTATATTTAAGTATGTGCAGTCTGACTTCAGATATTTGCCTTGAACATTTTTCTAAAATAGTTTTATTTTTTTTTTCAGTAATAGTTCTATTTTATAACCAGATTATTATCCATATACAGGTAATTGGATGCAATCTTGTACTAAGATTCATGTCTGTATAGCAATGAGGATTGCACTAGACTTAATTTATGATTTTACTATGATATTCAGGTCATAAATCTCTAATATTTCAAACATTGTTTAGCCTGCCCATTTTTTATTAGCCTCTTTTATTCTCACTAAATTCCAACACATCAGAACCTGTACTTTGACATCATCCCCAATGCTATCCCTATGCTAAGGGGGTCAGTTACCTTGACATGCCCTCTCTAACTATTGCTGTTGTGAAGGCATCTTACTCCACTTAACCCCCTTCTCCAAGTCTCCCTTTATTTCATTATAATGCCTTACCAAAACACTGTAAAAGCTTTAATCTCTTAAATTTCGACACATCCAAGATATATTTTTTCAAACTTTGTTTGGAACGCTGATATAATTGGCGGGAGTTGCTTATGCATCCTCATTTCTGTTTGCTCCAGCTTGACTTCAACACTTCTTAATTACAGTGCAGTAGATCTGTATTATCATTGTTTTTGGCATTCATTTGTCATACATTACCCTGCCACCTCCCTCGGTTTTGTGTCTCAAGCTGCTTTTTTATCCTTCTTTCAACCTCAGTTTCACACCCTCCTTCATGGCTTAAAATAGGTACCAAGTATTTGAAATTCCATGTACAAAATTTGCACTGCTTTTATCTAATACATAGGGCCTGTCCTCCCTATCTCTGTAGGGGGTTAGTGTTGTCAGTGACTGCATGATTTAAGGGTCTTTGCAGTGTCCATTTGGCCCTTAGTTGCAACTCCTTTCATTCTGCTTACTGTATCTCCGTTCTTATTCTTCCATCCTTTTTTCCCCACCCTCTCCTAACAATTGATTTGTAGTGTAACTGCAATACTTCCTGTCAATTTCCGTTTCCGTGCTGAATGACCTTGTAGGTCTTAGTGCTTGGCCTTTGGTCTAAATCCTTTATCCCAGCATTGACCTTTCTACCACCCTATCCAAGAGATTGTGACCCCACACGTATCCTTGGAATTATTCTTCAGTCTGTGCTGTAATCACCAGGTCACGTGCATATAACGGTTCCCTTAGGTTTTCATTCCCCATCCCTTCACTGAGTACATCCATAACCAGTACAAATAGCCAAGTGCCAAGCTTGTATGTAAATCAACTGAAACTTCAAACATTTCTGCATTGCTGCTGGCTGTTCTTACTACTGTCCTTTACTGAATGTGTGCCTAAACAATATGAAGAAGTAATGACAGTAATATGTTTATCTGATGTTGTATCCCTTTTGTGCATGCTCTGTCTTTGTCTTATGATTTCACAGATATACACACAAAGTATCTAAAGCGAAAGCTAGGGCCTGTAGTAAATACCTAAATACCTGATCCATAGTAAACCCCTAACCTTACTGTCCCTAGTATAATTATGAACCATTACCATGAACTATTTACAAATAGGAGAATACTTGTTCACTACCATAAAATATGTTAGTTTTTGTGATCCTGGTTTTGCTAGTTCTTAGATGTATTCCCATTTTCCATCCTTTCATTCATGAGTGTTTAGTTAGTTGATAGCAGTGTCTTGTTTAGCTTTATGACAGCTTCAGTTGTCAGATTAATAAATACAAAAACTAATGAATTCGGTAGATAAAAAGAAAAGGAAAAATTTATATTTAGATTTTGAGAAAGTTCAGAAACTGGTTCATGAGTTAACTTGAGAAGGTAAACGTGTCATATCTCAGTCTAGTAGCTTCCAAAGTACTAAAAAAAAATAATAATAATAATAATAATGTACTGCACATAATCTTATAGAAAGTGTGAAACATTTTAAAAAGCTTATTTTTTTATACTTCTGCAAACCCCAGAGGAAGAAGGGGTTAAGGAGAAATAATTCCCTGTTAGAACTCAAGTTTGTAATTGGAAATAATCTCCTATAATAATAATTCTATTCATGGGGAAATCTATTCTGCAGCAGTTTGTCCCTAATCTTCAGTTTAACATTCCATACTCGGAGCAGATCTACAGATGTGAAACATAAACTTAAGTTGGGATTTTTATATCAGAATCTTTCTTTGTTCTTAAATAATTTTTTTTGTTTTTAAGATATAATACTGGAACCTCAGTTTAATGGATTTTGTTACTTTGACCCCTGAGTCCAATAAAAATGGTAAAAATACTTTGTACTTGGAGAAATGTGCTAAGTACAGTAGGTGTATTGGACAGTAGACCAATACAAGGTTTTCTTGTTTGTACCTGTGAGGAAGTGGGATGAGCGAATAAACAAACATATTTCATGTTGACTGATGCTTTTCTGACAAATGCCTTCCTCCTTGTCCATCTTGTTAGGAAACAATATGCAAATATGCACTTACTGTGATCTCTCTCTCTCTCTCTCTCTCAACTTTTAACATTATTAATGCAGAACTGTACTGTACTGTACATAATGCAATACTGTACATTAATCTAGTGTTACACTCTCTCTCTCTCTCTCTCTCTCGATATGGGTTAAGTTTACAGTGCTTCACACATCTTATAAGCAAAAGTAGGTACAGGTGGAAAACACTGTTGGAAGCCGTTTGGTTTGCAGGTACAGTTACACCTTGGTTCACGAACTTTATTAGTTTGAGACACAGTTCGTAACCCAAAATGTTTGTGACCTGAATCAGTTTTTCATGTTTAAAATAATGTAAATAGAAATAATTTGTTCAAACCTCAGAAATGCTGATTTTTAAAATTTTTTGTTGGGGGGGACAAAGAATAACTTAAATTGAAATAACTTTAATTATATACAAATACAGTAGTGCACATAGATAACGGACTGTGGTATATCATACTCTTGGATATATCGGTGCGAAATGGAAATATCAACTTGAGGGATTTTGCTTCCAGATCGAGTGCCGAACTGTTTTTTGAAATTGGGCGCTCTTACTCGGTACACCACTCGCTTAGCAGCATCCCTGAGTTATTGTTACTGCTTCTTTACTGATTTACTTTGCTTTCGTCTCTAAAAATTATTTGCCAATGGTAGTTACCATAGGTAACACACGTTTACTGAGAGTTGCCCTACAGTTGTCATGTTAAAAACTTGCTAATTTTCAATGTAATTCCATAAATAAAAATCAAATACATTTTTATTCATCTGCCACTCAGTGGAGAAGGAAGTGTTAAGAATGTATGGCACTAACTTCAAGCAGCTAGTATTATATCTGAGGCTAAAGAAATGAGTGATGAGCAGACTCCAAAATGATTTGGAGGTAAAAGCAATGTCTTTAACTGACAAAATCACACACGTACTCATTTAATTTACTGCATCTATAAATAAAGTAGTTGCAATTTTTAAACCCAGATTTGATAATATACGAAAGAAACTTCTCTGAATTAAGTCTCATTCGGCAATTAAAAACATTGATGGTGTTGGTAAAATGCAATCGGCTGATGATTTTAAGAATGTAAACAAAACCAGAATGCAAGTTACACTTGATAGCTGTGTTCATATTTTGTAATATAATAACATGACAATAATACATGCAATATGAAAAGTTAAAGTAAAACAGCAGTTTGTATTATAAGTACCATTATTCTCAGTACAACTATTATTTCATCTTGCAAATTGATATATTGGTGTAACAGCCTAAACGGGGGAATGAGTGTCTACATCATCCTTTCGATCCTTCCTCTTTCAATCTTAACTACAATTTTTACTTGATCAACAACTCCCTCATGTTGGTGACCTTTTAATCATATTACTATTACATTCACAATGATATTCATCATAATCCTCAGTTCTTTCTGAGTTTCTCAGAGATTTAAGTTATAAAAATAATAACTGTAAACCTTGAGAAACTCAGTGTATAGATTATAGTGTGTTGGAGTATTTATAGGTTAATAAGTTTCTTTAATGCAAAACTTAAATCTGGATATTAATGGTTGTGGGATAATAAATGAGTGTATATTCTCAAACTTCTTAACAGAATGAAACTTGAAATTTGAATTTTCTACTATTACTGCCTTTCTTTTAACCAGTATCTTTTATATTTTATATTATTTTGAATACCAAATCTTGAACTTACTGCATTTACATTGCACAAAAACAATTTTACAGCTTATTGTTTGTTTCTGGTATTATAAGCAGTTATTGATTAGGTGCATTGTAGGCCTGACACACATTTCTAAATGGTAGTAGTGCTCCAGTTTGTGTTCACTGTGATAGCCCTTGTACATTTGGGCACATTCTGATTCACTGTACCAGGTATGTAAATGAGAGCCGGATGTACCCTCTAGATGGGAAAACCATGACTGAAATTTTGGTAGACAGTGTTGATGTTGGCCCTGTTTTGAGTGTTTTAAAGGCTTGTGGTTGTTTAAAAATATCTGATTTTATATGGATTTGTCTTTTTTTTTTTTTATTAATTCGTCGATTTTACCTTTTTAAACATTGCTGTTTAGAATATCTATTTTAAACTCATATAATTTCCATTTTCATTCATTCCCATCATAGTGCTGAATGACCCTTTGGGTCCCAGTGCATGCCTTTGTGCCTAAATGACATATTCTGTTCCATTCCAGACTAGCTTGTCTCACACCTAAAAATGTAACGCTCTATTCCATTCCAGACCAGCTTGTCTCACACCTAAAAATGTACTTGAAACCATGCAAACTTCATTGAAATGTTTAAACATTGGATTTTTATATAAGGAACTTACCAAATAATTACATAACTATAGTTTCTACTTTAGGCGGCAGCTCAAAATTCAAAATTAGCAGTAGTACTTTTTTGTTTCAGGTGTAGGTATACTGCCCCGCCAACTTTTGGGGAAGAATAGGTGCAAGGTAGCTAAAGAGCTCAATTTGTTTCTGCTGGCTAATGACTTAACACTGGTTATTAGCAGCTCTTGATTCATTTTCACTGAATGGTCAGAGATCGTCTTTTGGTGAAGTACTCTTTGTTTTTGGTAGATTAACTACTTGGCTTAGCTAGAATTCTGGTGTATTTTTTTGATTGTGACTTTCCTGATTGGACTTTAGACTTATTATGTCTGACTCTAGTTTGTCTGGCATTAGGTATTGCAGCAAAGGCTGCAAAACTAGACTCATTTCAGCAAAATATGACTCTCATACTGTATGCAGTTCTTGCATGGAGCAAACTTGCTCTCCTGAGCTTAATTGTGAGGAATGTAAGGACTGAGATAAGGGAAGTGGAAGACCTTTCAAACACACTTAGATAAATTACAGTGTGACTGACTGAGGAAAGCTACAGCTAGGGCTAAAGCTAAGGCTTCTGCTAGTACAGTTCATTCCCCAGGAGTTGATATTGCTGTTCTGTCTATCCCTTCAACACCTGTGATGGCCTTTTCTCCCATTTCCAGTCCTCCAGCTTTTCCTGTCACTCCTTTACCCAATGCCATTGCCAGCTTAGAAGCTCGGTTAGATCAGAAATTTAATTTGCTTGTGAATACTGTTTCCCAGATTGGGAATTCTGTGAAGGTCCTGATGGACAAATTTAACAGTGGGACGAACAGCCCCCCCTCCACTGACACTGCAGTTGTTCGTCCCACTGATGCTCCTAGACCAAGTCCCTGCTAAACATACCTTGCTTACCTGGGAGGAAGCAAACTGGCAGTCCAAGGGAGGTCGGTGGGGTTTGCCCATGAGCAGTTGTCGCCTTGTCCAAACCTGTTGTCCGCCAATTCCAGGCTGCCGAGGAACACCATTGGAAAGGTGCCTGGATGGATGTATATGCCCTGTCATGTAGTGATTCAGACTCTCCCAGAACCAAGAAGCGCAGTGATCGTTTTACGAAAGTTTCTAGGCCATTGAAAAGGCTGGGCGCTTCCTTGGAAACAGATTCACCCCTATCTCATAAGCAAACTGTAGAGAGGGAACGTAGCCCTCTCCCTTTGTGTAGTTTTGGGAGTTGGGAGTGAAAGATTCTTGCACCCATTCAGTTGCGAAAGTGTGTTCCGACCCCAAAAGAGTGTTTGCCAGTCCAGTTTGTCGTCGCAATGTGTCCGAGCGCCCAGAGTCTGGTAGTGTGGTGTGTAAGCACCCACTAGAAGATCATTAAGTTCTGAGCTATCATCTCGAGTGTCCACTGTCCGAGCACCCATCGTATGAGCACATTTCGTCTGAGCGCCCATCGCATGAGTGTATTTCGTCTGAGCGCCCATCGCATGAACGTATTTCGTCTGAGCGCCCATCGCATGAGCGCATTTCGTCTGAGCGCCCATCGCATGAGCGGTCAGTGTCCGCTTTTCCAGTTCTTGGGTGCCCAGTATCTTATCATTCCGATTTGAAAGATTCCGTGTATGATTGTTCAGTGTTTGAATGTCAAAACACTGAGCGCCCATCATTTGTACCCCAAGGGTCCGCTAGGAGTGCAGTGGCCTCGAAAGATTCAGTGTTTGCTCCAACAGTGAGTGGGCGCCCAGTGTCTGTGGGCACTTACCTTGAAGTTTACCCAACTTCCAGCATCTACGTGGCCCCACAAGGAGAGTTTCCAGTACCTGAATCTTCGGGTGAGTTTTCTTCAGTTGCCCAAGATCCGTCGTTGGCGACACTTCAACTCCGACTTGACAAAGTTCTGAGCCTTCTTCAAAAGCCAGCTCTGGTAGCTCAAGAACCCGCGGACCCTCCAGGATCACCCGTTTCCTCCGCCGAGGAACCAGTAGAAGAGGAGCAACCTACATCGAACTACTTGGTGCTGCTCGGGTATTTCTTGTTCTGCTACCCTTTATTCTCTCCAGCTTCTCCTTAGTCTCCAGGATCAGCTTTCTTGGTGCAGCAACCTCCAGGTACTGCAAGACTACCGCGTATGGTTTTATCTTCATCTTCGAAGAAAGCATTCACCCATATGGATGACTGGTTAGCAGAAAAGAGAGATGTTGGGAAAGCGGTTTTCTGTACGCTGCCCTCTCGCTTGATACGGCAGAAGTATATGTCGTATGCAACTGGAGAAGCTCCGTCCTTTGGAGTTTCTGCCTCCTCTCAAGGGTACAAGGGGACTTTTCCAGTATCATAGATGCTTCGTGTCGTTCCACTTTCTCTCTTCAGCCAGAAATCTCTTCACTGCATCAGAGTTGGACCATCTAATTAAAGACATCTTTAAAGTCTTTGAGGTCTTCAGTTTTCTGGATTGGACAGTTGGGACTCTTAGCTATGAAAATAGAAGATTGTACGACTTAAAAGAAAACTTTGCATTGGACTGGCTGGCAGTTCTGGCTTGCGCTGAAAGCTGTAAGAGATGTAGCACAGGAGCTGGTGACCATCTTCACCATAGGAGTCCTTAAGAAACAAGATTTGTGGTGCTCTTTTATGGCGAAGGGAGTTGCCACATCTCTGCGTTCTTCTCTTCTTTTTCCCCCCCTAGACAAGAACAGTTTATTCCCACAGGACACCCTGGAACATGTTTTGGTTGAGCTCCAGAAGAAATCGAAGCAGGACCTTCTCGCTCAATCTACCAAAAGGACTAGGTTCCCTGCACAAGCCACTGCAACTACCACATCTGCTAGGACATCGTCGCCTTTTCAACAACAGCCCTTTCGAAGTAATAGAAGTCATTTCCAGTCCCAACCTAGAGCCAACCTCTGAACTTCCGGACCAGCCAAGAAACCTGTTAACAAACCAGCACCTCGAAAGTGAGTCGTGTGTCCTCCGTGTTCCAGTGGGAGGAAGACTTTTTCATTTCTGGACTGAGTGGAAGAACAGGAATGTCTTTCAGGGAGAAACCTCCCTTTGTAACCTCTCCCATCAGCTTAATGGCCTACTCAGTAGGCTCGGAGAAGTTTTCGGCCCTATCTTGCAAAACCTTCGGAAGTTGCTTGGAATAGAGGAGTGGACCTGTCTTCAAATCAAGACATCAGCGTTTTAATGAAGTATTTTAGTACTAGTAAGCAAGCAAAACCTTTGGAAGTTGTTTGGAACTTGGATGTGGTCAAAATGGCTGTCAGGACCACCGTTTAAACCAACCCCTTTAAATAAGGAAGTTGTTCCAGGACAAGTAAAAACGCAAGATTTCAGAGGAAACTTGATCCCAGAATTATTTATGTTTGTACATTATAATAATAAGGTCCTTAAATGGCTCATCTATAGGGACCAAATCTTATTTTTGTGATCCTAATTTAAATAAAACCTCAGTAACAAACTTCAAATCAGTATAATCTCACATAATATGGAATCATCCCTCCATACCAACAGAGTCACTGGTTTAAACCTTTGGAATCATCCTAACTTAGAATCTGAAAGACCTTATTCTTGATGGCACCAGCTACAGCTAGGAGAGCTAGTGAGCTATGCCATCAATAAAAAGGGGTAGGCTTTTCTCAAGGCAATGCTGTATACTCACTGATTTTCAGTTTTTTGGCCAAGAATGAGGACCTGACTAACCCTTGGCCTCGTTCTCTTTCAATCAAGAGCCTGTCTGAAGTACTCGGTCCATCCGATCAAGAGAAAGTCCTCTGTCCTGTAAGAGCCTTAAGAGTATATCTTGTAAGAACCAAAAGTCGTAGAGGTTCCTCCTCAAATCTTTGGTGTTCTGTGAAAGACCCCAGCCGTCCATGCAAGAATGTGTTAACATTTCTTTTTAGGATCTGTGATTTTGGAAGCACATTCGGGAGTTCAAGATGATTTGCTACCCTTATACAAAGTAAAGCCTCGTGAAATAAGAGCAGTGGTGACGTCTTGGCTTTCAGACATAACCTCTCTCTCATCAACTTTGCAATAACATCAAAATTGGAGGTGCAAGTCAGTGTTTGCCATGTTATACCTACAGGGTATTGAAACTGTATAAGAGAAATGCAGTACCTTAGGTCTGTTCTTTGCAGCTGGCATGGTATTGGGGGATGAAGGATAGGAGGAACGCCTTTTTTTCCACTATCCACACTCCCTGAATAAGGATAGTAGCACTTCCTGTGAAGTCTAGTGAATGAGTTGTGAGTGTCACCAATCCGTGTTTTTATGGTTTAGGTTAAAATTTTGTGGTGGTGTAGGTTAAAATTATCTGGTCTTTGTTTTCTGGTGTACTGTGCCCAGGCCAAGGGCATATACACATTGTGTCCCTTTTGGATTGTAAGCTTTGGCAACCTGCAATAAACCACCTACGTTGCAAACCACCCACTCAAGTAGAGGTGATCCTTGGCTCTACCGCGACGCTGCTACAGGTTGAGAGGAGCTTCAACCAGAGGCAGTACCCATCTGCCATTGCTCCCTCACCAGGTAAGATTATAGCATTTCAAGATGCCAACTAACTCTCTATTCCAAATTCTTCTCTGTATCAGAATTTTTTTGGAGTAGTATGTGTCCATTCATCCCACCTCCAATCAGTGTGGGATTCAGCTATGTAATTATTTGGTAAGTTACTTATATAAAAATGACATTATAAGTTTATATATACTTAACAAATAATTACATGAACAGAGCCCTCCCTCCTCCCCTCTCATGGACATAGAGCATAAACAAATTGAGCTCTTTAGCTACGTTGTACCTATTCTTCCTTGAAAATGGGTAGGGCTGTATACCTACACCCGAAACCAAAGAGCGCTAGCACCAATTTTGAATTTTGAGCTGCTGCGTAAAGTAGAAACTTAGCTATGTAATTATTTGGTAAGTATATATAAAACTTATTATAAAAATGACATTTTGGTATCAAAATTCCTTTTCACATTATGCATCCTTTGAGGTAGAGTGTATTTAACTGTCTGATTAAACTGCTTGATGATAGTGATATTCACAACTGAGTATTTGAAGTGCCCTGCCCCAGGACCTTGGCTAGCCTACAGTTGCAAGAATTTATCCAAGAAATTGCATTCTCTTCAAGTAAGAATGGCATTGAACATACAGTAAAGAAGTACAATGTACAAATTAAATTATTTATATTTAAACACACACCATTTAATACTGGTTGGCAAAAAAACAAAAATACAAGTGTTAACATTTATTAAATCAGCTGAAAACAGGTCGTAAAGGAGAAAAGGCATTTTTGGTGCTCTTTGTACTAAATAAGAAACAAGGGACTCTTCATTGAATTGGCTTCATGAAGAGTTAGTGAATACATGCCTGATTTGGCGAAACTGTGATGCTTTTTCACTAAGCAGCCTCCAAAGATCATCTAAGTAGAGTGCATGTACGACAGCAAAATTCTAAATTTATTCTCTTACTACATCTGGGAATTTCTTAGTTTCATGATAAAGTCTGTAATTCATCTCACAAATTTTCTGGATCTCTTGACTTGCTGACGAGTCAGTCTTTTCACTGTCTTAAGTGTCCATTGGCCATAAGTGCTCTATTACCGTACTCTTTAGCCTAAATTTCATGATTTGTTCATTCTTTATCTACCATCTTGGCTTATCCACTGGTTTAAGTTCATGTTAATATGCATTTTCCCCTTATTTTCAGACTGAAAAGAAGATAGAACTACAAGCAAAATGGGAGTATGATGAGACTAAACTGAGGCAACGATCTGTTGGAAATATTAGGTTTATTGGTGAATTGTATAAGCTGCGCATGTTGACTTCGCCTATTATGATGCGCATTATAGGTACTTTGTTGACGAAACGTGATGAAGAGTCTCTCGAGTGTCTTTGTAAGCTTTTAACAACAATTGGAAAAATTTTGGAGACTCAGTGTGCTCAGCAGCTTAAACCAAAGGTATATTTTGCAAGTTTTTTCACCTGAAATTGTTTTTTTATTTAATTTTAATTTTTGAAATTACCTTACCCCTCCATTGCATAGCTTTTACTTCTGTGCCAGTGGTAGTTAAAGCTATGTAATGTACAGGTAAATATTTAAAAAATAGATCCTAAGTGAAGTATTTGTGTGTTGTGGTTTAACAAAAAACATCTCTTTGCAGGAGGAATTGGATAAGCAGTTCAAGCTAATGCAGAAAATAGTTTCCGATCGACTAACAAACAGTAGAGTTAGGTTTTTAATGATGGATGTGATTGACCTTCGTGGAAATAATTGGATTCCAAGACGAGAAGATAACAAGCCAAAGACGAAGGCAGAAGTTCACGAGGTAAGTTTGAGAGGCAAGCTTTAGTTGGATCACAAGTGTGATACCCTAGTAAAACTGACAAGTTGCACCTCAACTTAACAGACCTAACCTTAGCAGATTTAACAGACTTCCCCGAGCCCAGTAAAAATAATGAAAATACTTTGTGCTTGTTGGACAGTAGACAGAGGCTCTCTCTCTGGGTGTTATATTGTTAAAATATTTAACCTTTTAACGCCGACTGGACGTATTTTACGTCGACAAAAATTATGTCGGGTGCCGAGTGGACGTAAAATATGTCGACTACAAAAAGTTTTTTTAAATATTCGCGGAAAAATACTTACAGGCCTAGTTTGCGAAAAATTTTAAATAGCGTGCCTTGAGGGATGCTGGGAGTTTACGGATCATGCTGTTGTTTTGTTTACAAGTGTGACCCAGCTGCGCATGCGCAAATTTCTTTCTTCTCCCAAAAGAAAGCATCAGCTAACTGCTGAAAATCTCAGAAATTCTTTAGTCATTTTGTCGCAATTTTTGCACCGCTTTCTATTAGCCA
This sequence comes from Macrobrachium rosenbergii, assembly GCF_040412425.1. Taxonomy (NCBI): domain Eukaryota; kingdom Metazoa; phylum Arthropoda; class Malacostraca; order Decapoda; family Palaemonidae; genus Macrobrachium; species Macrobrachium rosenbergii. Next base: position 81,014,912 of record NC_089752.1, on the reverse strand, counting down.
TTACATAAAGTTTTATATATGAAAATGTGTGCAATTTCATGTAGAATACAAGAAAAATAACTCATGGGTGTAGCTTTTATCAATTTTGACATATTTTCATATAAATAACAATGTGCCAAAATTTCAACCTTCGGTCAACTTTGACTTGACCGAAATGGTCGAAAAATGCAATTGTAAGCTAAAACTCTTACATTCTAGTAATATCCAATCATTTACCTTCGTTTTACAACAAACGGGAAGTCTCTAGCATAATATTTTGATTTATGGTGAATTTTTTAACAAACTTTCATTACGTCCGCGCTCTCTTAACTCTGCTGAGTTCACGGATCATGCAGTTGTTTTGTTTACAAGCGTGACCCAGCTGCGCATGCGTGAATTTCTTTCTTCTCCCAAAAGAAAGCATCTGCTAACTCTGCTGAAAATTTCAGAAATTCTTTGTCACTTTGTCGTAATTTTTGCACCGTTTTATATTAGCCGTTACATAAATTTGTATATGTGAAAATGTGTGCAGTTTCATGTAAAATACAACAAAAACTAACTCATGGGTGTAGCTTTTATCAGTTTTGAAATATTTTCATATAAATCACGATAAGTGCCAAAATTTCAACCTTCAGTCAACTTTGACTTGACCGAAATGGTCGAAAACTGCAATTGTAAGCTAAAATTCTTACATTCTAGTAATATTCAACCATTTACCTTCATTTTGCAACAAACGAGAAGTCTCTAGCCCAATATTTCGAATTATGGTGAATTTTTGAAAAAAACTTTTTCCGTACGTTCGCATGCTAACTCTGTGAAAATCTCAGAAATTCTTTAGTCATTTTGTCGTAATTTTTGCACCGTTTTCTATTAGCTGTTACATAAAGTTTTATATATGAAATTGTGTGCAATTTCATGTAGAATACAACAAAAAATAACTCATGGTTGTAGCTTTTATCTGTTTGGAAATATATTCGTATAAATCACGGTAAGTGCCAAAATTTCAACCTTCGGTCAACTTTGACTTGACTGAAATGGTTGAAAAATGCAATTGTAAGCTAAAACTCTTACATTCTAGTAATATTCAATCATTTACTTTCATTTTGCAACAAACGAGAAGTCTCTAGCACAGTAATTTGATTTATGGTGAATTTTATAAAAAACCTTTTCTTTATGTCCGCGCGCGCTAACACTGCTGAAAATCTCAGAATTTTTTTATTCCCTTTGTCGTAATTTTTGCACCGTTTTCTAGTAGCTGTTACATAAAGTTTTATATATGAAAATGTGCACAATTTCATGTAGAATACAAAAAATAACTCATGGTTGTAGCTTTTATCAATTTTGAAATACTTTCGTATAAATCACGATAAATAGAAAAAATTCGATCTTCGGTCAACTTTAACTACCGAAATGGTCGAAAACTGCAATTGTAAGCTAAAACCCCTACATTCTAGTAATATTCAATCATTTACCTACATTCTAGTAATATTCAATCATTTACCTGAATTTTGCAACAAACGGGAAGTCTCTAGCACAGTATTTCGATTAATGGTGAATTTTAAAAAAAAACTTTTTTACGTCTGCACGCTACGAATTCATGCATCGTTTTGTGATGTTTTCTCTGTGTTGCTTTGATCATTTTACAATTTGTTATATACCAAAATCATCGCAATTTAGTCTACAATACAAAAAAAAAATAACTTTAGCTTTAACCGTTTTGCTCACAGCGTGATGTGTGTACAATTATATATGAAATTTTTTTTTGCGCTGTCATTCCAAGATTTTTATATGATGATGATATTTGTTTTCATTTCTGATGGTTGCATACTAAACTTCAGGCAATGAGAAAAAAAGGAGCCAAAAATGAACTCTCATTCTTTAAAACTAAGCGTGCTGTGATTTTTTGAAAAAAACTTTTTTTCCACTTCGGCGCTAACTCTCAAACCCTGCCGGCGTATGACAGACACTTTAGTAAAAAGAGGCTCGGCGTTTAAGGGTTAAGACACATTGTGAGCATAAATAGGTACAGTGTACACATTGTCAGAAGCAATTCAATTTGTAGATAAATTTAAATTTGAATCAGTAAATCGGTACAAAAAACTAGTTAGAATAGGCTATTAAATACTAGCTATTGAATTATTACTATACTATTGTGTAGGTTGTGCTAATTTTCATTATGACATTGATTTTGTTAGTTACCGGTTACCAAAAGAGGTCGGCCCCCAAGCTGCTGTTAAGTTGAGGTGACACTTTAATAGCCCTTAGGTTTTGTTTTATATAAGCACACACTCTTGTGCATTTCCACATGTGGAAGTGGCCCTGTTTGATAAGAGAACCCTGAACTTTACGAGAGAACCCTCACCTTCAGACCGGGACTATAGGCAATAGCAGGTAGTGCATTATAGAGGATGGGAATATTTGAGGGGCATTTTCCTATTTCCTCCTACAGATTTTTTAAGGTTAACAGATCATTAAACTTCAACAGAACTACCTACCTAGTGGCCCCAAATATGTCCAACAGTCAGTGGTTTGTTTTGCTAAAACAGTGGGCGAAGAAATTAATTCTAGATCCATTGATCTTTACCGGACAGTAAGAGGGAAAGCCACCTATGCATCTCTCTTCCTGAGCTGTGGCCTGTGCTGTGTGGATTTTCTGAATCTAGTCTACCTTGAAAATTATGCCTCTTAATATTTTTAAATGTCACTAACAAGGAATAAACTGTGCAATAGCGGTGTTTTACTCTTCATTCAAAATTACCATATATGGCAGCCCAACAGAAATAATTAGTAAAGGTTGAAAACCAGGAAATAAAGTAATTGTCTTGTGTAGTCCTGCTGGGGAAGGTAACAAAAACTCTTGTTGGTGTATTCACAAAAGGTGCTTAAATAAGGGTAAACATTGAAATACATGAAATGGTGAGTTAAGGTCACATTGTTAACCCTTAAACGCCTGTTGGACGTTTTAAACGTCGTCCAAAATTGTCTGTCGAATGCGAGTGGACGTTGCAAACGCGTCGACTGAAAATGCTTTTTTAAATATTCGCGGAAAAATAATTGTAGGCCTAGTTTGCGGAAGATTTCAAATCCAGCTACCTCGGCGGATGCTGGGAGTTCACGGATCCAGCTGTTGTTTTGTTTCTGAGTGTCACCCAGATGCGCATGCGCGAATTTCCCCCATCTCGCATCAGAGAGCATCAGATCAGCACCTTGCGAGAGCAATATTTTGACGCAGACGTGTTTTGTTGAACTTTTGCGAGTGTTAGCGTATTCGTGCTGCAACAGAACGTTTGCAGAGATGTCATAAAGGCGTTAGGACCGTGAAAGGCGCATACTGCCTGTCGGAAGTGAGCGTGTGAGGCGAGTTTTAGACTGGGATGCTGGAGAAGGACCCAGCATCCAAAGTGAATTTTAACATTCGGTCAACTTTGACTCGACCGAAATGATCGAAAAACGCATCCGTAAGCCATAATTATTACATTCGAGTAACAATCAATCATTTACCTTCATTTTGCAACAAACGGAAAGTCTCTAGCACAATATTTAGAATTTTGGTGGATTTTTGAAAAAAAATTTTCCTCCGCTCCGCACGCGCGAACTCCGATGAAAATCCTGTCATTTCTTGCGTCAGCTTGCCGTAATTTTTCGTCGTTTCATATTATTCGTTACATAAAGTGTTATACATCAAAATGTGCGCAATTTCATGTAGAATACAACAAAAATTATATCATTCCTTTAGCTCTTCACAGTTTTTTATATTTACATCGAAATAACGGTAAATAGAAAAAAATCAACCTTCGGTCAACTTTAACTCGATCGAAATGTTCAGAAATGCAATTGTAAGCTAAAAAACATACAGGCTAGTAATATTCAATCAATTTCCTTCATTTTGGCACAATTGGAAAGACACTAGCACAATATTTTGATTTTTGGTGAATTTTTGAAAAAAATTTTTTTACGTCAGCTGGCGTTACGAATTCATGCATCATTTTGTGATAATATTTTCTCTGTGTTGCTTTAATCGTTTTACAATCTATTATATACCAAAATCATCGCAATTTAGTGTACAATACAACTAAAAAAATTAACTCATTAGCTTCAACCGTTTTCCTTACAGCGATTTGTATACAATTATATATGAGTTTTTTTTTTTTTTTTGTCATATATTCCAATATTTATATATGATAATGATATTTTTTTTATTTCTGATGGTTGCATACTAAACTTCAGGCAATGAGAAAAAAAGGAGCAAAAAATGAACTCTTAATCTTGAAAACTAAGCGCGCTGTGATTTTTTGAAAGAAACTTTTTTTTCCGCTTCGGCACTACCTCTCGGAGGCCGCTGGCATACGGGAGATGTTTTTGAAAATTGGGCTTCGGCGTTAAAGGGTTAAAAATCACGGACACAATCCTGGGAAGAGCTGTGATGTTAAGTCACCTGAAATAGTGAGGAGTAAAAGGAAGTGTTTTAGGTTTGGGTATGCATGTGTAATTTGATGTTTTACAATGTTCATAAAGCAACATGTGTTTTATTTGGTATATGAAAAACTTCTTTTACTGAAAATGTTACTGTTTACTATTTTTAATTGCAAGCAGTGCTGGTGAAACTGCCTGAATGGACCATTGACGAATGGTCTCGTTTGTCACTTTTTCATAAGTTGTATTTTAATAGAGATCTGTCAAATTTACAATTGATCCTTGATCCCCTTTTTCTGCTGAGAGCAACCAGATTCGCTGAACAACAGCATCAATGTGCGGTAAATGTGCCTTGCTGTTGAACTTCTCAGTTCCAGAGGCCCTTTATTTCTTACACCATTGGGCTGTGGAACAGTCTCCTTGAGGATGTTGTGTAATTGGAACTTGAAAAGTTTAAGTGAAGATGCAGTGCATTACTACCTTGATGCTATTCTCCTTGCATTTTAATACATTTCTCTCTACATATTAATTTATTGATATATTTTTTCTTTTTAATAAGTGAGATTCCTCTTTCTGCATTTCCCTTTACCCTCTCTTACTTTCTAATGAACACCATATTCTTAGGAAGCTTGAATTTCAGGTCATAGCCCCTGTGGGCTTGTTCCATATGAATAGAGTTAATAATGGTGATGTTGTTGTTGTTGTACAGTGTAGAATTTACTAGAAATATTGAATAGTCACTGGTCAGATACTACTTCTATAATAATAATAATAATAATATACTGTACAGTGTGGAATTTACTAGAAATATTGAATAGTCATTGGTTGGATACTTCTTGAAATTCTGTAAGCAGATGCTTGAACATTACCAGGTGCATGTATGGAGTTTATAAAGAGAAAGTTTAACTTAGAATTTGAATTACAAGAGTGTAGATTTAAGCAAGTATATTCTGTGAAAATACTACAGGATTATGTATATTTAAAAATTAATCCACATGAAGAGAAGAGTGAAAATCTGTACTGGAAACCCCCCCATATTTGCGGGGGATGCACACCACACACCCCCCTGGAATAGCTAAAATCCGTGAATACTTAGAACCCTTCAAAAAACACTTAGAACTGCATATTTTGATAGTTCAAACACACAAAAAAAAAAAAACTAAAAATGCTTATACAGTTATTATCCTACTTAGGATGGGGTTAGGTTTCAAAAACCCCATCTTTTTGGAAAAAACATATCTCGAATATAGTCTATCCTACACTAGGGTAATCGGTTTAAAAGTTAAGTATACCTTAGTTTAACCAGACCACTGAGTTGATTAACAGTTTTCCTAAGGCTGGCCCGAAGGATTAAAGTTATTTTACGTGGCTAAGAACCAGCTGGTTACCTAGCAACGGGACCTGCAGCTCACTGTGGAACAACCACATTATACCAAGAAATGAATTTCCATCACCAGAAATAAATTCCTCTAATTCTTCATTGGCCGGCCGGAGATTTGAACGCAGGCCCTGCAAAGTGCTAGCCGAGAACGGTACCGACCAGTCCAAGGAAGAACTAGGGTATTCGGTACACCATGTATACATATATGGTAGCCTAGCCTACAGTAGGGTATTCGGTACCACCATGTATACATATATGGTAGCCTAGCCTACACTAGGGTATTTGGTACCACCATGTATACATATATGTTAGCCTAGCCTACACTAGGGTATTCGGTACCACCATGTGTATATATAGGTAGCTTAGCTAACACTATAAAGTATACTCTATACATACACGGTATAGTAATTATTAATATCGGCTAATTCTGAAGGTTCATGCAGTGAATTATAATTCAATACAAAGAGAAATTGAATAACAAACAAGAATTAGCTTAGCCTACACTATGGTATATTGTATACATATATACGGTAGCGTAGCTTACATTATACTGTACTCTATATTCACATATTGTATTATACAAACATTAACATAACGAATATGCATCTTTTCCATGGATCTTTTAAAATGTTATGCATTAATTCACTGTGTCCACTAATATTGTATATGTTCTTATATTGCTTATGTATTATAAATTGTGATCAATGTTTTGGTTTGGAAATCAATTATGCGGTAAGTTTATTTCGCTGTATTTAATTCAGTTAAAATTGCTTTTCTTGCGTCTAGTTAGCATGAATGAATCTCTGGATACTGTATTTATATGGGACAAGGTTTTTTTCATTATACAAAGTGTTTTTATGTCCAAATATAACTTAAATACATTTTGTTGTGAAATTAATTTAGCTATTTTTTTCGTTGATAGATGACGTTGGCTGTTTGGGGCCATGTTTTTGTGTAAAAAAAAAAAAATCAAGATTCCATTCGCTATTTTCACCTGATTTCATCATAATACGAACTTTACATGTTTATCGATTATTGGCGTACAAATAGCAGTAATATGTGTTCTTTCATGCCCAGTAGTTTGGACTAAAACAGTAGAGTTTCATCCATGTTGCCGATGCACGATAATTTAGTCATTAGCGATAGTCAGCTCAGTGGTTTGGTTAAACTATTTTAATAATAATAGTATAGTCATTAGCAGCTTGAACATTGTTTTCTCAGCTTCAGCTACAACTTGCAGCTTAAATTTAGCAGTATATTTCCTTGCCGATCTTTTATCCTTAACGAATAAGGGTATAATGTAAAAATATATCGGTCCTATTCTGCTTAACGTTATTTGTATTATAACTACGGTAATTGTTTACTACCGTACGGTTGTTGAAATACAAGTAAGGCGGCTGTTGTTATCCGATTCGGTTACAAGCAGAACAGTTCTTGTTCAGTTGTTTATGGCTATATGCAGTTATGCAAGAGTATAACATTAGTAACAATAGTTTTATCATTCTCTTGTGCTTTTTTTAACTAGAAGATGGGATAAAGAGATGGAGGAAAAGAAGTTAGTCTATTGTAATTTGGTCTCTTGCTGCCTGATTGTATGCTGCTGCGTGCACCCGCACGAAATTGAAAAATATTTTATAAATGTTGTCGTATAGGTATAATTGCTTACCCCATCACAAAATTGGATTATTGTAGCTCGAGCAATACCTGGGTAGCTAAAAAGTGCATTTATTCATGAAAATATGAAAATACAGTAATTAGTATTTCCCAGTTAAAAATGCCATGAATGGGCAAATTTTCAGGAAATAATGCATATCTATGTTCCAGGGAGAAATCTGTGAATAGGTGGGTTGCAAATTGTGAGAACACGAATAAAGGGGGTTTACTGTAGTCAAGTTACGGCCAAGGGTTGTCCTCTGCTAGACCTTGATGAGGGCAAGGCCTGGTGCAGGACAAAACAGTTGGACTTACTAACCTTGATAGTTTTTTTTTTTTTTTTCACACTTCCCTTCATGTGGAGTAAATGTACATAATTGTTTCCTTGTCCGTGAATATTGCACTTTCATTAAATGAATATAGGGCTAATTAGATTTCCTGACTCCTTGCGTATACTGGCCTGGTAGGCATAGAAATAGCAGGATAAAGACTAGAGTAGATGTGCCTAAATAATATATATAGAACAAAGACTTTGGGGTAAATTGTAAGTGAGACAAAGTGCAGTAAAAATGTTGGGGAATATAGGTCAAATTGGATGTGAGAAAGTGCACTAAAAAGGGGAGGATATAATTAATCTCAAGATTATTTTATATTTACACCTGTTAATTGAATATATGACAATGTTTAGGGCTTGAAAGACTTTCACCTTTCAATGTTGACGCAATCCTAGATGTGGGTTAGGTGATACTTTATCCCAAAATAGGTTTTTATACAAGTAACTTGCCAAGTAATTACTTAGCTATACTCCATCGGCGCCTTCATGGCGATTTAGGCGTTGTCCCCTACGTTGCCAAATGTACTTCTCTTGAGTTTTTAAAGGCCTACCCTTCCCATTTACCCCTTTTAATCCGTGCTTCTGTCATAACCTCCTTGGCGTTTGTTAATGTCTCCTGGGAGCAGTATACTTCTGGGTGTTCCCTATTGCCTCGACACTCCTTCGAAAATATTTCCATTCTCCCAGGTCTCTGTTTTTCATATAGGCCTAATTGAATCTCTTTTTGGACCTTCCTTGTGATTATCTCACGCTACTGGACTTCCGCACTTTTAATTTACTTGTTTTTGTGTCAATTTACTGTGCATATATGTGTCTGTAAACATACATATATGTAGGCTATATATATATGTATATACATTATATAGAGAGAGAGAGACATTTGAAAAGGTTTGTGTGGGTAGACAGATAAGAGAGCGCAGCATAAATATACATAGGTTACACAAATAAGATTACCGGCAGCCATTTAATTTATCATCTATTCATAATATGGTCCTTCGTTTCTTTCCAGTAAGAGTATTCATAACATTTTTCTATTCATATATCTTCTTTTCTTTGATTAAATCAAGCGTTGGTACTTCCATCCTTACATAAAAGTCTAAAACGCTCTTGTCAAAATCGTCGAAATCTGTCACGGTTGTCGGTTGATGCTTCTCCCGTTCCAGGAAAATTGCTGTGCCGCATCTTTCTTCCGTATCTTTGCGTTCTTTGCAAATCCTACTGATTGTTCTCTCCGGTATCATTGTTGCTTCTGAGGCGCGTTGCAGTGTTTTTCTGATATCCACAATGGGTCCACGGTTTACCTTTTCTTTAGAAAAGTACTTAACGACCCTATGAACGGTTTCTCGAGCCTGTGGATAAAGATTAATGCGGGAAAGAGGACTTCCTTCCATGTTGTTTGTAAGGCGACAGACTCCTTAATGAGTCAGTGAGTGTTTTGACTGAGCTTCCCTTGTGGAGGCATGGGCTGTTTGACATCATCATGCCCTGAGGTCAGCTTAACACGTGAGAGAGGAGCTGGCAGCGCTGGAAATTTTTTTGTCACGTTTAAGAATAAACGTTTTGTTTTATTGTTGTTAAATGCTAGAAAATTATGAGGGCCTTTAATAATTGGCAAAAATTGACTAGCAACCAATTATATTTGTGTTGTATAACTTATGCTGCCTTCATATACCATACAACGTGAGTGGGAATATTTGATGTGGCAGCGCCAGTCACCTCCCATGCCCTGCCCTTTTCGCCATGGAGCCGCCGATGGAGTATAATGATTATACTCGCACGGCATGCTAAATTCAAAATTCATGGTAAAGTGCCAGTTGCAAAGGGGGGGTGACAGGTCCCGCCCACTGCAACTGGAGCTTGGAAGCCTGACTCTCAGCCAACGGAGTCATTCTCTTTTATGCTGCGCTGCCGGCAACACGTTGGTCACTGCAGCCCTGCTTGATTAGCTGGTTGTTTCATGCTTGCTGAAGTCAGTGAAGTATTTCACTTTCCTTTAGCCCAATCTGTTGGTTTTTTGGTTTCGTCAGTGCATTTAGACCTCCTCCCAGTTAGCTATGTCTGATTCCAGCTCTTCCAATCGTTGCTGTTAGTGAAACCTGTAAGGTTATGATGCACATACCAGGTGCACTAAGTGTAGAGGGCAGGTGTGTTCCATGGAGAAAACGTGTGGGGAGTGTAAGGACTGGGATGAATGTAAGTGGAAGGTGCTTGAATCTCATCTTTGTAGGCTTGAGAAGAATAGGATAAGGAAGGTGGCCTCTCGGGCCAAAAATAGGGCCTGTGTTAGTAGAGATTCTTCAAAGTCTAAGACAGACTCTAGCCTCCCTTTTCCTGGTCACACACTTTCTCCTACCTCAGCCCTCCCTCGATCTCTCCACATACTCCCGTGCTAAGGTCCCATGCTTCTGACCCCAGTGCCTTTGCCAGCCTTGAGATTAGAATCGAGTTTAAGTTTGATAAGAAAATAAGTCTAGTGGTTAATTCAGTTTCGGAGATAGGACCGTCCCTAAGAGTCGTTATGGACAAAGTTTTCAGTGATAAAGTGTTTCGTGAAGTGTTATAGCTGGTTCACTTAAGGTAGATTCTTTGGCCTACGAGACATTTGTTTGGCGACCTCTGATTGGCTGGTACTGGGAGGTAGGCAGCTCGCTCACTGTCTCATTTTTACTTTTGTAGCTCTGAAAACTAGCAATAAGTTTATATTTCTTCATTTATCTCACATTTTGCACAAGATAGGAAAGTTTTGGTCATACCATAGGATTTGGTATTAATTGTACAACTAAATCATGATTTCCTGAAATCAGTAAGATAAAATACAAAGGAATTACAATGAGTAAAAGTGAAGAGAGAAGCATTTAATTCTTCATACCTGTTTTTACTTAACATTTGATTTTGCATCATTATGTGATCAAAATAAAATAAAACTTGTGTTTTCTTACGATAAATTCACCCTGAATACGCTGGTGCTTTCAGATTTTAGATGCATGTCATATGTGAAGAGAAAATGAAGAATGTCCTATTATTTGGCAGTAGTGTCGAGAGACTGATCTGCAAACAGCGAGAGCTTTGAGGTGCTGTTGACTGTTGCCAATTAGTGATATTAGAAGTATGCAGTTTCAACTATGTCATTACATTTCCTGTAAATAAATGCATAGAATTCCTATTATGACTTGAACATATATATGTCTGTGTGTCTGGACATATCTGATAAGAAAAAAATAATCAAATGTACGCATCTGGATGTGTTGGGTTCAATTTAGTCTAGGTGGGAAAATTTGCATACGTACTGTAGGATACACGATAAATAATAGTCCTACATAATGACGAGTTCATTATTATGGCCACTTGTTTTTTGGTCAGTAACATAAAAAGCTTGTGGTTTTCATATGTTCATTCAATGAACGAAAATAATTTTTATTTCTTGCCATAAAATCTATTGGCGATGTCTAAATTGAAGCCAGCACATCCAGATGCATCCATCCGATTTTTTTTTTTTTCTTCTAATCGGATATGTCCAGACATACAGGCATATATGATATTGTAGTAAAAATGTTCGACAGTCATAATGGGAATTCTATGCATTTATGTACAGAAAATGTAATGACATGATATGGTAAATATTGTCGAAGCTGCATACTGCTAATATCACTAATTGGCAACTGTCAACGGCTGGGAGGACCAACGCGGTGTCTTGCAGATCATCACCGCCGTCTCTTGTCAAACTGAGTCAAGTACGGATGTAACATAATAAGACATATTCTTCATTTTCTCTTAACATATCACACGCATCTAAAATCTGAAAGCACCAGCGTATTGAGGATGAATTTACTGTATGAAAATTACAAGTTTTATTATCTTGATCACATGAATGATGCAAAATCCAATAAGTGAAAACAGGTATAAAGAATTGCTTGCTTCTCTCATCACTTTTAATCTTTGTAATTCCTTTGTGTTCTATCTTATTGATTTCAGGAAAAAAGATTTAGTTGTACAATTAATAGATTCCTATGGTATGACCAAAACTTTCCTATCCTACGCAAAAGTGAGATAAATTAATGAGACAGTGAGTAAGCACCTACCTCCCAGTACCAGCCAACCAGAGGCCACCAAACAAATGTCTTGTAGGTGCAAGAAACTACCTTAAGTGAACCAGCTATAGTGGAGGAGGTGGTTTCCCATCCCGTTGGTTCTCCTAGATGGTCACTGTCCTGCTCCCCTGAACCTGGGAGAAGACATACTGGAGGTCCAAGGGAGGCTGGCGGGGTTTGCCCATGGTTTGCTTCCTCCTCAGTGGAGCCTGTTGCAAGATCCCAGGCTTCGACAGACTACTGCTAGAAAGGCATGTTGCTGGATGTGTGCCACTTGTCTTCGAGCTCGGACTCAGATTCCAACTGCGGGTGTTGCAGACGCTTCCTTGATTCGTCCCAGCCACTGAAAAGGCACGCGGACCACTCGGCTCCATCTTCCCCATTGCCTGTTAAGCATCACAGGGAGGCCCTCGACAACCCACTACAGTCTAGCAGTTACCTTGTGGATCCTTCAGTGTTCGCCCTGGTTCAGCTACCTGCACTTCCATGGGATTCTTCCGTTTCATTCTCTCCCAAGGATGCCAAATGCACAAAACATCGTTCTAAGTGCCTGTTGCCAGAGATCCCGTCTCACCCCAAGCTCCCAGTGCCCGCTCCCTAGAGACCGGTTTCAGCTCCTGTGTGCCCGGCTGCTGACTCCAAGCACCTGGCGCCATCGTCTAGGCACCCGATTCCTACACATCACGAACAGTCTTCATCTCCCAAACTCCAAGTTTTCACCTTGGCGGCCAGATGACCCCTGTTGGCACCCTTCAAGGGACACCAGTCAGAGATCTTGAGCTTCATTAGGAAAGTGCCCTCTTCGAAGCCTTCTCAAGATTTGTCCCTGTCTCAGGTCTCAGAAGACAGAGGAGATTGAACAAAATGCTTTTCCTCCCACACCCTGTGTGTGTCTTCTTCAGTTCCTGCTGGAGAGTTTTCCTACCTTTTTCTCCCCATCTGCTCTGTCATCTCCTGCTGCTTCCTTCCTTATGAGGAGTCTTCCTGAAGATCGCTCTGGACTTCCCAAGATGTTTGCCCAGCCTCCCTTTCATCTGGTCAAGAGGAAATATCAGCTGTACATCACTGGGGAAGCTCCCTCTCTAGGGGTCACTGCTTCCTCCCAAGGGGACTTTTCCAGCCTTATAGATTTTTGTCGGTCAGCCTTTGCTTCGGCCAAAGTTGTTGTTCTCCTCTTTGGAACTGGAACACCCTGTTAAGAACCTTTTTAAGGTTTTTGAAGTAGTAAGTTTTCTGGATTGGACAGTAGGAGCCCTTGCAAAGAGGATCAAGGACTTCAAGGGCTAGGATGAGCTCTTCGCAGCAGACCTATTCAGTGTTCTTTCTGGCACTGACAAAGCCATCAGGGACTGCTCTTCAGAACTTGCGGCTCTTGACACTTCTGGAGTTCTTAAAAAGAGAGAACTTTGGTGCTCCTTCACCACAAGAGTAGTCGTCACTTTGCAGAGATCCGCCTTATTTTCTCCATTGGATTCTTCTCACCTCTTTCCCCAGTTGATCATGGAAGAGATTGCGTCTCATCTCCAGAAGAAATCCACTCAAGACCTGCTAGCACAGTCTTCTGAACGTCCCAAGAGTTCTGTGTCTTTGTTGTCTATTCCCAAGGTGATCTCTCTGCAACAGCATCATTTACTCCCAAGATGATCTCTCTGCAACAGCATCCCTTTTGTGGGAATAAGCCCAGTCTGCAAGTTAAACCTTGCTCCAACCTCCGGTTCCAATCTAGATCCTTTAAGAAGAGCTCCTCCCCCAAGCTGCCGTCCAAGAAGTGAACCAGAAGTACTTCGTGCCCCGGTAGGACTCAGACTTCTCCTTTTTTGGGAGAAGTGGGCTCACGGGAGCAGAACAATGGATCGTCAAAGTGTTGAAGAAGGGCTACTGCATCCCGTTCATGGAGAACCCTCCTTTAGTTACCGCTCCCATCTCTTTTGACGGCCTACTCAAGAGACTCTGAGAAATGTTTGGCCCTTTCGAAGGAAGTATCCCCTCTCCTTCTGAAGAGAGCCATAGAAGTAGTCAAGGACATACACTCCCAGGGCTTCTGCAATTGTCTGTTTGTAGTCCCCAAAACTTCGGGGAATTGGAGACCAGTCCTTGATGTAAGCGCCCTCAGTCTCTTTGTAAGGAAGACGAAGTTCAAGATGGAGACGAATCAGTCATGGCTTCCTTTTACCCAGGTGATTGGATGGTCATGCTGGAAATGCAAGACGCATACTTCCATATCCCATCCATCTAATGTCCAGGAAGTATCTCAGGTTCGTCTTCCAGTTTCAATCCTTCTGCTTCGGCTTCTCCACTGCTCCTCAAGTATTCTCCCAAGTCCTCTCCCCTCTCGCCAAATGGCTCCACCTAGTCGGCATCAACATCAGCCTTTACCTGGATGACTGGCTTCTTTGATCTCCATCAAAGGAGAAGTGCAAGAAGGACCTTCAGACAACTCTCCAACTGTCTCAAGATGTAGGAATTCTTTTAAATCTCCAGAAGTCCCAGTTAGCCCCTACACGGGAGCTTCTTTATTTGGGGATGATTCTCAACTCTCGGTCTTTTCAGGTTTTTCTGTCCCCCAAGAGAATTGCAAACTGCCTCCAGACGATTTGCAGTTTCCTCGTCCTTTCGTCGTATTCATCCCGTCAGTGGATGAGCCTTCTGGGGACTGTCGTCTATTGAGCCGTCTATCAAGACCAATTCTTCCTCAAACTAGGGCAGGAAGGCTAAACTGGACTCTTGTCGTCCTACCCATTACTCAGGCGATAAAATTGGACCTCCAGTGTGGCTGTCCAAAGGAAGGCTTTCGCAGGGAAGATCTCATCGGCCTCTGAGCCCCGACTTAGACTTCTACTCAGATGCCTCAGATCTTGGCTGGGGAGCTCTTCTAAGGGGTCAGGAGGTTTTCGGGACGTGGTTCCAGGAGGAAAGCAGTCTTCATATCAGTGTAAAGGAGCTCAAGGCCATTCATCTAGGTATCCAGCTTTTCTCAACCTGCTCGCAACAAGACAGTGGTTGTTTATGCGAACAACAGCACCGCTCTGTCGTTTATCAGGAAACCCCGGTCACTGTTTCCTTTTACCCTCTGCCAGACTGCAAAGAACCCCTGACTCTGGGCCCACCAGAATCACGTGATGTTGGTCACTCGCTTCATTCAGGGGAAATTGAACATCCTGGCAGACGAGTTGAGCTGTCAGAAGCAGTTCCTTCCTACCGAGTGGACCTTGGACCACAGGAACTGTGTCAACCTTCGGAAAATGTGGGGCAAACTGTTTTTAGACCTGTTTGCCACCTCAAGAAACAATTGCCTCCCTCTCTTCTGCTCTCCAGCCCCGGATCCCTTAGCATGGGTGACGGACACCTTGCTCCTAGACTGGTTTGGCCTGACCTTTATGCCTTCCCACCCTTCAATTTGATGAGGGAAGTCCTGAAAAAGTTTTGTTACACCACACATCAATGACACTCATAGCTCCATTCTGGCCCACGAAGGAATGGTTCCCGAACCTTCTGCATCTTCTGGTAGACTTCCCAAGGCTGCTTCCCCAAAGCCCTGGCTTCTCAGACAATCTCACTTCAAGAGATACCACCAGGGGTTGTCCACTCTTGCTCCGACAGGCTTGAGACTGTCAGGAAACCTGTCAGAATGAGTGTTTTTCAAGAGCAGCTGCAAAAGCTATTGCCAAGTGTGGATGACAATTTGCGTCTAACATCTACTAGTGAAAGTGGACAGTGTTCTGTCGATGGTGCCTCAGACATCACATCTTGTATTCTGAGACAACGTTAGCCCAGATTGTGGATTTTCTCCTATACTTGAGGATCTTTAGGAGTCTGTCCTTGTCCACCATTAAAGGATACCATACGATGCTTACCTCAGTTATTAAACAGAGGTATGGATCTTTCATCTAACCAGGATCTTAATGACCTCATTAAGTCATTCGACACTTCAAAGCAGAAGAAATCTGATCTAGTGTCTTGGAACTTAGATGTAGTCCTTAAGTGGCTTAGGGTCCTCCTTCCGAGCCACTCATTTCCGCTTCCCTCAAGAACCTTACGCGGGAGACCCTCTTTCTAATAGCCCTGGCTACGGCCAAACTATTAAGTGAACTGCATGTGATTGACAAGAGGGTAGGTCTAGCCAAGAGTGAGGATCTTTCTAAGCCTTGGCCTCACTCCTTCCGTATTAGGAATTTAATGGAAATCCTGGGCCTGGATGAAGAGTGTGTTCTTTGCCCAGTCAGACCCCAGAGGTACTATCTGCATAGGCCCAAGAAGACCAGAGGACCTGCCAGCAACCTCAGGTGTTCTGTCAAGACTCCTCATCCACTTTCAAAGAATGTCCTATCGTTCTTTATTAGAGACCTGATCTCCAAAGCGCATTCCCGGATTCAGGAAGATCTTTTTCCTTAGATCAAAGTTAGAATTCATGAAGTCAGAGGAGTGGCTCCTCTCTCGCCTTTAGGCACAATTTTATCCCTCTTATCCGTTTGTCAGTCGACCTTTTTGGAGGTGCAAATCAATCTTAGCGTCGTATTATTTGAAAGAAGTAGAAACAGTGTTTGAAAACTGGAGTACCCTCGGACCTTTAACAGTGGCTGGCATAGTGTTGGGGGAGCCTGGGGTTACTTTGTGCCTGGAGTGCCCACCAATCTTTGGATGGGTAGTGGTGTGTCAGGTTGGGTGACGGCATTATCTGGTTGTTTGTTTGTGGTACTGCAGTGAGGGCAAGGGCAACATTTTTTTCTGCATGTGTCCTGTCAGCGATCAGGCATATCATCCGTTGCAAGATTTACAGTGATGTAGAGGCTCAACCACCGTGCCATTAGAGGTTAAGATGAGCACCAACCAGAGGCTCTCTTACCAGGTAAGGAAGCGTCAAGCATCGTTTCAATGCCAGCCATCCTTTATAGTTCAAGTCACTACCACCTTAATTTTTTGAAGGAGAATTGTCCATTCATCCAACCCCCCCTATCAATGTGGGATTCGGCTAAGTAATTACTTGGTAAGTTACTTATATAAAAATGGCATTTTTATAATAGTCTTGTATATACTTACTAAGTAGTTACTGAATCGGAGCACGACCTCCCTCAACTTTGTTTTTTTCTTCTTCTTCTTCCATGGACTTTACGGCAATAAAATAAAATGATGCCGTTGGCTGCGAGTTGCTTCCACGCTCATGTTGCAGTGGGCGGGGCCTGTCACCCCCTGCTTTGCAACTGATGTGTTACGTCTTTTATGTTACGGGGTCTCAACTATGAATGCCTCTGCTTCTGTTTGTTGTCGTTTGACCTTGGTAAGACCTGGGTATAGAGTTCTGTGATAGCCGATAACTTAGGTTAACTCGTAGGAACGCAGTAAACTTGGTAATTCTTCTTCACTGTCTATCTTATTTCAGGAGGGGGTAAGTGACTCGCCGGGCACTTTCTTAGGTTTTATTCTTATAACACTATAATAGTTCACACGGCCAGCCACACTAGACTTAGAAATTTTTCTTGGTTTCAGAGAGGAGAGTGACACAGATCTTACCCAAAAGGGGTTCAAGTTAACTCTAACTAAAAATTGATCAGAATGAGCTCTGGACCTATGTGGAAGAAAACTCCTCCTCTTTGAGGAAGCCTACTTTAATCTTAATGGTTCAATTCCAACCTCCCACTTTTGGCAAGGACAAATCAGGTCAATTTTGGTGACCTTTCATTCAATAACCACGTCTTTAGCTCCTCCTTAAGTTCCCATATCTCAACATTGGTTGTTTAGTCTCTCTCTCTCTCTCTCTCTCTCTCTCTCTCTCTCTCTCTCTCTCTCTCTCTCTCTCTCTCTCTCTCTCTCTCTCTCTCTCTCTCTCTCTCTCTCTCTCTCTCATATATATATGAATAACCATCAGTGAATTTCATACATTATTCACTGTAAAAATACTTTCAAATTCATATTGCATAACAGATGCATTACCGCGAATTTTGAATTTAGGGTGCCGCGTGTGCATAATTGATAGCTAAGTAATTACCTGGTAAGTATATATAAAACTATTTTATTAAAAAAGTCATGTTAATTGAAGTTCCTTGAATATATTCAAATTATTTAGATCTATTATTAGAAAAGAAGAAATAAAAATAATGAATAGATACAAATGTAAGATGAATACAAGAAATTGTTTTAAGAGTAGTAATGCATTTTATCTTTGCTTGAACTTTTGAGGTTCCAGTTGCACATATCCTCAGAGAGAGTGTTCCACAGCCCAACAGTAAGGAATAAAGGACCTCTGAAACTGAGTAGTTTGGTAGTGAGGCACATTTACTGCATATTGGTGCTGCTGTTTAGCAAATCAGGTTACTCCCAGCAGTACAACAGGATCATGGATCAGTTATGAATGTAAAAGAGCTTTGGTAAAATACAACTTATGAAAAATGGACAAACAAAGAGACCTTCCATTGTCAAAAATGGACAAACAAGAGACCATCCATTGTCCAAGTAATAACTGCTAATGTTAGGAAATGGAAACATATCATCATAAACCACTACTGAAAGAGCTAAATCTCTGGCAGAAGCAGACATCCACACTGGAGAATGGTATTCAGTAAAGGTAGGACAGGTGACCTAAAACAGCCTGCACTGATTTTATCATTATTATAAATATATATGAAGCCTTACATACAGAACCTAACTTTTGTGCAGCATTTGCTGACATTTTCATTAGATGTTTCTCAAAAGTAAGATGCGATTCAGAAGTTACACCAATTTTTGTTAAAGCTTCAGACTCATCCAGCAGTCATATCCACCTGAAAGAGAGGATGGGGTGGAAAATCTGTATGAGATCTGCTTATCAATAGTGTTTTTGTTCAGCTTCTTACCCCACAAGACTACACCATTCGCTGATCCAGTCCTTGTCACGATTGAGACTAAAGGCAGCTTCATTTCTTGTAAGTGGAGGTTTTGCTACGCCCACAAGTGTTGCATCATTGTCATGTTGAAAAATCTTGTTTTCCAGGCCAACAACCACATCACTTGTATACACAAAAAATAACACTGGAGCAAGACCACTATCCTGTGGAACTCCAGACACAAAAGCTCTTGGTTTGCTGAAAATCCCATCAACAGCAATGACTTGCTGCCTACCTGTAAGGAAATCTTGAAGTAATCCTAAAACATATCCACCCACTCAAAGAATCTGAAGTTTATAAATAAGTGCCTAATGATTTACTAAAACGAAAGTAGCACTAAAATCTATAAGAATTATTTTGCACTCAAAACCCTTATCAGGGTTCTCATACAAATGGCATGTCAAATCTAAAAGAGCATTGTTGATACCTAACTGCTTTTATGTGCATGTTGACTATGCGCTGACAATCCTTTAGAATCCACATACTTCTAAAGTGCCTTAAGATAAGTTTTTCTTCATCTTTGGAAAGCACAGTGAGAACAGAAATTGGCCTGTAGTTACTGCAGTCAGCAGATATGCCACTTTTGGAACAGGCGCATCGCTCATATGCAAATATGCTATGTCGACATAAAATTATAGAATTTGGAGACAGAGCACTAGAAACCTTTTTAAAAAACAAAGGGAAGAAACCATTAGAATCCTCTTTAGAGCAAAATGCTAATTTTTAAGAATAGGCTCAGGTTGACAAGTATCAGGGAGAGGGAAAACCTCAGTTGAATGATTAGCTTCAAAAGCTCAGTGAAGCAGTTCAGGCTTTTCCTTAGGGCCAGTAACCAATCCACCATCGTCTGTTTAGTAGTGGTAGAATGGAAGACGAGCCTGACCCAAAGATAGGTGATGCCACAGGTAAGGCTGAGTAATTCCTACAAGTTTCCTCTATAAGGAATTATTGTGAACTTCTCTCAGGTATATGTTAAGTTCTATTCACAGCATGAGCCAAATTCTATTCACAGTATAGCTAGGCTCTACAAAAATGGTGTAATTTGCATGGTTTTCATGGTAAGTCTACATGCACTATCAAATCGTGGCTGGTCATTTGTCCTGAACTTGGTGACCTTATAGGGCCATACCTTACTAAAATAGCAATCAGCATTTCATTTAACCTCTTAGGATCTGGATCTGATATAGCATCTGAAATATTAAGTGCCTGACAAAGTGCAATAATGCAATCACAATTGGCTCTGGATTACAGTCAGATTGTTTTTCCAATTTTGTTGTAGAGAGTATACTTATTGGCATAAGCCTATCTCAGTGGCAAAGTGGTCGGAAGTGCCTAATGTGGTTTTATGTCTTGGACTTAATGATAGCTGGAACATCCGTGAAT
The DNA here is from genome assembly GCF_040412425.1 of Macrobrachium rosenbergii. Lineage (NCBI taxonomy): Eukaryota > Metazoa > Arthropoda > Malacostraca > Decapoda > Palaemonidae > Macrobrachium > Macrobrachium rosenbergii. The sequence continues at coordinate 80,994,824 of NC_089752.1, read as the reverse complement.
ACGAAATGTAGTCTATGACCAGAAATATGCGTGGGTTCCTGAATTAGCTGGACAAAATTGGTGAATACACAGAACTTGAGCAGATTGGCCATGTTGATATGTGGAATTTTTTAAAGTCGCTCACTTCATTGCACTCTTCGTAAATAACAAATGAAGCTTTTGAATCCTGTAACTGAGCCATACTGATCCTCTCCAAAGACAGTCATTTATAGAATTGCCAATATTTGGAATGTGGTAAATGGCAAATGTGTAAATATTATAAAACTTGCAGAAAATCTTAAAACCAAGAACTTCATGGCATCGACACTCAAAAGTTTTATTTGACGATAAATAGGTAGTACAGATTGTGTCTATACAACCATAACTTGCTCTTGTGGGATGTTACAACAATAAGTAATTGGGCCATCAAAGTGTTTAAATAAAAAGATCAAATCATAGTTATGGGCAGAACTCTGAAGACGTCTAATATCCAGCTTAAATTTCCAGATCTTCAGGATGAATTTAAATATCTTTCAGCAAGAGCCATATCATCTTGGTAGTGTCTGTTTGCTTTTGGAACAGTGATTAAAGTGATTAGAATATTGAGTTCTTACATGTTTTTAAACTTTTCAGTAATCCAATTGGTGGAAAATTATTTCTTTGTTCCGACCTCATAGGAATGGGAAATTGTATTTGTAGTTAAGGTGTAATTTTTTCTTCTACAGGAAGTGAAACGAGAGGAATTTGAGCAACAGATAGCATTGGCAAACACCCCCAACAGGAGAGATGACAGAGATAGAGATCGAGATCGTGATCGTAAACGAAGTCGTGACAACAGAGGTACACCCATGTCAGATAGTGATGGCTGGAATACCGTAGCGTCAACAAAGAGTAGAACATTTGATTCATCACGGCTCAAGAACACCTTCAATAGGGTAGGGTGTTTATAATGAATTTGTTGCATAACTTGCAATTGAATGTCACAAACTCACAATCACCCTATTTTTTCCGCACCAAGCCACAGATTCACTCATCTGGAAGTACTTATTCTTGTCCTTTCTTTGTGATCAAACATTTAATGACAACTTTCTCCCAGCTACTCTTAGTTATATTTCTACAATCCTTGGAACATTGCATTTGTACTTCTTCCCTACCTTCCCAACATTCAATACATTGCCCATTTCCCAGCCTTGTATCCCTTCACCACTTCAAATTCAAATGCTACCTTTGCTAGTCCTAAACATTTAAAGTGTTATAATTTGTCTTAAATGTCAGTTTTCTTCTGTACCTTAATTGTGCATTGAAAACCCCAATACTAAATATTTTTCGCCTACTTGAAGTAATGGAGTTAGAGTGTAGTATGGGTGATGCTGCAAATCTAGTGTACTGTGCAGTAGCGAGATTTATGTTCCTCCCTCTATACAGGTGTCCAAGGTAGTTGCTGTTGCATTAGGAGAAGTAGCCTGGGGCAGGTTTGTCATTTAACAAGCATTTAAGTCTCCCCCCTCCAGAGACAATTTTATTAAGGTTATATATAGTGGTATTAGAAGTTTGCCTGGTATTGGTACCCAATGAAGTGCGTATGGTTTTTAATACTTTATTGTAGCCCCTCTTTTGAGGAACACTGGGTAAATGCACAGTACTTAGCCTAAGCAGATAGCAATTGATTTTCTTATTCTGAGACATTGGAATAATGGTGGCATTTGTTAGTTTTTGTGGAAAACCATCAACTACCTCTGGGCAATGAGGTTTTTAGCCCTGTACTTTAAACTCCTGTTGTAATGTGTGTTGAGGAATTACTGGTTAAGTTTGTGGATGTGGTTATGAGACTGGAACAAAAGTAAGAGAGCAAAAGAGTACATGATGGAGATAAATAGTGGTGGTTTTTCTTGGTCTAGAAGGTGCTGGCCTGGGTCTAGAAGTTACTGGACTTGAAGGCTAGAACATAATCACTGCAAAAATTGTTGGCAAGAGAATTTTGTATACTGTAATAATGTGGCAGACAAAGATTAAATTATGTCTTTCAGAAGCAGAGTAAAGTTATTTAAAGATTGTGATAAATTGAATGTTTGGGTGAATTATAAGAAGGATGATTGTTGGATAGAGTATAAAGTTTGGAAAGATGGATTGTTTAGGTTTTGGGGTGAGGAGTTAGTTACGAGGGGAGAGAAGTTTCATGGAAGTATTCTGAAACTGTTTGATTGTTGAAAGTAAGTAGTTTTTAAGGTCAAGAGAAAATGATAGAAGATTGTTGTTAGTACAGTATATTTGGAACAAGGTAATGCATGTGACAGTTGTTGATGGAGGTATGACTGATCATTATGTGGTTGAAGGGAAAGTGAAAATAGATGAAATATAATAATAGTGATAATGGTAATTGACTAGGATGGTTGTATGGTTATCATGGAAAAAAAGGTTAAAAATTTATGAAAATGTAAAAAAGATGAAATGAAGTTAGAAAGAAAAGGAGAATAATTGGAAATTCAGCGTTGAATCAGATTGTGTGTTCAGGCAAGGAAAGTAGTAGTGGAAAGTGGATATAAAGAAACGGGTTAGTGAATGAGTAGTTGGATTGTATATATGAATGATGTAAGGGTTAGGTGATTCCCAAAGAGATTGAAGTATGTTGGTATGATACATTTCAGAGTTAATTTTAGGAGTGAAAATTAATTTTGTACTGTGACCAGAGGATATAGAAAGTGAATTTTGTAAAGTGGCCAGATGATAATATAGCATGAAGACTGAAAAAGAGAAGGCGTAGTTAAGAAGCATGTTATTGGGAAAGGGCTTAATATGGTTCCAGAAAGTAGGGGGGGAGGGTAGTTTAATTACATGTGTTGAAGAATTAAATGAATAACATTGTATACCTGCAATAGTAGATGTGGAAAGACTGTAATCAGGTCAGGAAAGGGGAGGATTGAAAGGAGAGGTGCGGGTGGGGTTTAGGTAATGTGTACTAAGTTTGAGGTAGTGTGAGAGTAGGGAAAATCTGTATGTGACATACTTGAACCTGTGGAAAGTTACCGATAATGTAGAGCAGTGAAATTTAGAGGATTATGAGCTCTTGAAGTGCAATATCTATATTGAGAGCAGTTGGAAGTTGAGTTTATTGGATATATGTGAATTTGGGAGAGACTGGTTTTGTGTGCAAGTCATAAAATTTTGTGATTTCTCCAAAGATGTTTTGACATTTGTGTGGGTGAAGTGAGGAGAGAAGTTAAAAAGGAAAGATTGAAATGCTAAATTATAGCATACAAAAAGGGGCCAAGGAAGGAGTGTGGAGTAGCTGATAGCTGCTGCTGATGGTTATATAGAAGAGAAAAGCCTTTCAGGTTGCAGAAGTTCAGCTTTTGATGGGAGAAAGTAAACAGATAAAGGACTGAAGTATTAAGGTTGTGGAAGTCAGAGAAAATAGAAATTGGTTGTTAGTATGAAGTGTACCCTGTAGGGGGTTTGTGCTTTTAGTGTACATCACATGGTGCATTGAAAGCATCGGCAAAAGGGTGTTTGCAGTATCCCATCAGGCCCTAGCTGCACCCTCATTTTAGCCTTTATCCAGTCCTGTTTGGTTAAATCTTTGTACATCGTCCCATTTATTTTCTTGATCTCCTCATCTTGCTGTCCAACCACCCTAACTTTTCCCTTTCACTGTCTTAAGTGCTAAATGGTTGCAGGTACCCCAGTGTTTGGCTTTATAGTGTAAACTCCATTATTCATTCATATCAAGAAATGTAGAACTTGAAGAATGAAAAAGAAGAGTTAGTTGAATTAGAAGTCAGAGGATGAAGTAATTGTTTGTACTGTGGTTTACTGACTTTGGTGTGTAAGGTACACCTTTAAAAGGGAAAGGTTCCAAAGGAATTTGGGAGTCAGAAAGCAAGTTATTCTAGGTGTCAAAGAATTTAAGGACAGTACTCTTACGTGCCTGAAATGGTATGTGTAGAAGGATTTTAAGTATGAAAAGAGTATTGAAATTAGAAGACCAATTTGGGTACAGGTATTCAAATGGGTGTTGATCAAATGTGTGAAATAATTGTTAAAGAGACAAGAACAACAAAATCTAGAGGATTTTGATGACTTTTGAGTGTTGCATGTGAAATAAGAGTAGATAGAAGTTGTGTTTAAGGTGGATGTCGAAGTGACTGGTGTTGTGCAAAGTTGTTCTTGAAGATGTATATGAGATGTCCTGTTTAGTTGCTTTAGTGTACATAGAGGGTATGAAGCGTTGAGAGAGTGATGGTTGTAGGTATTTTGTGGAAATTATGGGAGGTTAGTTTTGAGAGGTGGTGGTTAACCGTAAAGTGAGACAGAAGTATTTATGTTCAAGCTAGAGAAAACAGGAAATGGTTATCATTGTGGGTGGAGGGTTGGAAGTGTTGATTTTATATGTTTTTTTGGAGTAAAGGATGAGTGAAGAGGTAATTACAAATTGATATAATTTGGAATGTGTGGAGAAATTGTGTAGTCAGCTCTCCTTCATGAAAGCCAAATTTGTAGGTTGATTGTGAACAAAAGTAAAAAAGAATTTGGTCTTAGTTGATGGGATTTCAGCTTGGTTTTAAAGAAGTATTGGGACAGAACAACTAATATTTATGGATGTGAGATAAGTTTTTTGTGTGTGTGGGTGTTGTGTTACATGCTAAAACATTTTTTTGTTATTATCAGTAGTACGAATAGTTTTATATATGTTATTAGGTCTGACAAATATATTTCTTTACAGCCTGGAGCAAGTGAATCGAAAGAAGTTATTCTCAGGGGAGTTGGATTTGGAAATTGGGCACGTGGCAGTTCAGGTGGTGGCTTGAAAGATCATGATGATGTCAAACAGCAAGAAAACAGATTTAATGTTTTAGGAGACAGCATGGGTGGTGCTCCCATATCTGGAGATAATAGAAGAGGAGCACCTATGGGGTAAATATATTTCCAAGTGTCATTAAGAGGTTTTATGGAAGCCAAATTATTTTTCCAAGGTCCAGCATGTGAAATAATTTGAATAGTGAAATTATCAGCTAGTGTTTTTTTTTTTTTTTTGTATGATTATGTGAAAGGGTAGTAAACTGAAGGCTCAGTTATTTTTATGCATCAACATATTCCATTGCTGTTCATTCTGAATTCCTGGCTAGTCCGGTCTCATCTATGTCCTGTCTCCTTAGTAGCCTCTCCCTTATTTCAGAAGTTTACAGTGGTTTGGCAACTGGTTGGAGTTGTTCAGATTGCATCAGTGTTGGCAAGGTACAGGCTGTATCATTGTCAGTCAGGCTTAAAAATCTACCATTTTCACATGCTTTCTGACAGCAAAATTTGAGGCAATGATAACGAGGTGTGTGACTATGATTACTTGGACAAAAGACATTACCCAGTCAGAGGCACTGATTCTGGCTACAATCTCTGCCAGTTGCCAACCCAATCAAAGAGTTGGAGTCTGTTCAATTTTTGTGCAGATAGGCTTCTAGGAAGATAAAAAAAAATTTCTGAAATAGTTTTCTTAAGGGATGGCATTAGTTAAACTTAGCAGATGGTGAGTTGATTCTTAAAAGTTTACAAGTTACATAGATGACAGTTTATGTACAAAAATAATTTTATATTGGTGTCATAAATGACAGGTTTAAGTTAGATAACACTGAAAGTCAGAGCATTCTTAATGACAAGACATAGATTTCACTCTTGCCAGATAATGAAATACTGATACATGTATGAAGTTTTTTCAAAAGCCAATTATAGCCATTTTATTGTTATGGTGCCAGTGTCATGTTTAAAGAAAAAAAAAGGAAAAACTAAGTTTTTTAACCTGCTATTTTAACTTTTATCAAGTTGATGAAGTTGATTATTAATGGAAGTAACCCATCATGGTAGCACAGTACCTGCATTGTTACAAATTGTGTGCTAATATTAATTTTGTTTGCAGTCGTCTTGCTCCTGGGGGTGGCCCCCCACGACAAGGTGTGTTTGGAAGCAAAAGCATGCCACCTCCCTCAAATGAGAAGGAAAGTGCACTCTCGTATGTCAAGAAATTTGTTGGTAATGGTAAGTAAAATAATTTTGATCTAAGTTTAAATTGGTAAAGCTGCAATTTGTTTTTTTTTTCTTTCTTGAGAATGTTGTTAATTATTTGTACCTCCAGATCGGAGCAAATCTACTAGCCGACCAGAATCAAGAGAAAACTCAGTACCTCGTGAAAATGAAGCCCTCAAAGGACCAGCTACAATTGATCCACAAGCAGCAGAGAAGTTTTCTATTGCAATCATTGAAGAGTATGCTCATAATGTGGATGTAGATGTAAGTAGGAAATTCTGCTTTTTATTAACTATTACATTATTGCCTAATATGGCTTCAGTATATGAGATGGCAGCTAGTCAGAATCTTTCATTGTGCGTATGTGAATATTTACATATAACATCATTTACAGGATGCAAAGTTGTGGATTAGAGAGAGGTTTTCATCTTCGACCATCAAGTACTTTGTGCAGTATTCCTTAGAGTGGGTGCTTGACCGTGATGAGACAAAGAGAAAGAGAGTCGGACAGTTGTATCATGATCTTGTAATAGAAAGTCTTCTGTCAATTGAAAATTTCCTCGAGGGGTAAGCAAGTATTTCATATTTGCAGAGCATTGGAAAGATGATTTCTGAACATAGAACTGGTTTTCTTGATTTATCCATGTGTTCACAGTTTTTATTTACATATAATTTTTTTTCAGTGTTCAAGAAACTTTGTCAATGACGGAAGATTATGCCATCGACATCCCTCGTGTTTGTGACTACTTTGGAGAGATTTTTGGTAAGTGTGAATTGCTAGATTTTGTGATTTGGGGATATTTTTTGTGTTTAGCATGATTATTGCAGAAGTGAATTATTGGCAAATATGAACCCATTAATCATAGATTACTTTGTACAGACAGCTCCCAGCCACTGGAGCTTGGTAGATCTTGGAATTAATTTTTCTCCAAGGATTTGCAACTTATTGCTGTTGAATTTAATATGCTTTTCAATTGTTTCTATCCTATATCCTAATCAATTTTGATTTATTCTGTTTGGTAAAAATTGTCAATTAGTACCTTTCGATCATTCTTAGTCATATCTGTTCTTTGATCTGCTGGATTTTGAGTAATTTTCACATAAGAGATTCCTTTTAATTTTGAAATGTGAGTTTCGAGTGATGAATTTTAGTATTTCCAATAATTTTATGAATTACCAGTTATCATATCTGACAGCAGGGCATATTTAGGAAAAAGTTTTAAGTACAGGTTTACAATCCCCTATCCAAAAATCTTGAAATTGAAATTGTTTTGGGACGAGTAGTGCTATAGTCATAAGGATCATTTGGAATGCCAGCAGCTAGACTTAAGTCACCCTGAGTCACTATTGTGCCATGTGGCAAGACCTGTTGGGTAGGCTGTAACATCAGTGGGGTCCATTTGCAAGTCAAATAATACAATTGTGTTTAATGATTTTATTAAAAATATTGTATTGCTTGCTGTATTGTGTGTATTGCCCTTTTGTATTGCTTGAACATTGTAATCATGTGCCTTTTGCATTTGGTAATACTGACATTCTCAGAATCAGCTGATTGAATAATGCTGACATCCTCACTGCTGTTAGTTGCTAAATTAAACATAATTCAGAGATGATTTCTCTTGTAAATTAACAAAGCTGAATTTTAAAAAATGCACCTTACCTTTATTTATAAACTAAATTTCAAATGAAGAAAGGTCTTATTTGCCAGGTTAGGCATTGTATTTACCAATTCCAAAACATTTTGCAGCATATGCATGTGTTGCTTAAATTTAGTGTTATACTTGAAGACAGTTATGTCAAGGGTTAATTAAAATTTATTTTTACCTATGGAAGTTGTCACTGAGAATTAAAAAGGTTTTTAACAAGCTGACAGCTGTAATGCAGCTGTTCATAAATGGTTAGTGGTTACTTTTTACTAACGTTGGCAGACAGCTGTCAGTTTGGTTGTTTGTCAGTCCTACATATTTTGCATGGAATAGTAAGTTAAGTTTAATTATAAGAACCACAGTAAACCCCCGTATTCAAGGGGGATGTGTACCACACCCTCCTGCAAATAGCTAAAGTCCGCAAATACTTAGAATCCTTCTAAAAACACTTAGAACTGCTTATTTTGATAGTTCAAAGATAAAAAAACTAAAAATGCTTATACAGGTATTATCCTATTTACGATGGGGTAAGGTTCCAAAAAACCCATCGTTTGTTGGAAAAAACGTATCTCGAGTGTAACGTAACCCACACTAGGGTATTCAGTACTATGTATACATATATGGTAGCGTAGCTTACACTATAAAGTATGCTCTATACATATACGGTATAGTAATTGTTAATATCAGCTAATTGTAGAGGTTCATGCATAGTGACTTACGGTAATTCAGTACAAAGAGAAATTGAATAACAAAAGAATTAGCTTAGCCTACAGTATGGTATATCGTATACATATACGGTAGCCTAGCCTACATTATGCTTTACTCTATATTCACATACTACCGTATTGTACAAACATCAACATAACGAATATGCATCTTTTCCATGGATCTTTTAAAATGTTTTTCTTTAATTCAAAGTATATTTTCTTATATTGCTTTTGTATTATAAATTGCAGTCATAGGGATCAATGTTTTGGTTTGGAAATCGATAACGCGATAGGTTTATTTAGCGGTATTTGTCAGTTCAGAGTGCTTTTCTTGCTTCTGGTTAGTGTAATTGAATCTAGATACTTTATTTATATGGGGCAAGGTTATTTTTCGTTATACAAAGTGTTTTTAAGTCTAAATATAACTTAAATACATCTCATTGTGAAACTTAGGTTTTTTTTTTTTTTTTTTTTTTGTTACGTTAATAGATAATGATTGCCTTTTGTGTGCCTGTTTGTTTTGTGTAAAAAAAAAAAATCAAGATTCCGCTCGCTAATTTTACTTGATTTGATCATAATATGAGCTTTACGTATTTATCGTTTATCGGTATAAAAATAGCAGTAATGTGTGTTCTTTCATGCCCAGTAGTTTTAATTACAATATTTTCTCTCCAATTTCAATTAAGGTGAAGTTTCATCCATGTTGCTGATGCACAATAATTTATGGTCATTAGCAGCTAGAACTTTGTTTTCTCAGCTTCACCTACAACTTGCAGGCTTAAATTTAGCAGGATATTTCCTTGCTGATCTTTTATCCAAAGCGAACAAAGTTATAATGTAAAAGTGAGTCCTGTTCTACTTAACGTCACTTGTACTATAACCACGGTAATTGTTTACTACCATATGATGGTTGAAATACAAGCAAAAGGGCTGTTGTTATCCAGTTCGGTTATAAGCAAAACAAGAGTTTCTTGTTCGGTTGTTTATGGGTGTATGCATTTACGCAAGAGTATAACGTTACTAACAATACTTTTATCATTCTCTTTTACTTTTTTTTAACCTAGATGATAGGATAAAGAGATTGAGGAAAAGAAGTTGGTCTATTGTAAATTGGTCTGTCTTGCTGCCTGATTGTACGCTGCTGCCTGCACCTGTGCGAAATTTAAAAATATTTTATAAATATTGTTGTATTGGTATTAATTGCTTACCCCATTGCAAAATCGAATTATTGTAACTGGAGCACTACCTGGGTAGCTGAGTATTTTAATAGCTTTATCACAAAAAGCGCATTAGTCATGAAAATATAGTAATTAGTGAATATTTATTGGTGAAAAGTACCAATAATGGGCGAATTTTCAGCGAGTAGTGCGCATATACATTCCATAGAGAAATCCACAAATCGTGAGACTGAATACGGGGTTTACTGTAGTAATATTAGATAAGTCATAAGTTTGCTAAGTTTAGTTGAATGTGCAACCATTTGCATTTAACCTCGAACGAATATGCCCAAAATAAAACTTATATGTAATATGCATTATCAGTTGAATCTACTGTAACTGTGTGGAGGCATATTTAAGTATGAGGATGGATCATATGATACTAACGTTGTTTACGAATACTCCTTTTACAGAACCGGTAATAGTAACAATAATTATGATGAGTGATATTAATATTTATGTAAGTGTTATTTGGTCAGGGTAGGTAGTACTGGCCATCTGGGGTGAAATTAGCCTATGCTGTTGAGTGCTAGCAAATAACATTAGTCTATAGGAGGCCTCACCTTTGCATATAAGATTGAAGGGTAATTTTTTGAGCCATGTTTTGGAAAAAAAGTGCAACATATGTGCTGTCAAATAGGACCCATAATTACTGGGCAAATTTTTTGTCATACAGTGGATGCTTCTTCCTAAAGCTTGCTTTTCTTGCGTTTACCTTCATGTGTAACGGCCTATTACAGTTCATAAGTAATGACTGTAGTGGCATAATTAATGACTTTTAAGGATTTTTGTTTTACCAGTCCCAGTAACAGTTCCTGTTATTATTTATTATTCAGAAAAGAATGCTAGTCATTTGGAAGAAGCCCACAGGGGCCATTGACTTAGAAGTCAAGCTTCCAAATAATATGGTATTCATTCGAAAGAAGTAGCAGAAGGTAATGGGAAATACAGAAAGAGGAGATCATTTATTAGAAAACAGATAAATTAGATTAATAAATAAATTAATTGCATCTATGCTGGAACTTCTGAAGTTCCAATTGCGCGACATCCTCTGTTGTACTGAGTTTGACAGTGAGGCACATTTACTGCATATTGGTGATGCTGTTCAGTGAATCTGGTTACCCTCGGCAGGAAAAGGGGATCAGGTATCAAGTGTGAATGTGATACCTCTCTTAAAGTATAACTTATGAAAAATTGAGAAAGGAGACCATCCGTCAACGGTCCAAGTCATAACTGCTAATATTAGGAAACAAACCTACCACCATGAACCACTCTATCTAAAAGAGATAGATATCTGGAAAAAGCAGACATCCACACTGGAGAACAGTATTCTAGTAAAGGAAGAATAAATGACCTGAAACAGGTTGCATTGATTGTATACTGTTATATATGAGGACTTATGAACAATACCTAACTTTTGTGCAGCATTTGCGGAAACTGTCATTAAATGTTATCAAAAGTAAGACGAGTCAAAAGTTACATGTAGAATAGTTAAAGCTCCAAGCTTGAGACTCATTCAATCAAGTCCCATCCACCTGAAGGGGAGGATGTGGTGGAAAATCTGTACAAGATCTGCTAATTAATAGTGTTTTTGTTTTACTGGAGTTCAGCCTCATACCCCACCAACTGCAACATTCACTGATCTATCCATGTCCTGACTTAGCCTGCGGGCAGCTTCATTTCTCATAAGTGGAGACTTGACTACACCCACAAGTGGTGCATCATCGGTATACTGAACAATCTTGCTTTCCAGGCCAACAACCATATTACTTGTGTATAGTAATACCTCGAACTTGCGCGATTCGAGTTGCACGAATTCACAGACGCACGAATTTTTCATTGGAACCTAACTAATGGTCATACACAAGTTTTTCACAGACATGCAAACACTGAGAAATCCAGAAAAAGTGTTTAATTTTTTTATGTGATTTAGAAGTTTTCAAGCTTTTTATGTGTAAATTAAATAGCATTAAATATTATTAAAAGTAATCTTCTCTCTCTCTCTCTCTCTCTCTCTCTCTCTCTCTCTCTCTCTCTTTCTCTCTCTCTAGTGAGATAAATTTTTATGGTACATGTATACAGGTATGTTTATATGTATGGTAAATAAACTTTTTACCTAATAAAAATTAATATTAAATAATAATAATTGTGAACCCCCATATTCGTGTGGGATGCGTCCCACACCCGCCCCCGTGAATAGCTAAAATCCGCCAATACTTAAAACCCCGCTAAAAACACTTAGAACTGCCCATTTTGATAGTTTAAACACAAGAAAAACCCTGTAAAAATGCTTATACCTGAGTATTTTAATAGTTTTATCACAAAAAGTGCATTTATTCATGAAAATTATATGAAAATACAGTAATTAGTGAATATTTCCCCATGAAAAATACCGCAAATGGGCGAATTTTCCACAAATAATGGGTAGATATGTTCCATAGAGAAACCTGCAAGTGCGTGAGTCCGTGAATCATGAGAACGCGAATACGGGGGGTTTACTGTACTGTAATTACAAAATTCGTGTTACTTTGAACAAACAAATTCTTCCCCCATCTTTTGTAAGAAGGTGAAAGCAAAAGCTGTCAGACATGTCATTTAACCCTTTAACCCTCTAACGCCGAGCCTCTATTTACAAAGTGTGTGTCGTATGCCGGCGGCGTTCGGGAGTTAGCGCTGAAGTGGAAAAGAAGTTTTTTTTAAAAAATCACAGCACGCTTAGTTTTTAAGATTAAGAGTTCATTTTTGGCTCCCTTTTTTTTTGTCATTGCCTGAAGTTTAGTATGCAACCATCAGAAGTAAAAAAATATTATCATATATAAATATTGAAATATATGACAGCGCGAAAAAAGTCATAATTGTATACAAATCGCGCTGTGAGCAAAACGGTTAAAGCTAACGAGTTATTTTTTTTCTTTGTATTGTACACTAAATTGCAATGATTTTGGTATATAACAAATTGTAAAACGATCAAAGCAACACAGAGAAAATATTATCACAAAATAATGCATGAATTAGTAACGCGTGGACGTAAAAAGTTTTTTTTTAAAAATTCACCGTAAATCGAAATATTTTGCAAGAGACTTCCGGTTTGTTGCAAAATGGAAATTGATTGAATATTACTAGACTGTAAGTGTTTTAGCTTACAATTGCATTTTTTTACCATTTCGGTCGAGTTAAAGTTGACCGAAAGTAGAATTTTTTCTATTTATCGTGATTTATATGAAAATATTTCAAAACTGATAAAAGCTACAACCATGAGTTATTTATTGTTGTATTCTACATGAAAATGCACACATTTCCACATATAAAACTTTATGTAACGACTAAAATAAAATTCTGCAAACATTACAACAAAGTGATGAAAGAATTTCTGAGATATTCTGCCGAGTTACCGCGCGGACGTAAGGAAAAAGTTTTTTCAAAAATTCACCATAAATCGAAATATTGTGCTAGAGACTTCCAATTTGTTGCAAAATGAAGGTACATAATTGAATATTACTGGAATGTAAGAGTTTTAGCTTACAATTGTGTTTTTCGATCATTTCGGTTGAGATAAAGTTAACCGAAGGTTGAAAATTTGGCAGTTATTGTGATTTATATGAAAATATTTCAAAAATGATAAAAGGTACAACCATGAGTTATTTTCTGTTGTATTCTACATGAAATTACGCACATTTTCATATATAAAACTTTATGTAACAACTAATATAAAACGGTGCAAACATTACGACAAAGTGACGAAAGAATTTCAGAGATGTTCAGCCGGGTTACCGTGCGCGGACTTAAGGAAAAAGATTTTTTTTCCCCAAAAATTCACCATAAATTGAAATATTATGCTAGAGACTTCCAGTTTGCAGCAAAATGAAGGTACATGATTGAATATTACTAGAATGTAAGAGTTTTAGCTTAAAATTGCATTTTTCAACCATTTCGGTGAGTTAAAGTTGACTGAAGGTTGAAATTTGGCACTTATCATGATTTATATGGAAATATTTCAAAACTGATAAAAGCTACAACCATGAGTTATTTTCTGTTGTATTCTACATGAAATTGCACACATTTCCTTATATAAAACTTTATGTAACGACTAATATAAACCGGTGCAAACATTACGACAAAGTGATGAAAGAATTTCAGAGATGTTCAGCAGAGTTACCGCACGCGGAGGCAAGGGAAAAGTTTTTTCAAAAATTCACCATAAATCGCAATATTGTGCTAGAGACTTCCAATTTATTGCAAAATGAAGGTACATGACTGAATATTACTAGAATGTAAGAGTTTTAGCTTTCAATTTCATTTTTCGACCATTTCGGTCGAATTAAAGTTGACCGAATGTTGAAATTTTGGCACTTATCGTGATTTATATGGAAATGTCAAAACTGATAAAAGCTACAACCATGAGTTATTTTCTGTTGTATTGTTCATGAAACTGCGCACATTTCCATATATAAACTTTATGTAACGACTAATATAAACCGGTGCAAACATTATGACAAAATGACAAAAGAATTTCTGAAAATTTTTACCGAGTTACCACGCGGACGTAAGGAAAAAGTTTTTTTTAAAAATTCACGATAAATCGAAATATTGTGCTAGAGACTTCCAATTTGTTGCAAAATGAAGGTAAATGATTGAATATTACTAGAATGTACGAATTTTAGCTTACAATTGCGTTTTTCGACCATTTTGGTGGTCAAAGTTGACTGAAGGTTGAAATTTTTTGTAGTGCCCACGCACCCAACAGACAATTTTAGTCGATTCGCCCAGTCGGGCGTTTGGGTTAACCAACTGAACAGAACAAAAATTTTGTCGGGTGTCATGTGACGAAAATATGTGTTTGTTTAAATATTCGCGAAAAAATACCATAGGCCTCGGAAAAATTTTAAATCGGAGGGATGCTAACTCAACGCTGTTGTTTTGTTTAACGTGATTTTTTTCTTATCCCAAAAGAAAGCATCAGCTAAACTCTGCAAAATCAAAATTCTTTAGTCACTTTGTCACCATTTTCTGTTAGCGTTACATAAAGTTTTATATATGAAAATGTGTTTCAAAAATACAAAAAAATAACTCATGGTTGTAGCTTTTATCAATTTTGACATTTTCATGTAAATCATGATAAGTGCCAAAATTTCAACCTTTAAATAAATTCGAAAAATGCAATTGTAAAAAAACTTTTAGTAATATTCAATCATTTACCTTCATTTTGCAACAAAGGAGATTTCTAGCAAAAATTTTTTATGGCCTTGAAAAATTTTCCTTACATCTGATGTCTGGTTTTGTATTAGTTCAAAGTTTTATATATGAAAATATGCTCAATTTCATGTAGAATACAACAAAAATAACTCATGGTTGTTTTGTTTTGACATATTTTCATATAAATCACGATAAGTGCAAAGTTTCAACCTTCGTCAACTTTGACTCTATCGAACTGGTCGAAAACTGCAATTGTAAGCTTCTTATCCCATTTAATTTTGCAACAAACGGAAAGTCATCATTTATGGTGAATTTTTGAAAACATTTTTTTACATCTCTGCTGAAAATCTCATTTTGTGAAATTTTCTTTAGTCACAATTTGTTATATACCAAAATCATTGCAATTTAGTGTACAATACAACGAAAAAACTCATTAGTTTTTAACCGTTTTGCTCACAGCGCGATTTCTATACAATTATATATGAAATTTTTTTTCGTCATATATTCCAATATCTAACATGATATTTTTTTCATTTCTGATGGCAATAAGAAAAAAGGAGTCAAAAATGAACTCAAAAAACCTGTCTTTCTTCCGCTTCGGCTAACTCTCAAACCCTGTCGGCATACGGCAGACACTACCTGTGCTGTTTACAAACTGTAAATGCGCCGTTCTAAAACATAGAGACATAGAGCATTTAAGAACACAGAACATTTCAGAACAAAGAGAAAGTGACAGAATAACGAAGTTTTTAAAAATAAGGTTGAGAAGACTTCTAAAAATAGATCGGCAGAAAGGGAGAGAGAGTCACACCATTTATTTCTTTTTAAGGGTAATGTTTTAAGCTAACTTTTAAATGAAGATAGTTACTTTAATTTCATTTAATAGTTAGTTTAACCCTTAAACGCCTACTGGACGTATCATACGTCGACTAAAATTGTCTGTTGGGTGCCAAGTGGACGTACCGTGCCGACTACAAAAATTTCAATCTTCGGTCAACTTTGACTCGACCAAATGGTCGAAAAATGCAATTGTAAGCTAAAACTCTTACATTCTAGTAATATTCAATCATGTACCTTCATTTTGCAACAAATTGGAAGTCTCTAGCACAATATTTCGATTTATGGTGAATTTTTGAAAAAAACTTTTTTCTTACGCCCGCCCGGTAACACTGCCGAAAATTTCAGAAATTCTTTCGTCATTTTGTCGTAATTTTTGCACTGTTCTATCTTAGCCGTTACATAAAGTTTTATATATGAAAATGTGCGCAATTTCATGTACAATACAACAGAAAATAACTCATGGTTGTAGCTTTTATCAGTTTTGAAATAGTTTCAAATAAATCCTGGTAAGTGCCAAAATTTCAACCTTTGGTCAACTTTGACTCGACCGAATTGGTAAAAAAACGCAATTGTAAGCTAAAACTCTTACATTCTAGTAATATTCAATCATTTACCTTCATTTTGCAACCAATTGGAAGTCTCTAGCACAATATTTCGATTTATGGTGAATTTTTGAAAAAACTTTTTCCTTACGTCCGCGCCAGAAATTCTTTCGTCACATTGTCGTAATGTTTGCACTGTTTTATATTAGTCGTTACATAAAGTTTTATATATGGAAATGTGCGCAATTTCATGTACAATACAACAGAAAATAACTCATGGTTGTAGCTATTATCAGTTTTGAAATATTTTCATATAAATCACGATAACTGCCAAAATTTCAACCTTCGGTCAACTTTAACTCAACCGAAATGGTAAAAAAACGCAATTGTTAGCTAAAAATCTTACATTCTAGTAATATTCAATCGTTTACTTTCATTTTGCAATAAATTGGAAGTCTCTAGCACAATATTTCGTTTTATGATGAATTTTTTAAAAAACATTTTTTTACGTCCTCATGTTACGAATTCATGCATCATTTTGTGATATTTTCTCTATGTTGCTTTGATCGTTTTACAATTTGTTATATACCAAAATCATCGCAATTTAGTGTACAATACAACTAAAAAAAATTAACTCATTAGCTTTAACCGTTGTGCTTACAGCGCGATTTGTATACAATTATGAGTTTTTTTTTCGCTGTCATATATTCCAATATTTATATATGATAATGATATTTTCTTTCATTTCTGATGGTTGCATACTGAACTTCAGGCAATGACAAAAAAAGGAGCCAAAAATGAACTCTTAATCTTAAAAACTAAGCGTGCTGTGATTTTTTGAAAAAAACTTTTTTCCTGCTTCGGTGCTAACTCACTGAACGCCGCCGGCATACGGGAGACGTTTTTGTAAATAGAGGCTCAGCGTTTACAACTTATTAATTCTCTGTACATCTTTACCTGTACAGCTTGATCTAATTTTACCTGCATCGTCTATGAAGTGTAAATGCGCTAGTGTTGCAAATACATTCTAAAACAGAGACAATAACTAAGAGTTGTGTTAGTCAAAATATAAAACACTGTTTTTTCATGAAAAAGCATTTCAGAACAAGAGAAAGAGACGCAGAATAAAGAAGTTATTAAAAAGAGGTTGAGACGATTCTAAAAATTGATCGGGTAATGTATTAAGATAACTTTTAAATGAAATTACAGTAACCTTAATTTCATTTAAAAGTTAACTTAATAATTTGGGAGCATGATTAGGGTCATATTTAGTGATTAAACTTTAGAAATAAGCATTTATTAGTATTTTTAGAGACCATGCCAAACTTACATGAAAATTCACCTTACACGAGGGGTTCTGAAACCTAACCTTGTGTAAGTTTGGAGTATGACTGTACACTAAAAATAACAGTGGAGCAAGAACACTTCCCTGTGGATCTCCAGACAAAAAAGGTCTTGGTATGCCAGATTCCACAACAGCAACTCATTGCTTGCCTACTTTTAAGGAAATCTTGAAGTAATCCTAAAACATATCCACTCACGCCAAGATTCTGAAGTTTATGAACAAGTGCCCTGTGATTTACTCGAAAGCTGCCCTAAGATCTATTTGAGTTACCCTACATTCAAAACCCTTACCAAGGTGCTCTTGCAAATGGCATGTCAAGTCTAAAAGAGCATCACAGGTACTTTAACTGCTTCATATATGCATATTGATGATCATCTAACATTCCTTTAGATTCATTTGGTTTTTCTTGTATTTATACTCTTCCCTTTTCAAGTACTCGTTTGTCAGGGAAGTGTAATTATTAATCATGCCACAGTATACTTTTGGTTGGTTTCAAGGGAAGTTCTTTAGCTCCACATCTTCCATGGATAAGAACCAGCATGTAAAGGCTCTACGTGTGGATTAGTGGTTTCTCAATAATTGTGTTCAGGGTTGCAGGTGGAACCTCTTCCAACTCCTAAGTCGCATCATACTGTGCCTTTTACTGTTAGAGCTCTTCTCATCAGACAAGATGTCCACATCCTCAGTGCTATTGCCTTGCATTGAGTAGCTTCTGTTATGTTGTCTGGTTGCCAGTAATCCATGTTTTCCATATGGTCAGCAGTGCATTCATATATGTGATTATCACAGGTCCTCATTGTTATGTTTCTGTCCTGGCTTGTCCAGACCTTTAACACCTTGTTAATCAGCCTCAGTTGTCTCACTATCCCTTCTCTCCCAGACAGTGTTCTCACTACAGAGCTTTTTATAGTCATGAGCCTAAATGCAACTTTTTATACTTAAACCTTCACTGTACTCGCCACTTGTAAGAGTTATAAGTACTAACCAGTTATAGCCTGTCTTTTCAAGTGATATTTTGCCTTATCTTTCCAGTTTATCCTCTTCCCCTCCAACTTGTCCTTTATTCACCTCAGCTGTTGACAAAGGCATTGGGCCTCTCTTGAGTGTGATTCGTCCAAGGATAATGTTGCTTGACAAGAGCTTGGATGAGAACAAAATAGCAAATATGCTCAGGACTACACTTCCTTAGTGGATATCTTGAACTGTCTGTGACATTAACATAATACACTCCTTGGTGGATATCCTGAATTGTCTGTTACATTAACTTAATAGATTGGCTTTCTGACATCTGAGGAATGCTTCACTTGCCCCTGTTTGGGAGGACAAAGTGTTGGTGCCAAGCTTATTAGCTACCTCTGGCAGTCGAAGAGTCCACCCGTAAGGATCTCTTGCTTGCTTCATATGAAAGAACGCTGTTACAGTATTGGTTTTGACTACCCTATGAAGGCTCATCACCATCTATTAAACCAGCTCCTTGTAAGTCATGCTAAAGTTTAGGCTGCTGCTCACAGCTAGACTGCTATTATTCACTAAAGGTGGTTCTTCACCAGGAGATGCAGCCAAAGCTTATCTATTTCCGTGATTGGCTTATCTGGTTTAGAAGCTCATTCTACTGCTATTATTAACCTGGTATTTTGTCCTCTGCTGCCAGGCCTGCTGGCTTGAGGTCTCATGTGAACTGCTTCTGGTCACTATTAGGTATGTTAAATGCAAGTTACCCTCAGTTTTTGTCTTCCAAGTAGTTGTCATAGTTAGCCACACCAACACTACCACCTCTCAGCCACTTGCTCCAATTTCAGTTTAGTGGTCAAAGTTGTTGTAGGTAAAAGGCACTAGGTAGAAGTTGCCAAAGCAGATTAATTCTGCTCTCCAGTGTTCTTTCTTCTTGTTGGGGTTTGCTTGTAAATGCTTGGAGGGCTTGGCAGGGAATGCAGAACTTTGTCATAGAGGCGAAGAACTATGGCAATTGTAATTGTTCCTTGACACGGACCTTTTAACAGTTGTTTTCGAGTCTCCTCTCTAATCCAGAGAAGGTGCAAGTCCTTGACTGCAAGGTAGCATCCATGTTGCTGTAGGGATCCATCAAGGCATTATGTCTAGTGAGGCTTTGGTTAAACAAACAGCTCTTCTTGTTCTGAAGACTTTGGGTAATTGTAGAGTGAATTTAGATCTTGGCCAACTGTATAGTCTAACTCCATTTTCAGAACAAGAAGAGCCGTTTGTGTAACCAAAACCTCAATGGACAAACCCCTTGACAGACCCCTACAGCAACATGATGTTTAACTGTGTAAGACAGGATATTGTTTCAGTTATGGCCCTTTGCTTCGGCCCTCACTAAAACATTGGAACCAGTCCCTTCCTGGGCACATCATCTGGGTCTTTGTCAATATTGCAGGGGTTATCAATCCTTTCAGTGATCCCTCCACGTGGACTTGAAGCTAGTGTGTTTAGCAGGTATGGGTGACACCTATGGTCGATCTGTTCACCACATTGTTGTAATATATTTTTCTGGACTTACCCATTTTGGCCCCAGCAAAAATGCTTTCCAAACAACTTAGTTCTCTTCATGGATATTCCTAGTGCTCTTCCCACATACAAGACCCCTGAAGCAGCCCCACTCCCACCCTTAACCATCCACTTAGAGACCACAGCTTCATACTTTCATGCAAGTTATTTGGTATCATCTGTGTTTTTTCAGAAGTTTCATGAGCAGGTGTCACAACCCCCTTGCAGGTCCTCGACCACTTCCTTTACAAGAGACAAGTGGGTATTGAACAAGATACTGATTTTTTTTTTTGTTGGTGGTGTTTAAATTCTGAAGCTATTGAAGGTTACAGACATGCTCTCTCTCTGGTTTTCCTCCTGCATTGCATGGATGTAATGCATGATAGGAGCATGTGGCCTGTTTTGCTATTTTATCCAGTCAATTCCTTTGTTCCAAGTAGTGATTTGGCTGGGTATTATATAGACCCGAGCTAATAGGAAATATCTCCATCTTCCTTCCTTACTCCCAGTTTTGCTTCCCACTGGTTGCAAGACTTTTGGTTTCATATATCTTTTATTTCATATGGGCCCGGGCAGATAATTTTACAGGCATATATGGATATCACATGAGAACCTCTTGCAACTTGAAATCAAGGCACACAAGGGTTGAGCTCTTAAGTCTTTTTTGGCTTGTGTGTTCCAATCTAGAGCAGTCATGTCATCCGTAATGTGGTCACTTTTGTATTGCCAGAACTCCTTTCCAAGGTTTTGTTTATTTTGTTACCACCCCTACTCATGAGTCCCAGTGCCTGACCTTTGGCCTAAAGTTAAATACTGTATATCTTAGTTTAACCAGACCACTGAGCTGACTAACAGCTCTCCTGGTGCTGGCCCGAAGGGTTAGATTTATTTTACGTGGCTAAGAACCAACTGGTTACCTAGCAACGGGACCTACAGCTTATTGTGGAATCTGAACCACATTATGACTAGAAATGAATTTCTATCAACAGAAATAAATTTCTCTTAATTCTTCATTGGCCGGTTGGAGAGTCGAACGCTGGGCCAACAGCGTGCTAGCCAAGAGCTCTACCCACCCCTCCAGTGAAGCCTCAAAGCTGTACTCCATCTGTCATCATGACTTGGTTCCCTTGAAGTTGTTTCTTGGAGTATCTGCCTCTGTGTTATGTGTGTTTGATGAGCTTACTATTTGAGGTTTATGATTCATTACAAATCCATTGCTTTTCAAAAGCTCCCATTATTATGTATGATTCAAGTGTTGCTGAATCCTGTAGATTGTAAACTTGTGCCCATCTTTCCTCTTACTTTTAGATGGAGGTTATCAGAGGAATGAGATTATGGAGCATGGTCTAGGCATGTTTATTAGGGTGTTTCTTTTAAGGTCGATTGTGGAGGGTCTTTTAAGATCTGTTGTGGTGTGTGACTGGGTGCTGGTAGCATGAAATAAACCTATTTGTTTTGAATGAATTTGAAGAAAAACTCGTTTCATCATTTAAAAAAATTTATTTTCCAGCTCCCTGCCTCAATGACAATGCAGTTTCCCTCCAGCGATTATTAGAGATGTCGAAGTATGCTAATAGTGAGAGTGCTACAGTTTTTGCGTGTATTATAGCAAAAGCAGCAACGTTAATGGTGAGAACTTATTTCAGTTTTATCATTTTTTCCTCTCAAGTTCAGTCTGTCGTTTGCTAGCAATCTGAATTATTTTCTGTAAGGTGGAGGAAAGTGACCCATGTCAGATGAACTGTTTTCTTGTTTCAGAGCCCTAACAAGGTTGCAGATTTGTGGAATGGCTCTGGTTTGAGTTGGTCAGATATTGTTCCTGCAAATACCAATGTAGATGACTTCCTAGCAAAACAGGTATGTTTCAGGCTGTTGATGAAGTACACTGATTAGTAGTAGTTTATTATTTTCATATTAGTGTTATTGTAGATCTGTATTAATGGTTCGTTTAATTGAATTCGAATTTCTCTTTGCCATTCCAGCATGTGGAATTCACGGTGGATCGGAGCAAATCTGCATCGAGCTCTGTGAGTAGTAACAGTAGTGGGTGGGACCCTCAGAAGGTGGAGGCAGAGTTCCTTAAGCTGTTTAAAAGGGCATCAAATGCAGAGATATTTGACTGGATTGAAGTAAGTACAGTAGTGTCAGCTTGGTATCCACATGTAAGAGTCCAATAAAGTTTTCAAAAGTATGGTTGGTGAGTTGTGTGTGAAACTGGTAGATATTGGTAACT
>NC_089752.1:80837605-80967605 GCF_040412425.1 Macrobrachium rosenbergii | reverse complement strand
CAAATACCGGACAGGGAAATAAGACAACTTGGAAGTCGATCTTACCTACAGCCACAATAACCCTAAAAGGTAAAAAAGGTCGCATTGTGCGAAAAAGAGCGTTGTTAGATACCTGTGCTGAGAGATCAATTATAAAGAAATCTGCTCTTGAGGGACTCCTCTATAAAAACAAGGGAGTGGAAAACATAACATTGAGAGGATACCTAACTACTACACCAGTTAAGGAATATGAAATGGTGAACATCGCTGTACCTCGTCAGGGTAGATTAATAAATATGTTTTGTATAGTGGTAGACGAGTGACCAGAATATACAAAGAAATTCGGCGTTAAGAAGAACCTAAGGACATTGTATAAAACGAAAATCAGCTTAGCTGAGAAAGATTTTGATCTACCCGTAGATAAGCAATCGCCTATTGAATTGGTAATAGGGTTTGACAATGTGTACATTTTACACCCAGGGTTTAGAAAATTTGAAAATTTAGTATTGCTACCAACCATATTTGGTAACATGGAAACTGACAACATAATTATAGCTGAAGGGGCTACTCAAAGGATCCAAGGGAAGATCTTGAAAGTTTGTGGAATTTGGATCATTTAGGTATTAACTGCAGTGAAATAACGGAACAGGAATGGAAGGTATTAAAGAACTTTAAGAGTACTATAATTTATTCTGAAATTGACAAACAGTATGTTGTGGTATTGCCTTGGAAAGGCAATAAAAAGAGATTAACTTCCAACTTTGGGCTGGCTTTAAACAGATTAAAACAGTGTCAAGTTTCAGAAAGACACTCAGTATCTAGAACACTATCAGGAAATCCTTGAAGGATCAGGAGGATAGGAGATTCGTAGAGAGAGTGGAATGTTTTAAAACAGAAGACTACCATTTCTTGGAACACCATGCCATTAAGAAGGACAGTGCAACAACCCCTATTAGGATAGTATTTGACTGTTCGGTTAGACGGGAAAAGTGGGTTAAGCTTAAATGATTGTTACTGGACAGGACATGTATAACCGCTGACCTGCTCAAAGTTCTGCTGCAGTTTTGAACAAAATCATTTGCTTGTATAAGTGACATAGAGAAAGCATTTTTAATGATGCAACTTGGGGAAGAGGATAGGGACTATACTAGGTTTTTATGGTTGGAAGGCCCAACAGACCCTAACAGTAAATTGTTAGTGTATAGATTTAGTTTTATTTTGAGCTAGTTTTATTTTGAGCTACATGTTCTCCCTTTCTGCTGAATGCAATGATTAAGAAACACCTTTCTATGGTAGAAGGTGATGTAGAAAGGATAAAAAGAGGACTATATGTAGATAACTTGCAGTTCACTAGGCAATCAGGATTTTCTTCCTTGAGGATATGGGCAGTGATCCTGGGATTATCAACCTCTCTCTTTATCAGTTTCTCTGTCCTAGGACTTATCTTAGATCGAGCACGCTGTTGGCCCAGTGTTCGACTCTGAGCGTTCAATGAAGAATTAGAGGAATTTATTTCTGGTGATAGAAATTCATTTCTCGTCATAATGTGGTTCGGATTCCACAATAAGCTGTAGGTCCTGTTGCTAGGTAACCAGTTGGTTCTTAGCCATGTAAAAATAAAATCTAATCCTTCGGGCCAGCCCTAGGAGAGCTGTTAATCAGCTCAGTGGTCTGGTTAAACTAAGATATACTTAATCTTAGATCGATGATGGATGCGAGGCGCATGTGTAGGTAGTTCTTCTGAACCGTCATCTTTGAACTTTACCCACCGCTGCACAGTTCGCTCACTAACGCCCACAACATGGCTATATCCTTAGTTGCAGTTTCCACCTTATGCGGAGCGATTATCTGACTTATTTTCTCACTTGACAAGGGCTTACTGCTGCTCATTATAAGCAAAAAAGCACAATAGGGGCTAAATAACAGCAAACTCACAAGTCCATGTGGACGAAAAAAATTGGTAAATAATCCACTATAATTGACCGGCAGCTACTGGGAACTTCAACCCCTCTCAGGGAGAGAGGAGTGGGTTGCCAGATGTCGCCTGACAGTGCCTACTCATTCTTCTAGTAATATTATCATGTTCAGAGGGAGGTTCGCATATTCGGAAAAATGCGCAGGCGCCGCCCACCCAATCAGCCGAGACTGTACACACACACACACACACACACACACACACACACACACACACACGGCACTTGTCTAGTGACAGAAATCAGCAATTTTGGCGCCAATTTGTGCTTATCGGTGCTGATAATCGGGTATTGGTACTGATACATACCTAACAGAGGCGCTGATAACCGAAAATCGCCGATTTTTGCTTATTGTCACGCTGTCGGATGGAACCCCCACTGATAACTGGGGACTTCCTGTATGTGTATGTATATATATATATATATATAATTATATATATGTATAATTATATATATATGTATATGTATATTATATGTATATGTATATATATGTATATTTATATATATGTATATGTATAAAATTGATATGGACAAAAACAAAAGTGATTTAGAACAGGTATTTCTTTAAGTTTCTCTCTGAGTATTTAATATTTTTTGCAGCCTCCATCTGCCTGTACCACAGCCTGCATTCTTGAGGGGTATGATTTCGGCAAATCGCAAAAAAGCCGACTCAAACTCCATTTCCCTGAGCACTTCGGTCACCTCTCTTCGCAGGTCGTCGAGGCTTGGCTTACCATCATAGTTCACTGTGCGCGCTTTAACACGATCTTTTAAGATACTACCAATGTTTTCACATACATTAAGGTCAGGGGAGCCACCTGAAAATTCACTTGATGAGAAGAAATCGATACCACTGTTTCAAAGCAGCTCCTGTGTCTGAAGAGCCTTGAAACATGGTGCCTTATCATGCAAAAATGTGACTTCTTCAACAGATAACACATTTTCAGGATTTTTGAGGAAAGGAAATACTCCACCAGTAAGCACAGTTTCTCTGAAGTATTCGCCATTCCATGACTGTCCTTTTTCATTGATGATCCACATTAACCATTTGGCTGTGAAACAGAAAAATTCCCAAACATTCAGGAAATTTCACAACTTGGTGATGGTGCACATCATTGCTGATATTTCCTTTGCATCCCAAATGATGTCATTTTTATGGTTTGGCTTCCTGACTGTGTAAATGAAGAATTCATCTGATGTTGCAACATGGAGAAAGTCAACTTCATCCCAATCTTTAAGAAATGAACCACAAAACCATGCATGGTCTTCTCTGTTGCTGAGTGATGTTGGGCTTGCTGATAACATGAAATGGCTTGATACCACATTTTTTCAACTCTCGGTATACAGCACTATAACTTCTCTTCTCTCCCCTTTTTTGTTTCTAGGTCAAGCGCCAATTTATGTAAAGACTTTCTTGGTCTATCCACTGCCTCAGCTATGATGTCTTTTGACTCCTGAGAAAGGACTTCAGGCCTTCCAAGATTCTCACACTTTTCGTGATGACAGTCATATGGATTTTTGTTCCAGCTTCTTTTAACAAAGGAGTCATCTCTTTTAATGTATTTAGCTATCCAGGAACATGAAATGAAGGATGCGCCAGCATCCCTGACCTCTCTGAAGGTTATAGCCCAGATTTGGTCAATCCACCTGATTTCCTCTGAGTTGTTAGCCATGGCTGTATCTAACTCCGTCACTCAGTCTGAAAATACAGGAAATGTAAAATGAAAAATAGCTTAAGAGAAACTTGATAATATATATACATATATATTATAATTATATATGTGTGTATTTTAAGTATGTATGTATAACTGAATCACGAAAATAGGGAATGTTATAAATAAAGACAAAAGCTACGAAGGAAAGAGAAACAGTGGAGTGCTGCAAGGCCTTTTAACTTAGTCATTTACTTAGCAGACTGAAGAAATATAAAAAGTTTACAAAGAAAGCTTGTATAAATGACAGATGGTGTTTATAATGGAAAAAATATATACCTGGAATCCAACACAACTGAAGAATTAGCAGACCTACCAAAAGAGGGTTAATATTTAAGAGGTTTTACAAAGGATTAGGGTCAAGGGTTCAGAAGCTGGGACAGGACAATTAAAAGATAATACAAGGAAGGTGACTGACCACCAAGAAATGTTATAAAAGTACAACTCAGTAATTCATATTGGTAAACAATAAAAATTTTTGCAATGTGAAAATTTTTACAAAAATATATTAAACATATGAATACATAGAAGATTGTATAGAATATATATATATATATATATATATATATATATATATATATATATATATATATATATATATATATATATATATAAGATAACTAATTTTTAATTAATTTTAACCTTTAGGTGACTTGAACATTTTAACTATACAGGGGTCCGAATAATACGTGCCAGGGCTAAGATTAAAATTACAAGTAGAAGTAAGCTGTATGATAGTGGATTCTAAAAGATTTCTTGAAGAGAGATCTTTTGATCTGGCAGTCACTGAACTTTGTCGAATTTATCCTGTGAGAGTTTTCACTTGAATGAATATAGCATTGGATGATTGCCCAGTTTTGACAGGGTACTTATGCTGCTTAATCTGTACATATAAAACCTTGCTAGATTGGCAGATATGAAAAGAGGGCCAGTATTCTTAAGTTTAATGTATATTTTTTGTGAAAATGTTCATCTTGTAAAAATGTTTATTCTTTACCAAATGGTAATTATTGAGTTGTGCTTTTATAACATTCTTTTGGTGGTCAGTCGTCTTCCTTGTATAAACTTTTAAATGTCCTGTTCCTGCCTCTGAGCCATTGAGCCTAATCCTTTGTAAAAACTCCTGTGTTTGTAGGTGTAATTCTGTATATATTAAGCACACCCCCAGACTAGGCAGACTTTAGGGTAGGCCAATTTAAGAAAAAAAAAAAAAAAATGGAAAGAGGAAGATATGCAAATGCACATAAGTATAAGAAAAAATCTAACAATTTTTCTGTACCATACAGGGGAGTTGAAAGTGACATTTTAGAACCCCCTATGGGCCCTCTTTTACAAAGTTATACATGTTTTTCGAATTATTTTGTAAAATTATAATTACAGCGCGCACATCATCATAACAGATAAGAACTAAAATCAGTAACATATTCTGAGTATATATAGATATTGTAAAATATTTACAAGGTTTTGTGAGATGGGGGTATGCAGTACCTTTTTGTGAGGTGTATAGAGGTTTTTCTAATATTACTTTGCAAATTACTCTGAAAGTTACAATATATCAACTACTATCATAAAAGATAAGTACTAAAACCACCAGCGATCCCTGGATAAAAAAAAAAAAAAAAAAAAAAAAAACTGGCCTACCCTTCACCCATCCAGTGTATTCCAGCCCCCATTCCTAGTCAGGGAAACTCCTTACATACTCCATTCACCTTCCAAAACAACCCTTTCTCTGAGTGAATTTATCTGTAAATGGTCTTACTGCTGCTCCTCTCCTATGGTGCTGAGCCTTCTAACCACCTCTCACACTTAAGAATCTTTTCCTGACCTTCCACACTCCCAAACCTTTTTTCACCCGGTTTATGAGAGTAAACAATGTTATCAATATTTCCTTAGACCATGCGCCATTGTCAGGCATTGGAGAGCAGTTTAAAATCTAAAGTAAAATTATTATCATTATTATTATGTTATTTTGCATACATGTGTATGTA
Organism: Macrobrachium rosenbergii; assembly: GCF_040412425.1. Lineage (NCBI taxonomy): Eukaryota > Metazoa > Arthropoda > Malacostraca > Decapoda > Palaemonidae > Macrobrachium > Macrobrachium rosenbergii. Next base: position 80,961,953 of record NC_089752.1, on the reverse strand, counting down.
TCTTTGGTACCTGGGGTCTGGTTGTGTCTGGATAATCGAGAGAATTACTGTAGGAATTACTGTATTACATATATATATATATATACAAACTATGAGAGAACATTAGTTGGATATAATTTTATTTGTAGATTCATTGTATTGTCTTAAACATATATAAGAATTATTTGCATTTTTTATTTTCTTAATTTTCAGCTTCCAGTGATGGTTCCTCAATCCGTGCAACAGAGGAGTTTGAAACAAAGATGAAAAATAGACTTACTGTTGTTCGAAGATATGTTGACAGCAGTGATAAGCTGGAATTGCAGTGCATATATGCTCTGCAGGCCCTTAGTGTAAAACATCAACACCCTCCAGGTGAGTTGAAATGAATTTTGAACATAAACTTAGATACAGTTTTAGTTGTAAAGTTTTTGAGAGAATTACTCTTGGCACAGTCGTCTTTTTACTATTTTCTTTTTATTTCAACACTTTGTAAATCCTGGAAGACCCAAGTCCCACAGTATATATCAAGATAATGGCCCTCCATCCATCTATACATCATGCTTTCATGTAGCTTTTGTGTTAACATAGTTAAAGCTTCTCTTCCAGGAATGAGCATCTTGTGTATTGTGTGCTTTTATTTTCATTCATTCATTTGCTACTAAGTTGTCACATGGGGAGGAAGATGACAATTCATCAGCTGGGGAAGATTTCTTAAAAGTATGGGACATAGAACTTATCTTTTGTTTCTGCAAAATGTAGGCCATTTCCAAGGTTGTAATGTTCACCCACCATATGCTACAGAAACGTCGAGCTTCTCGTGATGTCATGCATAAATTTCTGTGTGATGACCCAGATTTTAAGTTTGACAAATGTTTAGGAACTTTTGATGCCATATGGAGTCTCAAAGCTCTCTTGAGAGCATGGTTGTCATTACTTAGTGTACCCTTTTAGTAATTCTATTAATGCACAGAACAATTGTGTATGTGATAAAGTTATATATATATATATATATATATATATATATATATATATATATATATATATTATATTTTACATATATACATATACATGTATATATATATATATATATATATATATATATATATATATATATATATATATATATATATATATATATATATATATATATATATATATATATATATATATATATATATATATATATATATATATATATATATATATATATATATATATATATAGTTATATATTATATATATATATATATATATATATATATATATATAATATATATATATATATATATATATATATATATATATATATATATATATATAGTTCCATTTTTTTTTTTTTTTTTTTTTTTTTTTTTTTTTTGCAACTACATAGTAATTACCCTCAAGAGTTGAGAATTTTCTTTACTGATGATTTCCTTTTTATCTGGAAACTAATGGTTTTATTTTGTGAAGTAGCTTGAATTTAGACTATTTGACAGTAACCACTTTAAAATTTGTTTGCAAAGACAGTACTTGTCTGCTGCATGCAGCAGACAAGTACTGTCTTTGCAAACAAATTTTAAAGTGGTGTTACTTCAGCAGACAATTACTGTCTTTGCAAACAAATTTTAAAGTGGTGTTACTGTCAAATAGTCAGTATGTTAGTAGTTGCAAAAATTTGTCCATTGTTAATAACCCTTCAATTTATTGCAGGTCTTCTTGAAAAGTGCTTCAATGCCTTTTATGATTCTGAAGTAGTGTCAGAGGAAGCATTTGATGAATGGCTGAAGTCAAATGATCCAGAAGAGCAAGAAGGTAAAGGAGTATGTGTAGCATCAGTCAAAAGTTTTATGAGATGGTTAAAGGAAGCAGAGACTGAAGAATCTGAAAATCAAGCTTAGAAAGTGAACCGCCATTCTAGCTGACTTTTTTTATTTTTTCCCTGTTTATAAGAGCTGCTTATTTGACCGACAGTTTCCTATTGTTAGTGGTGTGTATATACAATATATACAGTATGCATGAGGATGTGTGTATATATATATAATATATATATATATATATATATATATATATATATATATATATATATATATATATATATATATATATATATATATATATATATATATATATATATATATACACACACACATACATACATACAGAGAAGAGCTAAATAAAAATGAAAATGATGCTTGAGCTGCAGTGAAAGTGTCTTGAGCCTGGCACGATGGGCAGATGCTACTAGTTTTAATTTTTGTGTGCGGGGTTGTCTTCACAGTCTTCTTGAAGTCTTTCTCTTGTAGCTGAAGAGTCACACTTCATAAAGACAATGTTAAACATCCCTAAGATGGCTAGTAAGTTCATTCATGCCCCACTGGGTTTTTTTTTTTTTTTGATACTTTTACACAACATGGATAGTGTGTATACATGGATTAACACATTATATATATATATATATATATATATATATATATATATATATATATATATATATATATATATATATATATATATATATATATATATATATATATATATATATATATATATATGTATATATATTATATAAAATGTGTACATTTATATACACATATATTAAGAAATATGATAGCAACACACAAGTCACACTTTCATACACCACAAGAACATTACAGAGTGCATATGTGAATGAACATTATTTAGTGTGATGTGAAGTGCAAAATGTGAAGCCGAAGAATGTTTATAATACTAGAGAGATGTTGAATATTGTTATTGTGTTAACTATGATGAAAATGTCAGAAAAATGGACAATTGCATTCCCCTTCACTTTTCAAGACATTGAGTGATGTATAAACATATGCATTTAGATTATTAAAGCTCAGTTATTGTTTAAAGCTTAGCTCTTCATATGTTTTTGTAATTATGGCTCAAATTCTGTGATTTATTTTGTATATTTATATAAATAGGTATTTAATATTGTACAGTATATGAGCAGACCCTATATGTTGAAAGTGCTGCTCGGAACTTAAATACCTTCTTGCTGAAGGGTGTATCGACTTGTTAATATGCAAAAGTGAATTTGCAAACCACCTTGAGTTGCAGGGTTGGGGAATCTTGTGACTCCCCATAATTTGTTATGAGTAAGTTGATCCCCATCTTGTGCCCGAGACTAATGTGACATTAGATGTGGTATAATCTTTTCTTGCTGAAGCAGACGAAACTTGACTTATTATATAACCTGACATTCTTGCTCCATGCTGTCCCCTTTTTGCTGCTAGCATGTGCTATGGATTATGGCTATTTAGTTCATGTTTGGATAAATTTGGAAGTATACAGGACTTGAGACCTAAGGACCTTGCTCTACAGTATGGTTCTGGGTGCAAGATGAGTGATTTAACTACTCAAATCGTTGAAATGTTAGTATAAGGAAGGAGATTTTGGGGTTACATTTAAGAAAGTGCTATAAATAAATATTGTAAAATCATATCGCCTCTTAAGAAAAAGAAATACAATACTATTTACTTTGTGACTTTTATTAAGAGGTTTCTCCTGTTAACGTTATTGGTTTTTTTTTCCCCAGCAGTGAGTGAGTTTGTATCAATCTTGTTGCAGCAGAAGGGGTTCTAAATAACCAATATTCCAACCACCCACTCAGTCAGAGTACTAGTACCTTGTAGAAGGCACACGGTTTCAACAAGGAATGTTTTTCTGGGCTCTCAACCCAGGGAAATCTTTTCCTTTAGTTCAAATTTAATCTCTCTCTCTCTCTCTCTCTCTCTCTCTCTCTCTCTCTCTCTCTCTCTCTCTCTCTCTCTCTCTCTCTCTCTCTCTGTGCCACAACATTCCTCAAATTTCACTGTATTAGCTGTCTCCCACCTTGCTATCAACTACAACTTCTCTTCACTCTTGATCATAGAGAACGGATACCATTGCTGTGAGGTATGTGGTGGTCTTGTCAATGACCACAACGTTTGGATTTTTAATTTTAGTAGGCCATTGATTCCTGGGGGGTCGCTTGGTTTCTGAGGGTAGGACTCATGCTATTTGGTCCATTTTTGCCCACAAATATCATTGGATTGAGAAAGGCTTCATGTAATACTGTGTCCCATTAAGGTGGTTTATCCAACATTTAAACCTCTTAATCATTGCATTATTCCTTCTGCTTGGGGACATTTGGGAACCAGCTCTTACTGGTGGTATTGGTGGAGTGATGAACTCCAAGGAAGCCTATCTTTTTATTGTTAGTTTTTATTTATTTTTTTTTTTTTAACTTTTTTGTGGCATCTCAAAAAATCCTCTCTACACTGGACCTATATTTGACCACTACTTGCACAATAATTTGACTAGGATAAAACCTACTCGAACACTGGGGTGGAAAAAGAATGTTTGGAATGGTGCTTTGGTGCAATATACTATTTTTTTTTTTTTTTTTTTTTTTTTTTTTTTTTTTTTTTTTTTTTAAACTACAGCACCTTTAAAGAATTGAACCAGTAGAGAGAATTAGGTCACAGTAACAGAAAAATGTCCATTGAGCCTTGTTGCCTTTTTTAAGGAGGCAAGAGATTTAATGGCATATGGAGAGAGTATGAATAACATTTTTTCAATTTTGAAAGCCCTCATGTAAATGAAGTTGAATCAGATATTTGAGTTTGTGAAGAACTGCAAGCAGCTTTTACAGACAGTAACCTATTCCAGTGCGGTATGTAGAGAACTACAAACTAGAAACTAGCAAGTTTAAAAGGTCTGTTACACTTCAAAGGTGATTGTAAAATGATCTATGAAAGTGTCAAGATATTTGGAAAGTAGTTTGGTTAGGGCCAAAGATGACTTGCAAGCTGGAATTGCTTTTCAGTTTGTACCTGTCTTTAGCCAAACATATCAGTTTCTTCATTTTCAGCTAACAGTTTTTAAGCTGTTATTTAATAAAATCTAAACTTATTACAAAAACCAATCCCTCAGGCAGACTTGAAAAGCTAAATAAGAACTCTGTGGCCGTATTAAAAAATCAAGTAATAAAAAATATTCTCTCTGATCAGAGGAGTGATGTATTCAGCAGAATTACAAGGTTTCTCAAGGAAATTTTAGTTTTGTCCTCAGAACTTCAAGAAACTCGTCAAATGGAGTGATGCCATTTCCCTAATGCCTGCATGCAATTGCCAGAGTTGTTTGTGATTGCATTAGTTTTAGAATTTTAATAATTATTTTACATATTTCTGCATTAGTGAAATTTTTGGGCATTACCAAATGTATAAAAAGCACATTTAATTTTGTAAGTTGTTTTTTATAGCAAAACATTATTTAAAAGTATCTGTTCGTGGTGTGACGTCGTAGGACGACAAATGGGGGGAGAGGGCAAAATGTATACAAATGCAGGTAGCAGGGTCGACAAGACTATGGTGCGGGAGAGAAAGCTCTCTGATGGTTATGATGTTAGTTTTGGGTGGGTAAGTCTGTTTTGTGTGTGTGTGTGTTTTTTTGCAGCCATAAGCTGGATTATATTCTAAAAGAAGAACGTGAACAGGTGGGTGAATTACATGGTTGTAGCATTTTGGGACTGGTTGGTTCAAGATAGAGGTCTGATGGTAAACTTTGGTAGATGAAATGAAGAGACTGTCCGAGATGTAGCGGGACACAGGGCGGTTATAAAGGATGGAGACAAGTCGAAGATTGGCTTGTGGTGTGTGGAGAAGTGGTAAGGATAAAGAGGGTTCAAAGATAATCTTGTCCGAACTAGATGAAGTGTATGTAAAAGATATGCTGATGGAAAATTACAGTAAAATGAAAAACTTTTAAAATGGAAAGAATCTAGTGAAAAGAGTGATTTTAAATTTACAGTTAGTATGAAAAGGCTGAGACGTGTAGCAGAGCGACTGGGAAAAGAAAGGTTTTCGTGTACTAAACAAGTGAATCTCTGAAGTTTAAAAAAAAAAAAAAAAAAATGGTATTAGCAGCTGGTGGTCAAGGTAAGTTGGAATGTACAACAGTGCCATAGATAATGAAAAGAATATTTGAGGGATTAGGAAAAAAAGAGGAGGGGGAATGGTTGGAATCTAAAGGCTATGCGAATTTTGGGAGAGGGAGGGAAAACCAAAGATAATGGGGAAAAAAGTGATTCAGGGTAGAGGTGGAAGAAATCCTATAAATAAAAAAAGGGAAAGTAATGTGTGCAATGTGCAAATTGGAATGGCATTGGGCTAGAGGAGAGGGTGATGTAAATCAGCAGTTTTTTGGGAATTGTGACTAGCACGCATTGTTGTGCGTTTCAACCAGGAAAAGTTGAGGAGAATGAATGATATTAAAGAGTCTAATAAAGTATTTAATTTCTGTGAGTCATACAAGTCGAAAGGAGTAATGGAAATACCAGTGATACTGAAAAAAAAGTTTCATTTGAAGACAAATTTTGCAGGGTGATGTGCCGTGGTTAATTGGTAAGGAAACCATGAGTAAAATGGGTATGACTATAAATTTAAGAGAATTGTATTAAAATAGAAGTATTAGAGGAAATGAATGTAGGGGGAAACAAATGTAAAGTAAAGAGGAGACGAACAGGAGCACTTAAGAATACCGATTTTGAGGAGAAACGCAGAAGAATAATTATTATTGGAGGGATGGAAGGGAGAGTCTTAAGGGAAATTAAAGGTGTAATGACGAAGTTACATCTACAATTTGGTCACGAAAGTGGAGACAAAATATGGAAGCTAACAGAAGCAGCACAGTGGAGTGATGGTTTGAAAGAAAGAAAAAAAAGAGGAAATAAAGTTACTAACAGACTTAATTGCAAGTTGTGAGGTATGTAAAAGATACAAAAGAAACCCAGCTAAACCAGTAGTGGGATTTTCTTGGAGTAAAACATTTAATGAAGTTGTAACAATGGATGTTGGGGAGAGAGAAGAGAGAAAGCTCTTGGTAATGGTAGATATGGCAACGAGGTTTTGTCAGGCTTTTTGGGTAAAGCGCAAGAAACCAGAAACTATTATAAAGACACTTTTTGACGGGTGGTTTGCTATATTTGGAGCGCCTTCTAAAACATTTACAGGCAATGGGGGGAGAATTTGAAAATAAAAAAGTAAGGAGGATGGCAGAAAGATGGAATGTTAAAGTATTGGCCACAGCATCTGAATCTCCATGGAGCAATGGAGTGTGTGAAAAGACGGTAGGCATAATAAAAGAAAGCTTAAGAAAGATGAAAGATGATGAAGTGGATTGGTCCATAGCATTAAGATGGGTAATGAGTGCAAGGAACGACTTATAAATAATGGTGGTTTCTCCCCTAACCAATTCCTGTAGTATTTGGAAAACCCTTCTTTGCCAAATGTAATTGGAGAGGAGAAAGATATGGAAGAAAGTATAGTAAGGGATACACTGAATGCAGTGCATAATGCCAGAGAAGTGTGTATAAAGAATTAGTTTAATAATATAATTGCTTTAAACAAAAATTTCAGAGAACATAAATTTGAATTAACAGTAGTGGGAGACGAGGTATTCCATGAGAGAGAAAATGAATGGAGAGGACCTGCTCAGGTAGTGGGAGTATCGGGTAAAACAGTAGTGGCCAAACATGGGATTCTCTAAGACCAGCAGCTAGAATACTTGTCACTAGGATTCAAAGACTATCACCAGAAAGAGAAAATATAACTAAAATAGATCAAACACACACACACACTCTCTGAAGGATGAATCCTGCGCATCAAACGAGGGAATATAGATGGGCAGGAAAGAAAGATGACAATTGGCTGTAGAAGGAATGCAGATATAGAAGAGATTTGGCAGAGGAAACAGTGAAGGGAAAGTGAGGTAATAGAAGAGATATCCAAATTCAAAAAGGAAAATAGTTAGAGCTGTAAACAAAAATACAGTACAAGTAGAAGAATGGACTATATTAAGTATTGCAGGAAAAGGATCAAGCAAATCTTGGGCCGATTCGTACAATGTAGTAGACTCAGAGTCAGGTGACAAGGGATGGGTTAACTTAGATTATAGTCATGAAGAAAAAATTGATGATGATGAAGTTTTGCTAGGATTTGAAAATAGAAGCGTAATTGAAGCTAAAGAAAAGGAACTGCAAAGTTGGAGAGAAAACAAGGTAAATGACTAACAAAAAGCTATATCTACAAGATGGATAGTAACTGAAAAGGCAAAAGGGGTCGGGGGGAAGATATATAAAGCAAGATTGGTAGCTAGAGGTTTTGAAGAAGAAATGGCCGAATGGGAAAAAGATGTTCCTACATGCAATGCCGAAACTTTAAATTTTGTTTGACAGTAATGAAACAAAGATTGGAATTGTTATATGTTAGATGTAAAAACTGCCTATCTACAAGGTGATGAAATACATCGAGAGGTATATTTAAAACCACCTAGTGAAGATGGTTGGAGTGGATACTGGAAATTGAAGGAAACTGTTTATGGGCTCAAGGATGCAGCAAAGGCATGGTATTGTAAAGTGATAAAAGTGGTGGAGGAGCTTGAAGGCAAGAGGAGTAGATTAGAACCTAATATATCCTATTGGAGGAAAGACAATAAATTGAATGGTATTTTATGTACACATGTAGATGACTTTTTGCTCTGGAGGGAGTGAAGGATTTTTAAAGGAAACAATTGGGAAATTGAAAGGGATATTGCAAGCTGGAGAACAAGAAAGTAAAAGTTTTAAGTATATAGGAGTAATAGTAGAACATAAGGAAAATGGAATTTGTCTCAATCAGTGGCAGTATATAAATTCTATAAGAGAACCAGAAGCTAGAAGATTTACAGGTAATAGAGTATTAGGACAAAAGGAGTTAACAGAATACAGATCAGTGGTATGACAGTTGAAGTGGGTATCGCTACATACCATGCCAGAAATATCATACGATGTTAGTGAATTAAGTAAAGCTCTCAAAGAAGGAACGACTCAAGATATGGAAAAGCTGATTAAAATAGTGAGAAAAACTAAGAGCATAATGGGAGAAGTGATAATGAGTGAGTTAGAAGAAGAAAAGATTTATTGGAAAGCCTATGCAGATGCTTCATTTGGAAATATTGAAGATGGCCATACACAATTAGGTTATGTGATATCTTTGACAGATGGTAAGAGAGAAGTCCCATACGGTAGAAATCCAAAAAATCCAGAAGAATAGCAAAGTCCACCACTGAAGCAGAAACTCTGAGTGTGGGGGAGGCCATAGAAGGATTGATATATTTCAAGCATTTCTGGGACGGGATAGTAGGAGGGAGAAAATCAGAAGCATTGTTAAAACTGATATAAAACCCTAATGATTGCAATAGAATCAAGCACTAGAGTAAGTAGTAAGAGATTAAAAACTGATATTGCAGCAATAAGAGAAACTATAGAATCTGGAGAAATAAGGTGGTGAGATGGATAAAAGGAAAGCACCAAATAGCAGATGCATTGACTAAAGCTAGAGTTTCAAGGGAAAATATTAGAAATTACGTAGATGGTAAAGAATTGGAGAATAATGGAGATTAGAAGGGATTAGGATAAATAGAGGTTGGAGGGGAGGGAGGAGGAGATAAGTGTGACTACGTAAGTATATGTTAGTTTTAGAAATTTAATCATTATTTTATTTTTATTTTCTGTATTAGTGAAATGGTATGGGCGTTACGAAATGTATAAAAAGCATGTGTTTAATTTTATAAGATTTTTTTTATAGCAAAACATTGTTTAAAAGTACCTTATCGTGGTGTGACGTCATAGGAAGTGACGTCATATTACGACAAATGGCAGGAGGGAGCAAAATTTAAACAGTGCAGGTGGGAGGGTTGAAAAGACTAAGGTGCGGTGGAGCGAGGTCTCCTATAGTTAGGTTTTTAATTTTGGGTTGTAAGTCTGTTTTGTAGGTTTTTGTAGTCGTAAGCTGGATTATATTATAAAAGAAGAACAACGTGAACAGGTGGGTGAATTGCCTAAATGTAGCATTTTGGGACGGTTTAGGCTAGCAAAACTTTCAGGTTGATGGGAGAATATGGATTTTCAGGTAAAAAAATACAAATTTCAGACCCAAGCAATACTATGTTGCTTTGAATATGGCAATTTTTGAGGTAAATGTGAAAATTAATTATCTGTTTACATTGCATATATTTTCATTTGTCATCTCTTTCCATTGCACATCTGAAGCCCCTCCAGTTATTTACTAGAGGGGCTTCAAATGTGCAAAGGAAATGGATGACAAACAACTGTTTGAATTGATGTTTCCATTGTAAAGATAACTGCTTACCTCAATCTAAACTCTCTCCTCTTTCAATTTGAGAGACAGTTGAAATGGTGTACAGTAAGAACAATGGGCTTGTTAGTTGAGGTAGAGCAAGGGGAAATGCCTCACTAAAATATTCATTTGTTCATACACAGAACAGACCGTTGGTCTTAACATTAGGATAAATTAATGGTACCGGCTGGAAACTGGTTTAAAAACAATAAAAAATCGAATATGCAGGGGATCTTTGGCATCTGGCATCTGATCCGCAGATGAGGTGGAAGTGCATCAGAGACCCAGCTGGAACCTTGTGACGCATTCAGTCTTTCTTCAACCGTTGGAGAACGGACGTTTGCTTTTGCTCTCCTTTCCCTAGGCTGGTTTTGCCCTAAGCCTGTGATACCTTCCTGCCGGTTGTGTTCTGTTTTTGTGTGTGTTTTTTTTGTGGTGTTATCATGCTTTCCACTAATCAACCTAAGCGCCAACGCATGTGTCCCTGTGTTCGAGGGTACCCGTGTTCCCACTTCCTGGCTTCTTCAGAGATAGATCACCATTCTTCTTGCAGTAGGTGCTGCTCTAATTTTTGTAATATCGCCACTCCATGCCCGGAATGTCGTTCCTGGGCTGTTGTGCAGTGGAAGAAGTTCTACAAGAAAAGGGAACACAAAAGGAAGTTGGAACTTCCATCTTGGGAAAGATTTCCGCCTCCTCCTCGAGTGGACGCTTCTGCTCCCCCTTCTTCCAGGCCTATTCCATCTGCTTCGTCATCCACTGATGCCTTTTCTCCTTCCTTTTCTTCCATTGATTCATCTTTGGAAGCATCGGGAGTTGGTCAAGGTGATTTTATGTATCATGCTGCCCCATCTCTCTCGGGAGGGGATATTTCCTCTTCAGGGAGAGATGAGGCAGCGCCATCTCGTTCCTTTGTTTCAGATTCTGATGTGCAAAAGATGTTGTCTATTTTCCACTTCTTTGGTTCTCGTGTGATGCCACCTGGTGGGACGCCTTCGTTACTAACTACACATCATCCTGGGTCGTCTTTACCCACAGCAATTCCATCGGCCCTGGGTCAGACTCCTGCTCCTATGACGTCACTCCCTGCGTCGTCTCTCCCCGTGACGACAGTATCTATGACATCATTTTCTCTGATTGCTCCCGGGAGTCACAACCGACTGCTGCCATGGCGTCATCTGCTGCTGTTGGCAATCCTTTGGAGGCATTTTTTCAGACTGTGGTGGACAGACTGGACTCTGTCAAGAAGAGGTGTGGACGTCCGTCTTCTTCTTGTTCGTCATCGTCGTCAGCTTCGTCTCCCCCTACTCGTGCTCAAGTTAGACATTGGAGGATTGAAGACTGTTGCTTCACCATCGAAGAAGCCCAGGATTGTTTCATCAGCTTCTTCCCACGGACATGTGTCTCCAATTCACGTACACACGTAGTCACGTCGTGTTCCTGTGGATGGTGTTCATCGCTCTGCAACCCTTCAGAAGTCGGCTTCAGTCATTCATTCTTCTCCTCCTCGTTCTGTGCAAGTTCGGCGGAAAGATGATGAGGCTCTGATTAAGAGTCAAAAGTGGTGAACCCAGGCCCCGTTAGAAGTCCAGTTGTTCCGAGGCTAAGCCTTCATCTTAGTATCGCCCTTCCGTTCCAAGACAGAGTAGGCAATCTCCTTACAGGAAGTCTTCAAGACCTGCGGCTTCAACCCAAGGTTTCCCAGCAGACTCCAGCACCAAGGAAGCAGCCTCAGCAGTGTCTCTTTCAATATCGTCCTGCGAAACCAGGGAGGGGGAGTAGGGGCAAGGACAGGGGAGGATGTCGATAGATTGGGAGCCACTCCCCACCCGTTGCCACCGGTGGGGGGATGCCTGATGAGCCTCTGGGCTATGTGGCAGATGCAAGGAGCGGAACTGTGGGTAGTAGATGTCCTTCGAGTAGGGTATCTACTTCCTTTAGACTTCCCTCCTCCTCTCTCTGACCGACCTCTCCTACACCTGATTTACACCCAAGGCTCTCTGAAGCACTTAGCTCTACAAGAGGAAGTGAGGAAAATGATGGACAAAGATGCAGTGGTTCTACAGTCGAGTTTTCCTGGTACCAACTCTGAACCTTTTTGTCAGAAAGACAAAGTTCAGAATGGAGACTCTCTGGGTAGTCTTAGCAGCCGTAGGGAAGTCAACTTAATGTTGACCATAGACTTGGATACCTACTTTCAGATCCTTATCCACTCTTCGTCTAGAAAGTTCCTCCGCTTCAGTCTTGGGGAGTAAGTGCTCCAGTTCAAGGTCCTTTGCTTCAGACAGACAACAGCTCCACAAGTGTTCATAAGAGCTGTTACTCTAGTGTCGACATGGGCTCATGCTCAGGGGATTTGCCTGTTGAGATATCTCAACGATTGGTTGGTCTTAGCAAGTCCCCGGGAAAGGCTGATTTGGGACAGGGACTGTCTTCTCCAGTTTTGTCATAACCTAGGTATCGTGATAAATCCGGAAAAGTCCAATCTTCTTCCCAGCCAGAGGATTCTGTACCTGGGAATGGTGATAGACACAACCTCATCAAGAGTTTTACCGTCGGACTAGAGGATAGAGAGGTTCAGGGCAGTAGTTCTGGGCCTCTTGAATTCTCTGGAGAAGCTGGTCCCTCATGGGCGTCTTCATATTCGGTCCCTGCAGTGGAGACTAAAAGAGTTTTGGTCCCCAGCAGGAGACTCCTCTCAGCTCCAGTCCCCTCTGTCAGCAGAGGTGAGAAGCGACCTTGTGTGGTGGTTGGACGATCATAACCTGATGGTGGGAGTTCCTCTTCATTCGCCCCCTCCAGATCTTCTCCTGTTCTTGGACACATCCTCCAAAAGGTTGGGGTGCTCATCTGGAAGAGCTCCTGACTTTTGGGGTTGTTGAGCGCTCAGGACAAGTGGCTCCATAGTTGAAAGCTGCCTCCCTGGGTCTTCAGGAGTTTCAGGAGAGGGTAGTAGGTCACTCCGTTGTTCTGATGTCCGACGACACTATGGTGGTAGCACATATGAACAAATGGGGGGCTGGTGTCATGCCACCTTAACTCGCTGACAGACGAATTGCACCAGTGGGCAATTGACAACTCAGTGGAGCTCATGGCTAGATACATTCCGGGCAAAAGGAATGTAGTGACCGACAAGCTAAGTCATCAGGGACAAGTTATAGGTAAGGAGTGGTCTCTGCATCAGGACATAGTGGACTGGCTGTTTCATCTGTGGGGAAGACTCATGTTAGACCTTTTCGCTACAAGGTTCAACAGAAAACTAGAGGCCTATTGTTCAGTGGTCCCTGATCTGTTCGCTGTGGCGGATGATGCCCTTCAACATCCTTGGGACAACCTGAAAGTTTATGCCTTCCCTCCATTCTGCCTGATCCATAATGTCCTGAACAGAGTGATGAGTTCCAAGAATCCCAGGATGACCCTAGCAGCTCCTTTGTGGCCCCAAGCAGGGTGGTTCCAAGATCTTCTGTCTCTACTGTCAGCAGTGCTGAGAGAGATTCCCCCCTTTGCACAATCTTCTCTGCCAACCTCATGTAGGGAGGTAATACCAGTTGGTAGGCTCCCCTGTCTCTTCATGGCTGGAGGTTACCCAGTATCTCTTACGAGTGAGAGGTTTTTCTTGCAGAGCAGTGACTCAGATGTCCTCAGGTGATCTTCATCGGCTGTGTATCAGGGCAAGTGGGCTGTCTACTGTGATTGGTGTCGTTGATGGGGTTTCTCTCCATTTGGAACTTCTGCTCAACAGGTAGCGGACTTCCTAATCTATCTCAGAACAGAGAAAGGCCTCTCCGTTTCTGCTGCCAAGGGCTACAGGGCTGCTTTAGGATTAGTTCTCCATCTGAAATACGTGAACATCTCTTCATCCTGGGAAATCTCTATGTTGTTCAAGAGCTTTGAGCAGTCTTGTTCTCCTAGGGAACTCAAGCCTCCTACATGGGACCTTGCTCTGGTGCTGAGTAGTCTCACTCAAGCTCCATTCAAGCCCCTGCTTCAGTCATCAGACAGGGATCTGACTTTGAAAACAGTTTTTCTCCTGGCCTTGGCCTCCTCGAAGAAAGTTGGTGAGCTCCATGGTCTAGATTATGACGTTAAACACACCAGGGGTTGGGGGTCTGTGGCTTTTGAATTTGTCCCGAATTCGTGGCTAAGGCTCAAAATCCTCGGTTCACAATGACTGATTTGCCTCGTTTTCTATTCCTTCCCTTACGGATTTTGTTAACAGCGATCCTCAGGAGTTACTGCTTTGCCCTGTCAGAGCACTGCTTTGCTATCTGAAAAGAACTCTTGTCACCTAACAAATAGGTGCCCTAGACTTTTTGTTAGCACAGGCTGAGCCAAGAAAGAAGTGTCCAAAAATACTGTTTTGTTTTGTCTGCGTGCAGTAATTAGGCGAGCCTATGCCTCATTATCAAGTTCTGTCTCCAATACCATGCATGCTAAGGCAAATGACATCAGAGGAATAGGTTCCTCTCTGGCTGAGTAGTCTCACTCAAGCTCCATTCAGGCCCCTGCTTCAGTCATCAGACAGGGATCTGACTTTGAAAACAGTTTTTCTCCTGGCCTTGGCCTCCTCGAAGAGAAGTTGGTGAGCTCCATGGTCTAGATTATGACGTTAAACACACCAGGGGTTGGGGGTCTGTGGCTTTTGAATTTGTCCTGGAATTCGTGGCTAAGGCTCAAAATCCCTCGGTTCACAATGACTGATTTGCCTCGTTTTCTATTCCTTCCCTTATGGATTTTGTTAACAGCGATCCTCAGGAGTTACTGCTTTGCCCTGTCAGAGCACTGCTTTGCTATCTGAAAAGAACTTGTCACCTAACAAATAGGTGCCCTAGACTTTTTGTTAGCACAGGCTGAGCCAAGAAAGAAGTGTCCAAAAATACTGTTTTGTTTTGTCTGCGTGCAGTAATTAGGCGAGCCTATGCCTCATTATCAAGTTCTGTCTCCAATACCATGCATGCTAAGGCAAATGACATCAGAGGAATAGGTTCCTCTCTGGCATTTAAGAACTTGTCTATTCATAGGATTTTGATTGCTGGTTCTTGGCTTCGTCAGACCACGTTTACTTCCTTCTACCTGAAAGACATTGCCCACAGGTCCTTGGACAATTTTTCCTTGGGTCCGGTGGCGGCTGCTCAACAAGATGTGTAGCTCATCCAGTGCCCCTGGTGGGACTGTTTGTATCTTGCCTAAGATGATAGTGTGGAAGAGAGAATGAGTGAGATGACTGCTCTCTCTTCTTTCCCTTTTTCCTTTCTTCTCTACCTACGGGCAGTTTTGATGAATAAGACATCATACGCTGGGACTGGCTTGATGCAGATGAGTGTTGCAGCCATGCTGTTACAGCATTTTTATGATCCATACAAAATACAAATTTGCTTCTCAGTAGCCTGTACTTCTCTCTCCAGCAAGGGGAGTGAGAAGTGGTGACAAACCTGTTACCTGTGGCTGACATGGTATGTTGCTTGAACAGATAAAGTTCTCTTTGACTTCCATATATGCAATGAATCTAGCTTGCTGCATTGTATTTTAACCCAGTGGACTGGGTGTTAGATACCCACTTATCTAACAACTCAGAGGCTTAGGTCCCTCTTCCTTAGAACTCTAATTTCTAGGAAGAGTGATCAGCTGTGCTGAACCTCCAGTCGGTTCAGGATGCTCATACCTCCCTACATGTGAGTCTATCCTAATGTTAAGAACAAAGGTTTGTTCTGCTTACAAACAAATAACAAATTTTTAATTAATTGTATTTTTCATAGTTAAGAAACCTGAGGTCTTAACATAGACTGCTCACCTCTAGCCACTCCTCTTATGTCTTATCCTGGGTTGGAAGAAAGCCTGAATGCGTTACAAGGTTCCAGCTGGGTCTCTGACCCGCTTCCACCTCATCTGCATATCAGATGCCAGATGCCACAGATTCCTTGCATATACTATTTTTTATTGTTTTTAAACCGGTTTCCAGCTGGCACCAGAAGATTTATCCTAATGTTAAGACCTCAGGTTTGTTAGCTTTGAAAAATACAAATTAATTAAAAATTTGTCATATTTTAGCCCCCTTGATGTGGGACCACCTTGACGTGGTGAGGGGGCTCTTGAACCCCAGGAATTTGTTCCTGGGTTGAGTACAAGAGTCTTTTATATTACTATATATTTCTTTGGACTAATTATGTGGAATTTTCCACTTTTTTAAAAATTTATTGGACCTGATAAATAGGAAAAGATATCATAGCTGGGATTGGGTTTATATCCGAAGCTAAATAGTGGGAACTGTGGTAGGATTGCGAGAGGGTGCGAAAGAAAGAGCAGGTAGACAAGTACTGCTAGTTTATTGAGGAAGCTGCCCGCTTATAAAGCGGTGTGCGGACGTCAGTACAAAGACATACAAGTGACCCGAGGTCAATCATTCTCTATGCAAAACAGGACAGGTACATACAGATAACATGACAACTGAAAATAGTAGATTAGACACAAAAATACTCTGACACATACACAATATATAAGGGCAAAAATGAATAGGTAATAAATGTACAATTACATAATGCAAAATAGGGCTGAATACTCTGACCTAGGGTCAGGTGTGAAGGCACCGTAGGAAACAGGAGGTTCCTCACAGAAAACCCTTTTAGCGGGGACTTTACAGGATCATCAACTACCCAATAATGTTCAGACCTGAGAGATATCAGATTGATATTTTAAGCACAGAACTATTCTTTAGGGCTGGGCCACGGATTCCAGAGGTGTCTGGTTCTCAAGATAGGACTCTCAGCATTCTATCCGATTTGCCCATAATATGATTAGGGTGGTGATGATTGTATTCTTGTAATACTCTCGGTCCTAGCAAGCGGGTTTGGCTTACACTTGGGCCACTCTAATCATGTGTGCCATCCCCTGTACGGTAGGGTCGGGGGTGGACATCTGGGAATCTGTTCTCACTTGTGCCATTGATGGAAGAATAAACTCCATGAAAGGCTGATGATGTCTTTTTAAGGTTTTCAGGTTTAATTTTTTTATATATATACTTTCATCTTTATGATAAGTAAAAATGAAGATTCAAGTACTCCTGGGTTCCTTGACATCCTTTGTCTGGAAAAATCTAAGGAAAATCTTAGCGTAATTACACTGAAATCCTGTGCTCCAGTACAGAGTGAACCTAAAAAAAAGTAAATATTGTCCTGACCCAACCTTGATTTGTAAGAGGTGCAAAAGAAACGAGCAGGTAAAAGAGAACTGCTGCTTTATTCGAGATCCAGGCAGTTTATATAGCGGCAGACTGGCTCCGTGCCGTGAAAGACAATGAGATTATGTGTGACCTGAGGTCGATAATAATTAACAATAATTTACAGTGAGCAAGTACAATTTACAATATAAAACAGACGGAATTCCAAAATGGATATAATCTTGATGCCTGCGAACGAAGAAATACAAGATACACAATTGACAACAGGTGAACAAAATACATACATAGTTTAAATGATTGAAATCGTGTGACCTGTCACGTTAGGCGTGACTAATTGTATAGGCGAAGAAAATGGGACGCCACCATAGAAAACTTGCTCAGCGGAGACTTAGCGAATGACACGTTCGATGGAGACTCCGCTGACAGCTCTGTAGGTGGCTTTACAAATACTCCCCCCCCCCCAAAGATGTGGGACACATCTGATCAATCTGCATATCTGCTGGGGTGCTGAAGGGTGCCACAGCTGTGGGAGAGCAATGGGGGAGCGCCCTGTGTGCGAGGCTGCCTGCCTGCGGATGAGGGCGGCCTTTTTCTGGGATGGCCGCGCACCCGCTGCTTGCAGGGGGCTGGTTGCTGCGAATTGTGGCTGGGCGGGGGGTGCGCTGCAGTGACACCTGCGTCTTCCTCCAGGAGGGCGAGCTTTACCCGGTCTATCGAAACCCAATTGTTCCTCCCGGAAAGTGCAAGCAGGAACGCCTTGTTGTTCCGCTCCAGCACATGGAAGGGGGCCCTGTAGTGCCTGGTCAGTGGCAGGCGGACGGCATCATTCCTGACGAAGACGTGAGTGGTGGATGCCAGCCCCGGCGGTGTGAAAGTGGCCGACCTGTCGGTGTATGTACGCTTGCAGGGGGCGAACTTGCCGACCACATCGCGGAGCCTCTGCACTGATGGGTTGTGGCGATCTTCCGTCACAAGTTCGCCCGGGACCACGAGGGACTTGCCGTAAGTTTTCTCAGCTGCGGACGGGGCGCTGTCGGCCCTGGGGGCGGTTCTCAAACCGAGGAGGACCCACGGCTGCTGATATTTCCAATCCTCGGCGGTGCAGCGGGCCATCAGAGACGCCTTCAGGGACCTGTGAAACCGCTTGACCAGGCCATTGGCTGCCAGGTTGTAAGCCGTGGTGGTGTGATGCGTTGTTCCCAGCAGCCAAGCCAGGGCGGACCATAATTCGGTTGTGATGTGGTCTGGGACACCGAAGCGGCTGACCCAGCTGGAAAGCAGGGCCTCGGCACAAGCGCTGGCGGTGGCTTCTTGCATCGGTGTGGCTTCAGGCCACCGCGTTGAGCGATCTACCACCGTCAGGAGATATCTGGACCCGCCTGATTGGGGAAGGGGCCCGACGACGTCGATGTGGATATGGCCGAAGCGCTGCTCTGGCTGCGGGAACTCGCCTACCCTGGACTGTGTGTGACGTCCCACCTTGCTGGTTTGGCACTGCAGGCACTGTTTCGCCCAGGACTTGGCATCTTTCTGTACTCTGTGCCAGACGAACTTCTTTGACAGCAGCTTGGCCGTTGTCCTGCCAGAGGGATGTGAGAGGCCATGAATGATGTCGAATACCTGGTGGCGGCGGGAGGCTGGAACCAAGGGGCGGGGCAGGGCTGGCCAGTACTGATGTAGCACAGGAGACTTGGGCCCTCGGGGGTGAGGGGCATGTCCCTCCACTTAAGGGATGTGACGGTGGTGCGGTAGGCTGGGGTTTCTGGGTCCGCGGCCTGTTCCCTGGCGAGGTCTTCGTAGTTTACCCTGAGCTGCACTGCGTTCATCTCGACTCTGGAGAGGGCATCTGCCACTGGATTTTTCTTGCCGGGGAGGTACCTGACAGAGCAGGTGAATTCGGCGATGGCTGAGAGGTGTCTCTGCTGCCTGGAAGACCATGTGTCCCCCTGCTTGGTGAAGGCGTGGACCAATGGCTGGTGGTCTGTGAAGATTGCGAAGGGTGTCCCCTCCAGGAGGAACTTGAAGTGCCGGACTGCATGGTACACCACGCAGAGTTCCCTGTCGAAGGTGCTGTAGCGGGCCTCTGCAGTGTTGAACTTCTTGCTGAAGAAGGCGATGGGCTGGGAAACGCCGTTGATGACTTGCTCCAGGACACCATCACAGGCAACGTTGCTGTCTTCCATTGTCAGCTGGAGGGGGGCGCTGGGATTCTGGTGTGCCAAGGAGGTTGCCTCGGCGAGGGCGGCCTTCGTCAGGGAGAAGGCCTGCTGCTGGCTGGGTCCCCACGACAGGGACTTTGGTTGGCCTTTGAGAACGTCCGTGAAAGGGGCCGTGGTGTGAGCAATCCCGGTGATGAACCGCCTGTAGTAGTTCACCATCCCGAGGAACTCTTGGACGGCCTTGACGGAGGTGGGGGTGGAGAACCTGGTGACGGCTGCGACCTTGGATGTGAGCGGGCAGACACCTGCCGGGGATACCTCGTGGCCTAGGAAGTCGGCTTTCTGGACGCCGAAGGTGCACTTGTCGAAATGTATGACGAGGCTGTTCTCCTGCAGGCGCTGCAGGACTGCCCGGATGTGTTTCTGGTGCTCGCTGTGGGACCTGGAAAATATGAGGATATCATCTACGTAGCAGATGCAGAACTTCAGGTCCCCAAGGACGCTGTCCATTAGCCGCTGGAAGGTCGCCCTGGCGTTCCTCAGGCCAAAGGTGGAGAAGGCGAACACGTAAGACCCGAAAGGCGTGATGATGGCGGTCTTTGGTATATCTTCTGGTGCGACAGGTACCTGAAAATATGATTTTAGAAGGTCTAGTTTAGTGAATATTTTGGCCCCGTGGAAGGAGGCCGTGAGGTCCTGCATGTTTGGCAGGGGGTAGTGGTCGGGCTCTGTTGCAATGTTAAGACGCCTGCAGTCGCTGCAGGGTCTCCAGGAGTCGTCCGGTTTCTGCACCATGTGGAGGGGGTAGGCCCATGGACTGGAGGCCTTTTTGCAGATTCCCATTCGCTCCATTTCTACGAATGCATTTTTGGCCTCCTGAAGGCGCTGTGGGGGAAGCCTCCAGAACTTTGCATGTGTGGGGGAGCCCTTGGTTATTATATGATGGTATATGCCATGTTTCGCTGGGGCCCCGGGGACTTGGCGGAGCTCAGGCCTGAACATGTCTGGAAACTCCGTTAGCAGCTGTGCATACTGGTGGGGGGCAACAGAGCAAATGGTGGGCACCTTGGGTCCTGTTGCCAACGGGAGGGACTGGCAGGAGTCGGTGTCGAGGAGGTGCTTCCGCCCGACGTCAACTGCCAGCCTGAAATGCACAAAGAAATCAGCACCTGGGAGCAGGGTCCCTACGTCCGCGATGACGAAGTCCCAGGAATAACTCCGGCCAAGGATGGAGATCGACAGGTGCCTGGTGCCGTAGGAGAGGATGGGGGATCCGTTGGCGGCTGTCAGGAGGGCAGCCGGATCCGGTTCCTGCTTGAGGTCCTCCTTGGATGCTGGGAAGATCAATCTCATGGCCCCTGTGTCGACCAGCATCATCCTGCCGGAGATGGTGTCGCGGACGTAGAAGCCTAGTGATTCTGGGCCCCTGGGTTTTTCGGCTGCCATGGTGGTCTGTCCTGCTGGCCGCCGCCTCCCTTGCTTTTTTGAACAGGCAAATGAACAGGGCAGCAGGCAGTTCCGGGCATCTTTGCCAAACCGCTTGTGGTAGTGGCACAGGCCTGGGGAACTCCACTTGTTGTGGGGCGGTGGGCGCCTCCTGGTGACGACGTTGACTTCCTGCTCCACGCCTTTTTCCTGCTGGATGGAGTTCATTGGTGGTGTGGGCTCTGTTAACCACTTCGTTGCCTTCACGCAGGTGCTGCTGCGCCGTTTGGATGAGGATGTTGAGGGGCATGGTGTAGGGGTGAGGAATCTGGGTGCTGACCTCTGGGAGGAGCTGGCGAAGGTAGATCTCCCGCGACAGGCTTATTTCCTGCTGCTTTTTGCTGATGTCGAAGTCTGGGGTGAGAGCAGGTCCTCGATTGTGCCCCATGACTCCACAGCGTTCAGATCCTGCCGCGGGTTGACGGCAAGGTCGATGGCGCAGGTGGCCCGCTCGGCGATTGGTAGGGAGCACGTCTCGAGGAGGGTCTTCTTCAGGATGTGGTATGTGAGGGGGCGTGCAGCGGACACTAGCGGGATGAGTTTCCTATATACTTCCTCCGGCAGGGCGTTAAGGACTGTGTCAGCCTCCAGCACTTCGTTGGTAAGGTCTGCTATCCTGAATTGGCTCTCAACCCTGTACAGCCACGTCGTTGGTTTTCCCTGTGTGAACGGCAGCAGCTTTACGGATAGGGCGGCCTGTGACTGTTGCCGGGCCGGGGAGTGTGCTGGACGCGGGCATGGGTGTGGAGGAGCGTGGGAGCCTCGGCACAGGGGTGGGCGAGGGTGCGATAGGAGGAAAGCAGACATCTGAATCTGTGAGGTTCACGGTTAATTGCACGAGGGAGGGGATGTCCGCGTCCATGCCCTCTTACTGGAGTGGGGTATTCGCGTCAAAACACACTTGGAAGCTCGCCGTGTGAGTCCGTAAATGACGCTGGTGATTTTGCCGACGAGAGTCAGCACGCCCAAACGCTCGTTACAGCCGTCGTTAGTCTGCTAAGGGCGTGAATGAGTTCCTGGAGCCAAGACTGAGTCAACGTATGGGTCCACTAATGGCTCCAGGACTCCGGGGTCACCACTGTAAGAGGTGCAAAAGAAACGAGCAGGTAAAAGAGAACTGCTGCTTTATTCGAGATCCAGGCAGTTTATATAGCGGCAGACTGGTGCCGTGCCGTGAAAGACAATGAGATTGTGTGTGACCTGAGGTCGATAATAATTAACAATAATTTACAGTGAGCAAGTACAATTTACAATATAAACCAGACGGAATTCCAATATGGATATAATCTTGATGCCTGCGAACGAAGAAATACAAGATACACAATTGACAACAGGTGAACAAAATACATACATAGTTTAAATGATTGAAATCGCGTGACCTGTCAAGTTAGGTGTGACTAATTGTATAGGAGAAGAAAATGGGACGCCACCATAGAAAACTTGCTCAGCGGAGACTTAGCGAATGACACGTTTGATGGAGACTCCACTGACGGCTCTGTAGGTGGCTTTACAGACTCACTTCGACTCCCTCTATGGGAATGGAAGTTGGTCAAGGTTTCTAACCTTAGAAACTGACCAAAAAATACAGCACTCAAGTGGAAAATTACTGAGCAGACAGTTTACGTCTGAAATATCGTTTAGGCAGATAAAAGAAAAGACATGGCTTATAGAAGCCACAACAAAAAGTCAGTCTGAAGATTATTTATCAATAAAAAATATAGATAACATAAATATAAAAATAAAAACATGATACTATGAATAGTATTCAGGTTACCATTGTACTTCCTGACAATAATAAGCCATTTGAAAAGAATATAGCCATACTATTAGACTCATTTAAAAAGAGATACCCAAAAGTACAGGATTGTGAACTATATGATCTGCCAGATAAACAGATGAATCAACAAATATTAAAAATCGCAAAAATTAAATTTGAAGGTAAAGATCTACCTCAGAAGATAAAAATTTTAGGCCAAACCAGAGAAATAAGACCATATATCCCAAAGACGCTACAGTGTCAAAATTGCAGTAAATATGGACATGCGAAAAAACATTGTTGAAATGAAGCTGTGCATGTATTGTGGATCTGAAGAACATGCCACACATGGAAGCGCAGTGAGCCAAAGTGTATAAACTGTCGGCAAGACCATCATGCAAGGTCCAAAGAATGTATGTACTATATATATATATATATATATATATATATATATATATATATATATATATATATATATATATATATATATATATATATATATATATAGAGAGTTAAAAATATTACAAGAAAGAACTGGAATGTCTGTAAAAGAAGCTAAATTAGAACTGAATGTTTTTAATTTAAGATCCGTCTAAGAAACACACATTCTTCAATAACAAGAACCAATAATGAAACAAAAATGCATACAGATAGAAATAACGGAGCACAGAAAAGTAAATCTCAAAAAGAAATTAATGCTTTAGAAATAAAGACTAAAAATGTAAAAGAATGAAGAAACAGGTACAAATGGGATGGACAATATTTTATCCAATTCATTTGAAATATTGATGCAAATAGGAACACAGGAGGATGCTACTACGCAAGTAACAGAGGAGAGTTGTGATGGACTGGAAATTACAATATAAAGAAAGGCCTTTGGGGAGACCACCACCCAAAACGAAGAAACCAATTATTATTAGAGAAACATTGGTTAAACCATAGATAAAGGATATGAAGAAAGAACAAAAACAAAAACAAGCTCAGAATTTACCTAAATAGTAGTAAAACGAATGAAGGCAGATATCCAAAACACTGAAGTAGTGGAAGAGAACTGTGAGAGGGTGCGAAAGAAAGAGCAGGTAGACAAGAACTGCTAGTTTATTTATGTTGTTGTTGTTTTAGATTTAGCTGGCCTTGTGCCAGCACGGGCTCTTGCTCCTAGAGCAGCCTGTAACTCTATGTTGATGATGAGTCTGTGAGATGGGTAGGTTGGATGAAAACTTTTTATGATGCATGAAGTTTATTTATGTTGTTGTTTTATTTTGCTGGCCTTGTGCCAGCACGGGCTTAGTTTTATTTAGGAAGCAGCCCACTTATAAAGCGGTGTGCAGACGTCGGTGTATATATGGACGTCAGTACAAAAAATATACAAGTGACCCGAGGTCAAAACTATTCTCTACACAAAACACGACAGGTACGTACAGATAACGTGATGATTAACAGTAGCAGATTAGAAACAAAAATACCCTGGCACATACACTGTGTATAAGGGCAAAAATGAATAGATAATAAATGTACAATTACATAATGATAATAAGGCCGAGTACCACGACCTAGGGTCAGCTGTGAAGACACAGTAGAAAACGGGAGGTTCTTCATAGAAAACCCGTTGAGCAGGGGACTTTACAGAACCATACCACAGACATTGATTATGTCAAGGGAGAAGAGATTACCCCATCTGCAGCAGTAATTGGTACACGAACAAATAAAAAAAAATGTACATGATGTTACACGTGGATGTAATGATTGTTTCATTGAATTACGTGATAATAACAAACATAAGAAATTTTATGAAATACAGAAAAAGAGAAACAGCTGATTTGAGCACCATTGAAAAAGGTTGCATGTGCATTGAGTACTTAATATATTATAAAGAAAAACAAATGAATATCATGAGTAAATTATTGGAAAAAATCTAGGTTGATAATATAAAAATAAGAAACCAAAACTCGACCGCTATAACATATTTTCAATAGTTAATATTATACAATGGAACGTAAATGGCCTACAGACCAGATTACACCTAGGAGAAATACAAAGATTACTAAAAGAATACGAACCAATGACATTATGTTTACAACATGACAAGAAAACAATATCAACAATAGGTAAATATACCTTAGCATCGACATCTAGAGAGCTAGAAGGAAATTTAGGTACCGCTATGTATGTACACTCGGCAAGGAAAGTGAGGATGCAGTTTTCATTAGATTTCGTTCATCGAATTTTAATTTTTTTCTTACAGAAAAAACACAATCTCTGTGAATTTACTCTAGAATATGAAAATACAATGCAAATTATATCACATATGTTAAATCTGCAAAACAAAAACGTTCAGATACTTAAAAACACCATGCATGTCCGAAGTAATCAGAATTTCTCAGATGACTGCGTTCATAGAGATCTAAAAGATAGTGTGTGGACATCTCGGTGTAGTACTGATTATCAGAACGGCAATATTTACTCGTTTTCCGTTATGAACAGGCTTATTATTGCATCAGCATACGAGGTAATGATAATTTCTTTAATTTTTGCACATTCATATATGTATTTCACGGTGTTAAAAGTCAGCTGGAATTAATGGCAGCAAATGTTGTGACAGCTAGGGTAGATTGACCAAATTTATTTAAATCCGCAAGAGCATTTTCTATGATGTGAGGAGCAGCGCGAAATTCGGCGGGAACACACAAGTAACTGGATGTTTCTTGACGTTGCCATAGTTTCTCTCTCTCTCTCTCCTCTCTCTCTCTCTCTCTCCCTCCATTGCTAAAACATACTATACAAATATAGTATCGCTCAATCTCTAAAAGAAACAAATAATGAAATGAGTAGCTCTACACATAGGGCTAGGCTTACACAACAGCAGACTCTCTCTCTCTCATCATAACAATGCATTCGTTCCTTTATTGTTCCCCACGTTTTTTGTTGGACATTGCTCAAATTCAACTCTTGATTTCATTATGGAAGATAGCGTATCTGATTATGCAAGCATTCCGTTCATTGTGGTGTCATAAATTCATTTGTGTAAGGTTACTGGGTAGGTTATGTCGAAAAATGTTTATTTTGCTTAGAACTGTTGCTGCAGATTACAACTTGAACGAATACTGTAAAGCTTACTACTGCATTTAAGTATCAATGATTTCAGAATCGTAGAATATGATTGAAAGTTATAGTAGGTCAAGCAAAAAACAAACACAATAAGACTGAAGCTCCTCCCCTTTCTAAAGTTGCCAGATGTCGCATTATTGAGCAATATATGTCCGAAGATTTAAAAAAACTGTATCCTAACTTTCCTTGCCGAGGGTACATAACAAAGTAAGTTATGACAATGTACCGGTAAACTTTACGGACCTGCAAATATCGAGTATTAGATACAAATAACAAACTATAATTATGTAATTTATAATTTATACAACCAACCTAATAAAAATTACGACGCTGATAAACTTAAAGAATTATTTAATGCCAAAGAACCTACATTAATAGTCGGTTATTTTAATGCTCACAATCCAATATGGGACTGTAATTTTACAAACTCAAATAGACCAGGAAGTAAAATAGAAGAATTCATAGATTCAAACGACATGTGCTGTATAAATGATAATGAAATCAGCACTTATTTGTCAAAACCTCAAGGAACGTTTTCCTCAGTTGACTCAACTCTATGTACAGCTGTGCTCAGAACTGATGCTACCTGACTGCATAGGATTTCGTTCAAAATTCACTAACTGCCAGTCTAACATGCTCCATATTTATCTATTATATTTCAGTGCGAAAACATGATTATTGCATACAATAAGCCCATAATATGCTCATAAGAGTGAAATCTGTCATCTATTCCAAAACTAAGAAAACATCACATGTAGCCAAATTTCAGAAAAAAAGTTATGAAGCATTTTCAAAACTTTCGTTCACTCACTACTGATGCATTTGACAAAAAATAGTCAAATGTTAAAAAAAAAAAAATTGCCATAACCTTAATATTGCTTACAATGCAACCATAAAGTTTGAAATAGTCTTATTTGATTGTTTTTACGCCTCAATGCTGGAAAAATATAAGTAAATACAAAAGTAGAATGCTTCCACTGATATCAGTGAGTGAGCAGAGAGTGTGTGTGATGCAACCATAAGGCTACGTTCACACAGAACGTTTTCAACCGTGCGTTGAGATACGCGCGGTCGGTTGTTCAATGTTAACTTATGGAATCGTTCACACGTAACCGCGGCGTATCGCGGCGGTTTCCAATACGCCGTGGTAGCGAGATTCCCCTCGCCAATGCGCGATTGCCGGAAGTGTCGAGGTACATGCAAGTCAATGACATTGTTCACACACAGCGGTGAACCGCGTTTTTTGAAGACAGCAGGTGCCATCATTGGCTGTGTGTCAGTCAATGAGAAAAGAGATTGTGCGTTACCAAAGCAACCCCCTTGATCACAGTCACACACACTATTGCATTGCTGTCACTGTTAACTATGGAGAAAGATCATTTTGATACCGATTTATTCATAAATGAAACTGAAAAACGCCCATCAATTTGGGACATGAAATCTCAGGAGTATAGAGACAGAAGTCAAGAAAAAGGGTTGGGAAGAAATTGTGGATCTTTTCTGCACTTCTGAAGATATGAAGGAGAAACAAAACCTAGGTAAGTTAATTGAATAACACAACTTTATTACTTATGTTTGTATATCATCAATGGATATACAAAAGCATTATAACCTGAAACTCACATTTTCTTTCACTTACAATATAATCTTATATTTACATCAAACAAATTTCTAATAACTAGGAAGACTATATTCTATCCTTTTTTGTTCTTTGTCAGACTTGAAAACTTTTCTAAATCATTCTGTCCTGCCATTCGAGTTTACCTTCATTTACAAAGTAATCTGCATATTATCTGTCTCGGGCAGAGGTTGCAGACATGCATCCTCTTGGAACATTACCTTCATGTAGGCCTACCATAGGTGGTTGATAAAGTATATCTTCATACCTGTAACCATCTCTTGCCCTTATATAGTTATGCAATATGCCTTTATTATATCCTCAGCAAAGTCAATGTTGACATTGAGAGACCTATGGAATATGCGCCACTTATTAGCTAAGATACCAAAGGTACGTACATTCTATATACCTACAGTACGTACTCTTGAGGATCTGTAATTAAATATTTTCTTCTTGTGTGACAGGTGTTTTCCACTGTATGGTCGCATAACATTTTCCATAATTCCAAAGGCCTCATCTCCAACAATTACGTGATGTAAGCATCTTGTGTCATCAGTGGAAAGGTATGTCTATCATGTAAAACTGGGTGTACCCAATGCCGTCTTTGGCGCTGTTTGCGCCGATTCAGTCTGCGATTCAGCAACCAAACGCAAGCTATTTCTTCCACGTCCATTCTGACACTGGATGTCACAGAAAAATATAATATATATATATATATATATATATATATATATATATATATATATATATATATATATATATATATATACATATACTATATATATGTATAAAAAGCATTACTGCGCGTTGGCCGCCGCGGTCACAAACGGTCCTGGTCGTTTCGGCCATAAGTCACTTTAGGCCGTAACATCCAAAACAATGTAAGACGTTATGTTTATGATATTTACCATTATTATTTCATGTTTTACGTACATCCCCAAGGGGCTGGTACTAAACACGACGCCCATTTTGCACGTAAACGTGCTTACGGCCGGAACGACTTATGACCGAAACGACCCGAATGCGTCAAAAACGCTTCGTTGTGAACGATCACAGCGTTAAACGAGCGGTGGCCGCCGCGGTTAAAAACGCCCTGTGTGAACGTAGCCTAAGAGTATTGGGGCGACATGTATTTACTTAGGTCTGCAATGAGTAGTGACAATGAAATTATCTTGAAACCATTTATTTTATATTTGTTAGAGGAATATATGGATAGTCATAAAAATAAAATTATTAAAGTTATATTTCTTAACTACTTCAAACATTATGGCTTACTAGCAAATATTTGCCTATGCAATTATTGTTTTGTTAAAGCCAAGATTTTGTTCCTAGGCCTAGGTTGTTAGATTTCTTTATTTTACACTTAGTGTTCACATCTCTATATTAACAATTTCTGGCCAGAAAGCATATGAAGTTCTCTGCACATTCTTGCACTTCAGTTTACCTTATGAATGAACTAATTATACACCAAAAGCGAGCAGAAGGAATTTTAAGGAAATCTGTTAAGCCAGTTAAAAAACAAGTGTTCCATAGTCCTTGACAATAATACTAATAGATATTTCGATTAATAGCCATCTTTTCCATATAATTAAAATCATCATCATCATTTATTCCTCAATGAACAGGTAATCTCTACAGATAAATTCTTTAGTAATAGAGATTACATCTCAGAAGGCTTAGATTATTTTTTTAGGCCTATAAATCATTTTGCAACATACAGGCAGCTTGAACACAGCTTAAAACTTCAACATTTAAAGAAAACAGGTTGTAATTCATATTCCTATTTTGAAAATGTTGTTATGACTGTTGAGATTATTAGGTCTACTGTTATAATGCTGCAGAGGTAGTTATTTAAGAGGTGCAAAAGAAACGAGCAGGATAAGGTTACTGCTACTTTATTCATGATCCAGGCAGACTGGCGTCGCGCCGCGGAATACAATGAAAACCTCAGTGACCTGAGATCGATAATAAATAACAATAAATACAGCGAACCAGTACACTTTACAATGTAGGAACAGACAGAAATGGAATTGGATACAATCTTGATGCCTGTGAAAGAAGAAACATGTGATACATTTTTGACAGCAGGTAAACAAAATATATACATAGTTTAAATGATTGAACTTTGCGTGACTTGATGCGTTAGGCGTGACTAATTGTAAGCAAAGAAAATGGGACGTCACCACAGAAAACTTGCTCAGCAGAGACTTTACAATTAACACTTTTAGCAGAGACTTCGCGAATGACTTTACAGATGACTTTACACTTATGCTGAACAGCCCGAGGCAGTGTTGCCAGATGGTCGCAGTGTAATTTCTGAAGATTTTCCAACAAAATTTCTGGATATTTCTTAAAATTTCTGAAGATTCTAATTTTAATTGTACATTAATTATACAAAAGAAAATTGAAAAACTCAATTGTACATGAATAGTGATTAACTATTTATATTTTCTTCTTTTATGAAATTCAAACCAATAAATCATTTTTTCAATAATTAATTTTTACCTGAAAATAATTATTGCTTCTTATCCATCAAATTATAATTTTCATAAAAACAGAACTCAAAACGATGAAATTAATAACAGCAAACATAAAGATATAATATTAACTGACAAGTTTTTTTTTACACTAAATGAAATGAATCATATATTACTTTGACTGAAAAAATTCTAGATCACTACAAAATAAATGTAACTTCCATAATATTGGGTTAATTAACATGATGTATTAATAAAATTGCGGTAATTAATATGAAAATTTCAGAACACTGGAATAATTAACATGAAATTTAGCCTAAATCATTAGCAAATACTGAAAATATTAGTTTTCTTCTATTATTTCCTCTTCACTGTCATTAACATTATCAGTGACTGCACTTTCTTTTTTGTAAATGTCACTGTTCATCATCCGAACCATTTCAGATGGTACAGTAAAATTATAGCAGGTTTTCTTTTCAAGTAGTCTTTCGCTGTGTAATAACCCACTCATTGTTTTGGTTGATAATCTGTTTCTAAGTTTCGTTTTCATTCTATTTACGGCAGAAAAAACCCTCTCCACCGTAGCACTAGAGTGAGGAAGACACAATAAGTTCAACATGAGAGCAGACAGATTAGGAAATATTGGGTTTCCGTCACCAGATTTCACTCCTTTAACAGCAATCCAAAACTTTGTTGGAGTTTCAAACTCTTCCGAAAGAAGCTCACTATTTCTCAAAAGCCGCCATTCAGTGTCTATATTCTGTACATTGGTCTCATTGACTAGAGCTGGGAATGATGACATAAGGGGAGCAAGGGAGGGCAATGATTTGGCCTTGACAACTTTGGGGTCTAACGCTTCTGACTGTTCAAAAATAACATCATTGAAAGGAAACCGTTTTCTTATTTGTGCTGCACCTTCAATACAAAAGTTCAGGCAGCCGTCGCAACTCTTGAAGTGTTTGAGTTGGGATGCCATGCTGTTCCGAGAGAAGCATTCCAACTTTAGCACCTAAATAGATAGAAGACAGGGATTTGAATTTATGGGGGTCATTCAGTGCAACCTTGTTTAGTGGTGTCTTTTCATGCTCCTCGGGCCCCGAGGAGCATGTTAAGCACGCTGTATCGACGGCACCGCTAAATTTGATCTAAGCACTGTAAAAAAAAAATCTGTTCAGATCACACAGATTACGAACTATATCAATGCAGAAAAGGTATCATGTTTATATAACCATAAGGAAAATAGTGCTAACTGTGAATTCGCAAACTTGTCAACATGTATGACATTAGAAATGAAAAAAAAAAAAAAAAAAAGTTTAACACTGCTTGGCAATGTTATGTTGAGTCTGAGATTCTGGATGGTACAAAAAGAATCATGTCACGTCAGATTTGAGCATAGCTGAACAACAAGCATAATAGACAGATTGGACTGGAATACAGTTGATGACTTGCACACCAGTGATCATTTCCCAATATTAGTTCCATAATCCCATCAAACATTTCCCTCAATATAACATATATAAAGCAGATTGGGAACTATATGAATTCCACACGAAGAAAATCCCACCATTTGAGTGTACAAAATCATAATGAAACAAATAGATTTCTTGTTGATTTCATTAAAAATGCTGCTGATAAAGCAATATCAAAATCAAACTCTCATCCAACAAAACACAAAGTCCCATGGTGGTCTGAAAAACTAACTTCTTCTTCTTCTTTTAACGTGCTTTACAGAATAAAAAAAAATAAAACACCAAATTGTAAGACAATTAGGTCATTTGAATAGAAAATTCAGTAAAAAAAAAATTACCGATAATAGAAGAAAATTTACAAAAACTGACTATATTATTATTAGAAATTGATACATTAAAATCCATATAAAACAAAATATCTGTAAAATTTAAAAAAGTAATTAAAGGAAGAATCATTTCATGGAGGAAATATGTATCAGATCTCTCTAATAATACTCGTATACAAAAAATATGGAAAAATTCAGAAAAATAAATGGTACCCATGTTAAACCACCTAGACATGCCATATCAAAATATGGGAAAAGAGTACTTGATCTGGATGAAATAAGTAATGTATTAGGAGAAAACTTAGCAAAAGTAAGAAGTGATAAAAATTTAGAACATTTCGGCACAAAGAAGAACAGTAGAGAATTAATAACAATAAATTTTGAAACAATAGAAGGTATATATTATAATAGAAAGTTTAATATGGAAGAGTTGGAATCCGCTCTCTTGAACAGCAATTTATCTGCCCCTGGAGGTGACAATATTTGTTTTGAATTGATCTGCCATTTAGCACCTTTGGCAGAGTCATACTTATTACAGTTCCATAATCACTTATGACTTCGAAATTTATTTCCTGATGAATGACGTAAAGCTATAATTATTCCTATCCCCAAACCTGGAAAGGATCCCAGTAATGTAAACAATTATGGACCAATTTCTTTAACAAGTTGTTTACGCAGATTACTGGAGAAAATGGAAAATGCTCGACTAACATGGCACATTCGAGAAAGTAAAATTTTGACTCTCACTCAATTCGGGTCACAATGTAACAGATCTACACTGGATTCTCTGTCTAACTTAGAAGACCATATACGAAGAGGATTTGAATGAAAACAAATTACTATAGCCGTCTTTATTGACATTGAAAAGGCATATGATACTACATGGAGATATGCAATATTAAAAACGTTGCATAAAAACAGCATCTGTGGACATTTACCCAAGTTTATCCAAACTTTCTGACAAATCGCACTTTCAAGTGAGAATTGATGATGTATTGTCAAGTAAATTTCCACTTAAAAATGGTGTTCCACAGGGATGCGTCCATAATGGTACACTGTTTACTTTAGCAATAAATGATATCAGTAAAAATCTACCCATTGGAATTAAAAGTAACTTGTACATGGATGACTTTGCCAATATTATTCAGCACCTCGAATACAACATGCAGAACGAATCATTAATGAAAGCATAATAAAAATAGATGAATGGGCCTCATCTGCAGGCTTTAAATTATCCATACAAAAGACTCAGGCAGTAATGTTTTATAAAAATAAAAAGTGGAAAAAGGGTGGAAAAATAGATTTAAAAATCAGAAATCATTCTATACGAATTAGCCAAACAGCAAAATTTTTGGGATTATTATTTGATACTCACTGGAACTGGAGAGCCCACATAACATACATAAAATCTAAATGTGAAAGAGCAATAAATCTAGTTAAAAAAACTACCAAACACTACTTGGGGAGATGATAGACATACTCTTACTTTACTGTATAAAACAACATGGAAGTGAAATATAAGGCTCGGCATCAGATGCAATGCTGAAAATGTTAGACCCGGTTCATAATGAAGGCCTTAGAATATGTTCAGGAGCCTTTACATATTGAATGTGGTGAACTACTTCTCTCTCTGCATAGTAATAATGAAGAGTGCTCTGAGAATCCAGACAAATGATTCTCCAACCAAAAAATTATTTGGATTAAGAGATGTACTTAGAAACAATCATCCCCTCCTTTCCCAATCAGAGCTGGAAGATAGTTTGAGTTGCTGAATATAAATATACAGTTACCTTTAATAGTAAAATTACCTCCTCCTTGGACAGTGAATGAAATGAGAATTTGTACACACTTGAAATATTTATCAAAAAGTTATTCATATACCCCAGAACAGCACAGACAACATACAGTGGAACATATAATCCGAAAAGATCCACATTACGCAATGTACAGTCGGCCAAAGAAATATTGGCGTAGTTTCTTTATTCATTGTTCGTTATGGAAATATTGCCATATGCAGGTGCCAGATTATTTGCTTTTCAATCGTGACAGCCTAAGAAGCATTTGGAATTTGGCTTTGCTTCTGCTCGAGTCTTGACATTGACCCAACGTATCGTACAGCACTGGAGTGTCGTCATTCGTCACCTACAGACGATAAATAATACATTAAAGCCTGTCAGTATTCTTTAGTAGCAAAGTGTAATTCATCTAATTTTGTCCTTTGATCAATAAAATAATTGGCATGACACATTTAGTAGGCCCAAATTCGACTAGTGATTTTGACACCTGATTATCTTACTGAAGGTCTATTTTCAGTAGTATATCTTTGGGATGCGTCATTTTGACTGAATATTTGAATCGACAATATCTATATTAATCTGCCTTATTTTATTATTCCCGTTATTCCTTTTTATTGGCCATGTTCTCCTTTTTTCTTATCCTTTTCATTACTGCTTAACATAATTTACTCAGATCTAGCTATCTCATGTCAAAAAGCAATCATAAGGAATCAAACGCATACAACTTAGTCTTTTTTTAATCTAATTCCTTGCATGTCATCCTGTTTCATGCGCACACGTTGGAAAGCTGTGGGAGTCAAAGCTGACGAATACATTAAGACAAAAGGCTTCCTTCCATCAAAACATTCTTGGATTAATCTTGATGTAGCTGCTATTCATTTCTTCTAAATAGAAATTGGTAATTCTAAGCTGGCTGTCCGCGGTGAGCTAGACTATGGTAATTGACATTTTTCTATGTTATTTTACTTGCTTTACAAGAATTTAAAGTAATATTTTGTCGGCCGGCTGTAACTAAACTGTAATTGACCTTTGAAGACTACACGACTTGAATTACCTAACGTGGGGTAGGTCTAAGCCGGCATTCTGCGGCGAGCCCCCCACACCTGTCCATAGCTAATACGGCAAAATTGTAACCAGTAAACACCCCAAGGGTACATTAGGTTGGTATTTTTAAGGGTGTTTACTAGTTACTATTTTGTCGTATTAGCTATGAAGGGGGTTGGAGGGCTCGCCGCGGAATGCCAGCTTAGACCTACCCTGTGTTAGGTAGTTCAAGTCGTGTAGTCTTCAAAGGCCAATTACAGTTTAGTTACAGCCGGCGGACAAAATATTACTTTAAATTCTTGTAAAACAAGTAAAATAACATAGGAAAACATCAATTGCCATAGTCTAGCTCACCGCGGACAGCCGGCTTAGAATTACCTAGAAATTAATTAGAATGTTTCACATGTATGCCTAGACCTACTGCCATGAGCATATTATACGTACCTGAAAGGACAGGAAATATGAAAGGCAGCTTTCTCGTTTAAGTCTATTTCCGATATTTACAATAAAAACCAAATTATATATATATATATATATATATATATATATATATATATATATACATAATATATATATATATATATATATATATATATATATATATATATCTTCTTCGTCTTTAACATGCATTTTCCCATTATTATATGGGGTAAGCACGGTGCCTTCTTTGAAGGACTTTGATTTGGCGGTGGGGTAGGCCATAGCCTCGATCGGCTGCCCTGCCTGACATCGCTTAGACCCCGGTAGCGAATGTGTACATGTTACCAAATCCCCAGCTCCCTTTCTCCCAGCAGCGAGGAGAACTGGGCGAGTAGGTTGACAGTTCGAGACGTGTGAGGTGTCTGTTATGTTTTTGAAGGTGTTGGAGTGGCTTTGTTTATGTGTGTATTAATCTGTAACACCCATTTGCTTTCAGCAAACCTATCCGTTGATTACATACGTAATCCCGGGGTGTCTACACGGATAGCAAAGTGTCCACCTCTCTGATCGGTCGGCTGCGGGGATTGAACCCTCACCATAGACTTCTATGAAGTCTGAGGTTGCTGCTTCTACCAACCGAGCCATCGAGGTGTGACCGCAGAGGACATGATGGTGGATTAAATAAAAGCGATCACTACATAAATGAATCACTTTAATGGAGAATGTGGGAGATACTGCAGTACAGAGTACCTTCGGCCATGCACTTGCCGGTTACACTACTTGAGGCGGCGTCATGCCACGCATATCATAAGAATTATGGGTAAAAACAAATGACTGTACCCAAGCGTATAATCGACATTACCAATGCATCATAAATAAAAGTTTAATATTCTAACACCCCCTCATAAACTTTTATTCTCAAATACATACATCATGGTAATCAAAAACAAAATATATAGCTATCAAAGGTCAATATTACAAAACCATTAATGACACATTAAAATAAATCAACTTTGTTTTAGTTACTGGTTTTGTAAACATATCGGCTTTATTTTCACTTGAGGGGACATACACTAAATCAACATTTTTACTCATAACTTCATTACGGATAAAATGATAGCGTATGTCTATATGTTTAGACCTTTGATGGTAAACAGGGTTCTTAGCAAGTTTAATTGCCCCTTGGTTATCAACAAATAACATCATGGGTTTGACTTCAACATTAGTCATATCAATTAACAACTGCTGCAAAAATTTTGCTTCTTGGATAGCAAAAGTCAATGAAACATACTCAGCTTCACAAGAACTTAAAGCTACATTGCGTTGTTTCTTACTCTTCCAAGAAATAAGAGCACTATCAGCATTCATTTGGTAACAATAACCTGAAATACTTTTACGATCTTCAGAACTACCCCAGTCTGAATCGCAGTAACCAAAAATCTCAATAGTATCATAAGACCTCTTAAAAACAAGGCAATGTTGTTTAGTACCTTTAAGAAATTTTAGAACTTATTTACACATGGCCAAATGACTTTGAGTTGGCCTAGCCATATACTGTGAAAGTTTAGACACAACAAAACTTAAATCAGGCCTAGTACAAGTCATGATATATATCAAGCTTCCAACAATGTTTCTGTAAAGAGTACTATCAACTAGTTCAGGACTTTCCTCAAAAGTACATTTATTAACACTTAGATCACAAAGGAATTGACTTTGGGTTGCATTCATCCATTTTGAACTTCCTCAAAACTTTCTCAATGAACTTACTCTGGTTCATTTTTATACAATCTCCATCAAAAACAAACTCAATACCCAAAAACCATGAAAGTTTCCTAAATCTTTCATCTCAAATCTATGACATAATACACGTTTAGTGTCAAACAGAACTTTCTCATTACTACTGGCAATGATCATATCATCAACCCAAACCAAAATAATTACTTGAAAGTTATGTCTCTTATTGACATACACACAATGATCACTTAATGACTGCTCAAAATTATTTTGAATTAAGAAATCATGAAGCATATTATTCCAATTTCTGCCTGACTGCTTTAAACCATACAGAGATTTATTCAATTTCCAAACCAATTGTTCATTATTACTACCTGTTTCATTGTAACCTTCAGGCTGTTGAACAAATATTTCACAATCAATATCAGAATTAAGATAGGCAGTTTTAAAATCCATACAATGCACAATTAAATCATGTTGTACTGCCAATTGCATAAGCATTCTAATTGAGGTCATACGCACAGTAGGAGAAAAAGTATCAGTATAATCAACACCTTCAATTTGAGAATACCCTTTTTGCAACATAGCGAGCTTTATATTGCTCTTCACCATTTAACCCTTCTTTAATGGCATATACCCATCGTCCACCTACAATACAACGGTTGTTTGGTAAACTACACAATTCATAAGTATTGTTATCTCTTAAAGACTGAATTTCATCATCCATTGCAGCTTCCCATTTGTGAGCCACATGTGAATTTAATGCCTCTCTATAGCTTTCAGGAATTTCAGTTACTTTACAACAATAATGAACAGAATAGCCCAGTAAATCAACATCATCAGGATCAACATATTCTTCAAGATATTTGTGAGCAGTTCGCTCCCCTACTTGGATAACGGGACTCACCTTCCCTTTCAGTTTCAGTCAAATCTGCATTAATTTCACTATGCTCATCTTCAACAAGGATAGGTTTAGAAACAGGATCACTTTGATTATCATTAACAGTTGTTTTCTTTTCATTGCAAATGACATTCTCATTATCAGAATCTGATTCACTATCTTCTGATTCACCACCTTCCTTTAGACATTGGGATTTATCAAAATTGAATTTATCAGTAAAATGTACTAACCTAACCTTTCTCAAACTGTCAGTTCCTGGATAATATACAAGATAAGCAGGACTGCATGAATCATAGCCAACAAATATTCCCTTTTCACATCTTGGGTCTAGCTTAGCTTTCTTTTTACATAAGCATAACACAGGGAACCAAAAATATGCATATTTTCAAGTTTAGGCTTCTTAGACATTAACACTTCATATGGGGTTTTATCTAGTCTAGAATTATAGCATCTATTCCTTATATAAGCAGCTGCCTAACAGCATAATTCCACATGAATTTTGGTAGCTTTGCTTCAATTAAGAGACATCTAGCCATTTCAAACAATGTACGCCACATTCTCTCAGCAGTACCATTTTGGTGTGGTGAATTTGGAAGAAAATTCTTGTTTAATCTTATTACTTACCAGAAATTCTTTAAATTCTGAAGAAGTAAATT
The DNA here is from genome assembly GCF_040412425.1 of Macrobrachium rosenbergii. Lineage (NCBI taxonomy): Eukaryota > Metazoa > Arthropoda > Malacostraca > Decapoda > Palaemonidae > Macrobrachium > Macrobrachium rosenbergii. Next base: position 80,923,686 of record NC_089752.1, on the reverse strand, counting down.
CTCCTCCATTATCACACCTTAATCTTTTAACAACACCATAAGAACTAGTATCAGCAAGGAATTTCTTAGTAGCATTAAGTGCATCACTTTTCTGTTTCAAGAAATAAACAAAAACAGATCCTGAATAATCATCTACAAAAACAATACAATATTTAGATTTCTCCTTTGATTCAATACTCATTGGTCCAGCAAGATCACAATGTACAAATTCCATTTTACTCTTTGCTCTCTCATCTGGTAATCTGTTCCTAGATAAATGCATTTTACCTTCATGACAAGTTATGCAATCAAAATTACTTTTGTCACTAATTTTCATACCTTCAGCTTTATCTTCTAACTTCAAAATGTCTTTAACATTGCAATGTCCCAAAACCTTATGCCACTCCTCTAGTGAACAGATTTACATGAGCTTACATTATTTAGATAATACAGCTTACCTTTCTTATTTATTTCAAAAGACACACCATTTGGGCTTATCAACTCAGAATGATTGGGATTAAAGCTTACTGTAGCTCCTTTACTAACAGCTGATTGTACAGAAAATATATTCTGCTTAAAAGTAGGAATATACAAGGCATTATCAAGAACAACATTTTGTTTTATACCATTTGTATCATAAAGTACAATTTTAGCTTTACCTTTACCTTTAACAATATTCTTGCATCTTGCACCATCTGCAAGTTCAACCATATGTTTTGATTCATCAAAGTCTTCATCAAAACACTTAAACTTGGATTTATCAGTAATGATGTGGGTAGTAGCACCACAATCAACAAGAACATTACGTACATCTGTAGATAGCCTATGTTATCAACAGAGCAACTCATTTTGAAACAAAATTCTTCATCACTATAATTATTAGTGGATCTAGGCTACAAACATTCACAGTTGCACTAGAAAATCTAGTAGACCTATTAGCCTTTCTACATTCATCAAAATTGTGTGTTATGGTTTTGCATTCTTTGCACCACTTACCTCTGTCTTTCTTCAACTTACACTCGAAAGACTTATGTCCAGGCTTACCACATGAATAACATCTTACTGATGAGCCACTGGCAGACCCACCATACTGAAAATCAGGATTCTTCTTATAATTCACCTTAAGGACGTTCTCACTCTTCACATTAGGCCTATGTGCCTCTCGGCTCCTCAGGCTTTCTTCATAACTCCGCAGTAGAGACTTGAATTCCAGAAACGTGGGCTCACTATCCTTCTGCATAACAACAGTATTAAATGGAGTAAATTCCTCTGGAAGACCCTTCAACACCATAGCAATAAGAAGGCTGTCGCTGATCGTTTCACCAGCAGACTTTAACGAAGTAGCGGCTGCCTCCGCTCGAAAAAATAGTCCGTCACACATTCTTTCCCTCTCATTTTCAGTGACGTCAACTCCGTGTAGAGGAGATGATTCTTGGTTTTCTAGTACCTCGGTAATGGTCCCGTAGAATCTCTAATGCTTTTCTTCCATCGTTGACTGCATCTCTCATTATTAATTGGAGGCTCTTATCATCTAGAACTTGAACGATCTCGGCAAAAATATCAGCATTTCTAGCGATGAATTCCGCTGAAGTTCGATCTTCACTTTCGTCTAGGGTAAATTTTCGAAGTCTCAGATGGGCTAGAAATTTTATCTCCCACATTTCATATTTCTCCTCATCACCATCAAAATACAACTTCCTCTTGCTTGAGCTGGGCCCATAACCTGTGACCGCAGAGGACATGATGGTGGATTAAATAAAAGCGATCACTACATAAATGAATCACTTTAATGGAGAATGTGGGAGATACTGCAGTACAAGTACCTTCGGCCATGCACTTGCCGGTTACACTACTTGAGGCGGCGTCATGCCACGCATATCATAAGAATTATGGGTAAAAACAAATGACTGTACCAAACGTATAATCGACATTACCAATGCATCATAAATAAAAGTTTAATATTCTAACACGTTTATATATATATATATATATATATATATATATATATATATATATATATATATATATATATATAAAACGTATAATATTATGCATGTGTGTGTGAGAGAGAGAGAGAGAGATGAATTAAGCAGGAATTCAGTCATAACATAGGCCTATAAATATGTATAGATTCACGTAAGAAAATGTTGGAGAAGTAAATGAGCTGAAATGAAGTCAAATACAAAATAACACTGTTAAACTAACGAGAATAAAATTGGTCACATTATATGAAAAGGCAGCAACACTCATAAAAACTTTGTATAGGATCCTCGTGCATCTGGCACGCGTCTTATCTTTTTTGGCATTGGTGCAACGAGAACTTCGCAAATGTTTGCTGCTCCTCTCTTTGGCCTAATTTTTCCCAAATATCTATAGCATGCTTTGTAAGGTTCTCTTTCGTGTAAGCACGATTAACATCCCATTGTTGGGTCATGTAGGACCATGAGTTTTTTATTGAGTTCAGATCTGCAGGCTTGGCAGGCCAGTCAATTCGAACCACTTCTGGATTCTGCTGGAACCATTGCTTTACAACCTTTGCATGGTGGACCGTAGAATTGTCTCTAACGATATATACTGGCATGGGGTACGGCAGTAATAGTTTTCGAACTGAGGGTACTAAAATGTCCTGTAAAATTTAGATATGCTGATTGCTGTTCAGACGCTCATCAATGGCATTTAACACTCCTGGTCCACTGGCAGCCGCTACCCATCCCCCTAACCGAGCTGATATTCTGCCACTACGCCTTGAAGGCGCAGTGTTATTTTCAGCACATCTGTCGATAGAAAATATTATTTCAACTGATAGGCAATTCAATAGAGAGTAGTTAGTTATAAAAAAAAAAAAGAGAGAGAACAGTAGGTCTACAACTTTACAAAGACATATTTTCTTCCATTTTTATATCTGTTATAACATAGACCTACCTTTATGAATTACACACTATAAATGAAAATTATAAGGTTTTCTAATAGTCTATAGGTATGAATTGAAATTATATATCAAGACAACTAAACGAAGATAACTGTGCAACGTAATCCCCATTAAACACAGATAATTCCTGTGTGAACAGTCAAATACATATAGTTATGGATCATTTCTCAGCTTTAGGTCTAGGATATATATACAGTAATAAGGACAAAATAACAAAAGTTTCTTTTTTCGTTTTGCAACTAACTATGTATTATTTTCACTTTGTAGTCTAATTACGTTAGTTTTTTTTTATATATAACGTAATGCACTCAAGTATATACACACATCAGTTTATGATAGGAATAAACAAGTTGATGTTAAAGGCAAGAGGCGTGCTTCATATTTTATGAATAAGTCAACTTAAATTTCACTAGGCTTACCAAGTTTTATTTGGGCGACAACAATGAAGCTGTCCCTCCATGCGTATCAGACGTGAAGAATTTTCCATTACAGAAAATAACTGAATCCCAGAACGAAGCATCTTCTAGAAGATATTGCAGGCAAATCCCATCCTTTCGTCTTTATGCTGTTGCGTTAGCAATGGTTTTCTTGCCGGAATCCTGTGATGCATTCCTGCCCCATGCAATCTATTCCGCACAGTCTGCACACATATTTGCAGTCCAAGCTGCTGTTTTACAGCAGCTGGTGTAAACAGGGGTTGTTCTTTGACAGCTGCAACAATCATAGTGTCTAATTGCTCTCATTGGTGATTTGAAGAGTTCCACTTCTAGGCCTATTTTCTAAACTTTGCCGTTCTCTAAATAATTTGATCCATCTATGTATGATTCTCTTCGGTATATTAAGCCTTCTTAATATCCCTCTAACAGGAACTTGCACCAAAAGCAGTGAAATAATTGTCTTGCTGAGCAGGGGATGTTTCTTTGCCAGGCAGAGGATCCATCGTGAACGTGAAGGGCGTGACGAAACAGCTGAGTTTGACCGATAAATCACGACATCGATAACAATAGCGAGGTCGCAAGGTTATATATATATATATATATATATATATATATATATATATATATATATATATATATATATATATATATATATATATATATATATATATATATATATATATATATTTATTTATCTTTGATACCATTTTGTGAGTTTCGAATGTTTTCTGTAAAAGTTAACAAACGAAATCGCTCAACTACCATCAACTTTATATTGGCATGATAATATAAGGACTATGTTTATGCGATACTGCTAGTGATAGCTGTCTCCTATTGTTGCCGAAACGCGGAAATGTGGCCTCCGGTGTGGAAGCTTTGATGCAGAAGTGGGGTCTTCATTTTACGGTATGCCACACCAAGTATGGAAAAAATGTTCACACTCTTTTTGGGGTTTATTGTGGTCAGATATATTAGTTTCTTATATTTTATGATTCATTGTCCTATATCCTCGGCCATTTGCATTTTTATACATCTTTTTATATAAAAATGACTGAATAAAAAGCCATCAAAGAATGGTCGTTTGCGCCGAATCATGAAGCAGCAGAAATTGATCGAGCCAGAAATGTCTTGATTGACACGTCGAATGCAGACAACATCAGAGTGACAACAGCTTTATGGTTCCATCAAATTATGGGAGCTTAAATCTATTTAAAATTGTTTTAGTAAATGTAAAAAAATATTGTGATCAACTTAAGGGAAGTTACAGGAAATGATCTTTGGAGTGTGAAGGAAAGCTATGGGTTAAATGACTTTAAAATTTAGGCTACCACGGAAGTCAGTGCTGTGGAAATGTGGCAACACTGACTGTATTATGGCAGTGGTTGTGATTCGACGTTTTTTTATCTCTTCGTTTCGTTCACGTGAATTTTGTTATATGGAAAATAGTTTTACGTAGTAATATAACGTGATGTTCTAAAGAGTACAGTGACTGTTTTTAACGCCATTACATAAGATTTATTCCATCTTCGAAAAGAAAAATATATTAATCAGGCATGAATCGTGGTTAGGCAGGTGATCGAAAAATTATGAAACTCTGCCAATTTTAATTTGGCCGACTGTACCTAATGGATCTAAGTCACAGTACGGAGCAGGATATGCTGCAGTGTCCCAGGACAAAACGTTTCAGTTCTCTCTACCAGATAATGCCTCAATATTTACAGCTGAGTTATGTGCAATAGCATCAGTCATAAAAAAAACTAAAGAAGCCTCATTTGATAATTGTGTGAGTTATAGCGACTCCAAAAGCGCTATAGAAGCCATTCAAAGTTACAATCCAAAAAATAATGTTGTACAACAAATTACGTGTTCGCTCCTTAAATTGTATGATAATGGAAAAAATATATTAATATGTTGGATCCCTGCCCATGTACGGATTAAAGGAAATGAAGAGGCTGATAAAGCAGCTAAAGAAGCAGTCCACATGACAAGAGCTGTTAGTGAATATGTAAGAAAATAAAAACAATCATTGTAAGTAAATGGCAAAATATATGGAATGAAGAACCTGAAAATAATAAATTAAGACATAAAATCCAGTGTTGGAAAATGGAGTTCATCATATCGGAGAGAGACACACAAGTAATTCTGACACGTCTTCAAATAGGCCATAATCGTTTGACACATGGACGCTTAATGAACAGTCATCCTGAATGCCCAGAATGCAGTGTTGATAACAGTTAAGCATGTATTGCGTGAATGTCCAAATATAACCCGCACTGATTATCAAATTTTGGAAGTAGATCAGTGAAAGAAATTTTGTCAGAATCTTCTACATTTTCAGTAATACAAATTGTAATGTTCATAAGGAACTGTGATTTAATTAATAAAAGATAAAAATAAGTAAATAACAAAAATACGAAACCCCTTAGCGGGTATAATAAATTTTAAGACAACTAAATCTTAAAATGTTGCTTAACTTAATCTGAATTTAAATATACCTTTTTAGTGAGTATATATGGAGACATGAGCATAAATGTATTTATTGTGTGAGCGTGTTCCAGTATGCGAGCATATGCCTTTGTGCCTTTTTATAATTTTATTTTCATTCATTCATCATCATACCGAATGCCCAATTTGGTCCCAGTGATAGGCCTCTGGCCTAGAGCTGGCATTACATCCAAATCCTTCAGGCCAGCCCGACGTGTTCTTCCAAACACGTGTGTGTTCAATCGTCATCAGAGCCTGTCTCTTCCAAACACATGCTGTCTCAATCGTCTGAAACTCCAAACACGTGTGTGTTCTTGTGTTCGTCAATCGTCATCAGAGCCCGACGCTGTCTCTTCCAAACACGTGTGTGTTCTTGTGTTCGTCAATCGTCATCAGAGCCCGACGCTGTCTCTTCCAAACACGTGTGTTTCTTGTGTCCGTCAATCGTCATCAGAGCCCGACGCTGTCTCTTCCAAACACGTGTGTGTTCTTGTGTTCGTCAATCGTCATCAGAGCCCGACGCTGTCTCTTCCAAACACGTCTTCCAAACACGTGTGTGTTCTTGTGTTCGTCAATCGTCATCAGAGCCCGACGCTGTCTCTTCCAAACACGTGTGTGTTCTTGTGTTCGTCAATCGTCATCAATCGTCAAGCCCGACGCTGTCTCTTCCAAACACGTGTGTGTTCTTGTCATCAGAGCCCGAACGCTCAATCGTCAATCGTCAGAGCCCGACGCTGTCTCTTCCAAACACGTGTGTGTTCTTGTGTTCGTCAATCGTCATCAGAGCCCGACGCTGTCTCTTCCAAACACGTGTGTGTTCTTGTGTTCGTCAATCGTCATCAGAGCCCGACGCTGTCTCTTCCAAACACGTGTGTGTTCTTGTGTTCGTCAATCGTCATCAGAGCCCGACGCTGTCTCTTCCAAACACGTGTGTGTTCTTGTGTTCGTCAAACACGTCATCAATCGATCAGCCCGACGCTGTCTCTTCCAAACAATCGTCATCAGAAATGTGTGTGTTCTTGTGTTCGTCAATCGTCATCAGAGCCCGACGCTGTCTCTTCCAAACACGTGTGTGTTCGTCAATCGTCATCCATCGGAGTGGACAGGACAAAACAGGAGCGTCTCATTTTCTTTCCCTACAGGAATGCGATTTCAACCATACAATATTTCCACCTGTTTCTCCCTAACCATTGTTGTCTTGTTTTATGTACAATCACCACTACTTGCATTGCCATGAAAGCATTCTAATCATGTACTCATAATGTTCCAACGAATCTTCTGTATCAAACTGTGTGTATGTTTCTGTTTGTGAAGACGCCAAATGCCTCGCCATTTCACATATATTATGCTACTGCATTGCATTCATTAATCTGTCTTGAATCTCATGCAATTGGCCATATGTAGAATTTCATGGCCTTTCCACTGATGTATGTTTTAACACCGTACGTTTATTATGTGTCTCAATATCGCCATCTGTTTGTCTGCCCACAAACACAGATACCTGAATCTTTTGTCTCTGTTTTACCTGTCTGTGTGTAGACGCTACTTTACCGCTCATGCGTCAATAACATCTTCGAAGATTCTGTACATTAATTACGGGCTGCTCTAGGAGCAAGAGCCCGTGCTGGCACAAGGCCAGCTAAATCTAAAACAACAATGCACATTAATCTCAGTAAGGAACCACCAATAAACCAGTAAACACCCAGCCAGTATGTCACTCAATCCCCAGTCCTTACAAACCCTATGAGAGCTGATAGTGAGCTCAGTGGTCTGGTGAAACTGTTTTAATAATAATAATAATTCATATTTTAGACCTAAAAGAAGTACCCACATGATCAGTGTCTAGAGAACTGTGCATTGTCAAAGTCTGACAACACAATTGTGATGGTGTCCTTGCGGCCATGTCTGTTGTAGGGGAGTGCTGTTGTGACAGTATGATAACTGCAATATGGTTCAAAGCCAGAAAAATGGGAAGCTTGCTTGCTCAGCTTTATTGATAGGGCTTTGGATTAAGAAATTAAGAAAAAACTGAGCAAAGAGCAATGGTGCAAAACTTAGTTGAAGCAAAGGAAAACTAATAATAAGGGAATTACAGAAGGGACTAACAAAAACCTTTACTTACAAGACACTCGTGACAGGAGAGTGCTTATGAAACAGGGGAATCTCTCCTTGGTTCAAATCTGTGTACACCACTGTCTTCCTATTTTTCAACCTCCAATTTTATTAGCTTTTCCAATCTTGTTGAGCAACCACACTAGCTTCCTCTTCGCAATTTTCGTCATTAATTAAGAATAATCACTGTTGCAGGGATTGGAGTTCATTACCAAATCCAATGTGGTAGTAAGAGCTGTGGTGGACTTGTCAACCACCCAGTAATGTATGTATCTGAGCTAATGGTGTGCTGTTCATAATATCTCGCGGTTAGGACTATCTAAAGTGACCTAGGGTATCCAGGGGTGGGTTGATTTCTAGGGAAGAGACCACTGGCATTCTATCCAGTTTGCCTACAAGTATCATTAGCTTGAGAAAAGTTGAGTTCATGTAATGCTGTGTCTTTCATGAAGTTAGTTTGGCCAGTTTTATTGCCACCCTGATGTTGAGCATGTAGACCAGTGTGTCAGGAGAAATCAAAGGCAGATATCAAACTATGACTTAATTTCTTGGAGATCTGATCGACTAAAGGTGTGAGAGACGCATCACACTGATGCGGTCTCTTTCGAGCACACATGTGTGCGCCATCCGTTCGGAGGGATCAAGACAAAAACGAGAACATCCCGTTCTCTCTCTCTCTCTCTCTCAAGGAACGCAACTTCTACCATACAATATTTCCGTCTGTTTCTCCCTAACCATTGTTGTCTTGATTTATGTACAATCACCACTACTTGCATTGCCATGCAAGCATTCTAATCATGTACTCATAATGTTCCACCGAATCTTTTGTATCAAACTGTATGTATGTTTCTGTTTGTGAAGACGCCAAACGTCTCGCCATTTTTCACATATATTATGCTACTGCATTGCATTCATTAATCTGTCTCGAATCTCATGCAATTGGCCATATGTGGAATTTCTTGGCCCTTCCATTGATATATATTTTATCACTGTACGTTTATTATGTCTCTCACAATTGCCATCTGTTTGTCTGCCGACAAACACAGATGTCCGAAACATTGCCTCTGTTTTGCCCTGTCTGTGTGTAGATACTACTTTGCGGCTCGCACCAGCCAATAACAACTTCGAAGATTCTGTACATTCATTTACGGGCTGCTCTAGGAGCAAGAGCCCGTGTTGGCACAAGGCCAGCTAAATCTGAAACAACAAACAACACGTACACTCATTCAGTACAGAACCCCCAATAAACCAGACAACACCCAGCCAGTATGTCACTCTATACCATCCTTACACTGGTGACCCCGGAGTGACCCGAAGGAGCTGATGGTAGACGTCCGACCCATGCGCCAGTGAACCCTTCGCCGCCTCCTCGACTCAGCCTCCCGTCGTTTCCGAGTCTTCAATAGATGTCTGACCCTACGACATGACCCATCCCAACCACCAGATCCCTGGACGCCTCCTCCAGGAAACCTGACGCCGCCCCCGAACTCGTACCGGACGAGCTGACCAACGAAGGACCAGCCGCCGTCATCCTTCAGCCTGCTGCCGTCCCACTTGAGCTGGCTACCGAAGGATCAGCCAAAGCCATCCTTCAGCCTACTGCTGTCCCCTCGAGCTGGCTACCGAAGGATCAGCCGACGTCATCCCTTCAACCCGCTACCGTCCTCCTTGAGTTCCTGCCGGCTGGCGCCGCCCTTCAGCCTCCTACCCTCCCCAAGCCCAAGCCCTTCACGCCCATTCTAATTGTCAGCAAGACGATTTCCGCATCGACGCCTTGCTTGGGGTGGGGGGAGTACTGTAAGAGACGCATCGCACCGATCGCAGTCTCTTTCGAGCACACGTGTGTGTGCGTCATCCATTTGGAGGGATCAAGACAAAAACAAAAGCATCCCGCTCTCTCTCTCTCTCAAGGAACGCAACTTCTACCATACAATATTTCCGTCTGTTTCTCCCTAACCATTGTTGTCTTGATTTATGTACAGTCACCACTACTTTCATTGCCATGCAAGCATTCTAATCATGTACTCATAATGTTCCACCAAATCTTCTGTATCAAACTGTATGTATGTTTCTGTTTGTGAAGATGCCAAACGTCTCACCATTTCACATATATTATGCTACTGCATTGCATTCATTAATCTGTCTCGAATCTCATGCAATTGGCCATATGTGGAATTTCCTGGCCTTTCCATTGATATATGTTTTATCACTGTACGTTTATTATGTCTCTCACAATTGCCATCTGTTTGTCTGCCTCAGATGTCCGAAACATTACCTCTGGTTTGCCCTGTCTGTGTGTAGATACTACTTTGCGGCTCGCACCAGCCAATAAAAACTTCGAAGATTCTGTACACTCGCATACTAGCTACCTGTGCCTACTACTCAATTCTTCTTTTTTCCATCTGTTGGCCTCTCCTACTAGCCAACACTCACTGCTATCGTACCTTTATCCTCATCTGATGGGTACCTTAGGGTTCAAAGAGGTTGCAACCTTGCCTGTTAAACCTTTTCATTTCAAAATTTCACCCCCACCAAAATCACTTTCATGTATCATAATACAGTTTTCATTTAACCTATACCCATCTCACAGACTCATCATCAACATAGAGTTACGGGCTGCTCTAGAAGCAAGAGCCCGTGCTGGCACAAGGCCAGCTAAATCTAAAACAACAACAACAATGTACACTCATTCAGTAAGGAAGCCCCAATGAACCAGACAACACCCAGCCAGTATGTCACTCTATAGCCTATCATCCTTACATAGGCACCTACATCGTGACACTTGCTCAGTCCTCTTTCACAACACAAATATAAATGTAAATAAATGGTGAGTTTGAAGTGCAATGTCGTGCGTAAGTATTCTGAACAGAGTTAACATATTCCCTCTATTTCAAAAGGAAACAAAAGAAATCTACTTTTAAAGTAATAAACATTACATGACAAAAAAAAAAGTTATTCGTAAAATCTATTTTTAGGTTTCAGGAATCCATTTTAGCTATTCTCAAAGAATTTACCCCCTTTTTGTCAACACATCAGCCAACCGCGCTTTTTAATCTACCCAAAATATCTTAAACTCGCATTCTGAACCAATTGTTTGAAAATAGTTATGGGATGTCAATTCTCAATCTCTTCCCAGAAACATTTTTAACCGAGTGCACATTCTTATAAAGTGAACGGTTATCCACATAAGGTTCCACAGGCAGATTTCTTTTTCCATCATACAATATTTAAGACAACATGTTTACAAGATAGTAGGCCATATCCACTGCCTCAGCAGCTGCTAGTGTTTCTGCAACCGTAGGTATCTATCGGTGACAACCCAAGGATGTTGAAGGCTGCTGCTGAGTCAGTGTTGATGACCCCTTGGTCTGCTATGGATAACCCCTACCCTGTATCTGATGGCCAAACAGGCAAAAATGAAATGCCTACCACTGAGATTAAAAATATGGTGAAAATAGCTAGTGCAAAGAAACTTTAATATTTAAGGTGTTATTGGACTCCCAGTTCAAACAGATTATCCCATAGTCTTGAAAGATTTGTGACAGAACTCCCAAAGGGCTTTGTTAACAAACCAGCTGAATGATGTGCAAAGAATAATGAAAATAGAAGCCTCCCTTACAAAGATCCCCAAAGCCACATGTGCTGGTAGTAGCAAAATCCAAACTTGAAAATTGTAACCATTTTAGGTTTTGCAGATGTCTGCAAAATAAGGCAGGAAGTAATCAATCCGGAGACATTAGTCAATTCGGAAAAACTCAGGCATACGTACTCAATAACTTGAAAGTTAACGACAACATGATGGTAGAATTTTGTCTGTGGTAGAGCCGTTCATTGGAGAAGAAACTCTAGGTGTGTGTCAGGATGTTGGGGCTTTTCTTCTCTTCACAACTAGAGCAGGATAATGGGAACAAATTTGAAGGTTATTAAATGAAACTCTGACTTGCCTTAACCTAATTTATTATCTTAACCTACAAAATGGAAACTTACATTAACTATAGTTCATCAAGACTCATCCTGTATTCAGTCTTCATACTACAAAAAAAAAAAAAAAAAACTCCAACTGCAAATAGTTTCAATTAGTGCAAATTATTATAGTTTACCTACCATAATCAAAAGAACCTTAATATTATAGTTTTCACATTCAATATGTGAAAGAATGATTATTCCATCTATTTTAACTAAACTACCATGTGTTTGAAAGATAAATCTTTATCGAGTCTACTTGGGATTTTCCAGCATTGATTTAGTATGCAACTTCACTGTCAGCCTAATTCACCTGTTTCACCTCACAATGTTTTTAATTTTCTTCCAATATATCTACAACAATCCCCCCTCAATTTGGGACCACCTTGACATGGTGAGGGGGCTCTTGAACCCCAGGAATCTGTTCCCGAGTTCAAGTCCAAGAGTCCCATATATACTATTATATATTTCTTTGCTAAAATTTATTGGACCTGATAAACGGGAAAAGATATAGCTGGGATTGGGTTTATATCCGAAGCTAAATAGTGGGAACTGTGGAAGGACCATCAGTTGCCTGATAATGTTCGGACCTGAGAGATATCAGGTAGAACTATTCTTTAGGGCTGGACCACGGATTCCAAGGGTGTCTGGTTCTGGAGATAGGACTCTCGGCATCCTATCTGGTTTGCCCATAACACGATTAGAGTGGGGATGATAGTATTCTTGTAATACCTTCGGTCCTAGCAAGCGGGTCTGGCTTACACTTGGGGCACTATAATCATGTGCCACCCCAATGGGGTAGGGTAGGGAGCCGGACATTTGGGAGTCAGTTCTCACTTGTGCCACTGATGGAAGAATAAATCCCATGAAAGGCTGATGATATCTTTTTAAGGTTTTCAGGTTTATTATTTATTTTTTTTTGCTTACCCCTCTCAAATCTTTATGTCTAGCATTTATAAGGATTCGAGTACCCCTGGACCCTCTGATGGTGCTGTTCTTGCACAGATGACGACCTCTGCACCCACCTTTGAGAATGAAATTTCTCCAAATGTTGATGACTTCTCCAAAAATAAATTGACAAAAAGCAGTAATAACAAATATCCTGATCCCCCTCCTCTGGACCCTCTAGCCATGCTTCACTGATGACGACTTCAAGCAAGGACACGGACTTCCCTAAGAAATCTTCATCCAAAATGAAATCCTCAACACAGCCAATTTGAGAATGCTCCATATGGAAGACTTACCAGTTTGTTGTGATTATGAAATGATCTCGACAGCTATGAAATCATTTGGAACTGTTGTAGAAATCAGGATGAAATTTGTTGATCTTGAATCTAAATGGGAAGCTTGGGTTACCTTAAGTAGCCATGATGAGGCTTTAAAGGCTAGTAGTATGATAAGTGCCATACAAATAGGTCAAGCTGCAGTGCGAGGAGCCTTAACAGACAAAGTTCCCAAAGACATGGACATTTATGTGCCATCTAAATGGGCTCAGGATAACCAGGGAGAAACCAGAATGCACTAGTAAGGACTCCTAAACCTCCTTTATGGGTGGTAGCTCCAGCCAAGGAGGAAAATTATAACTACCATAAATTTTGCAGGTTTCTTCAGAAAAAGGTAGGAGGAATAAAAAGCGGTGGTATTTCTCGTTTTGGGAAGAACACGTTCTTATTCATGCCAAATCCACAACCCATGCATATATGCTGACCTTGTTAGACATAAAAAAATGATGAAATGATTACGAAGATCAAGCCCCACTTAAGCTTCAGTTATGGGGGAGGAGTACTATTTGATAAAGACCTTTATGACATGACAGAAGAAGGAATTCTAGAATGAGTCCTACTTCAGTTTTGAGAGTGAAAAAGGCAGCTATTGCCAACATGATCATGGTAACCTTCTCATGTCATATTTGAAATGAAAGGGTACGAGTATGTCCTTTCCAGCAAAGGCCAATGCAATGCTAAGATTGCTTCTTCAAGTTTGGCCACCCATCAAAAAACTGCAAAAATGCTAAAATTTGTATAAACTGCTCTGGTCTCCATCATGATGATGAATGTAATAGAAAAGCAAAATGTGTTATTTGTCAACTGGAACATAAATCCAATAAAAAAAATTGTGAAATGTATAAATTTGAACTGTCTACACTAAATAAAGCCAATGCAGAGCATATAAGTATCGATTTTGCAAAAAGACAATTAGGACAACAACCCAGGAGCTATGCTCAAGTTCTTAAGCCACTACGCCTGTCTACTGCTAGGGGTGCAGTGGCAGCACGCTCTAATGTAGCAGGTGCATCAACCCCTGTGTTAATGGCCCAGCCATCTGGGTCAGGTGCTCGGCCTGTTTAGGCTAGAGCACAAGCCTCCAAGGAGGATAACAATCACTTGAAAATGTTTTGTATTATCAATTCCTACTGGAACTAGGATAAATCAGACTCTAGGTTCCCGCAACCGATTTAAAGACATTTTATAATACAGTTCACACAACTGATTTGTATACTGAGTTTTCCATATTTCCAATAGAAATGTTCGATAAAGCACCAGTTTTCATCAAGTGCCCCGCTATACAGTTAATAACCACATAACAGCAATTTATATATAACACTCAGAAGGGAAATTGTTTGGTTCCCAGCCTGGTAATAATCATTTATGGGCACTACATAAAAAGAAACGTCACGTCTCGACACGAGGCTTTATTCTGTAAGCTAACGGGAGTGTATATTACAGATCTAGAATAGACAGCATACAAACATTGCTTTCGTACAATGATTCACAGATATCATACTTGTAAGTCTCATAGATATCTTACTTTACAATTTTCACTTAACATCCCCCTTCTTAAGAAAGAGAGATCAAACAACAAGACAAAACTTTAAGAACATAATCAGCACATCAGGGTACCTGCAACATCACTAGCATCAGTACATACAATACAGGAAATGGCATAACAAAACACAAAAAACATCAAAAAATCAGAATGAGACCTTCTCATAAAGACAAATAGAATGCATCATTCAAGAGAGAGAGATATAATTTTATTAACACAGTTTTAAACAACAGCAACTTAAAGATTTAGTCTTTCTGGAGCTTTAATTATTCTACCAGAGTTTGTTTTTATAATGTCTGACTCAGTGTTATTACTCTTTGAAACATCAGGAGCTTTACATGGAGACTGAACATCTCTAGCCTACTATTCATGTTACTAGCATTGGCATCAATATCAATTGGGTCAGGACTCACAGAACTGAAATAAGGGGCTTCTGGAGACTTCTCTAGATTTTACAGATTTTCTTAGAAATTGTCTCTTTCTACGGTATGTTCCTCCATCATCTGTACATACTACATAACTATGACCACTAAGCTTTTTACTGACAGTGGCCGGTTTCCACTCTTCTGTTTGAGTAACGATCAGCAACAGCAAATCTTTTGTCAATCAGCTTTCTCCTTTCCTTTTCAGTGGAAAAATTAGATGGCATGAGGCAATTGCTAACTGTAGGAATCAATGTTTTAGTACATCTACCCATTAAGCGCTGTACAGGGCTAGTTTCTAAGCCTTCATGAGGAGTATTTCTCAGGTTCAAAAGTCCTAAGTACGGATCTTCTTTGGCTTTCTTACACTTTTTATTAGATCTTTAGCAATTTTAACTGCTGCTTCAGCTGCATCATTAGCTTTGCTATTTCCAGGACTTATAGGTTCATGAGAAAATCCCCACTCTCGAACAAAGTCATCAAACAGATGAGAAGAATATTGTGGACCATTATCTGAAATCAAAACATCGGGAATGCCATGACGAGCAAAATGATGTTTTAATTTTGTGATCACAGCATCAGATGTAGTTTCTGGTAGATAATCAACCTCAAAGAACTGACTGTAGTTATCAACTGTGACTAGGCAGTTTCTTCCTTCAATAGTAAATGTATCAGATCCTACTTTTTGCCAAGGGCGAGAAGGTACGTCATGGAGATGTAGTGGCTCTTCAGGCTGTTTACAGGGGTAACAGGCACACACATCACACGATTCAACATATTGTCTAATTTCTGCAGAAATTCCTGGCCAATATATTAGTTCTCGGGCTCGGCGTAGACAAGAGTTTATACCAGAATGGCCAGCATGTACCTTCTGTTTCATTTCATACCTCATAGATGTTGGAGTGACTACACGTTCACCACGAAGAATTATCCCATCTTGTACTGACAGTTCATCCCTGTAAATGAAATAGGGTGGAAGCGACTGCTGTATCAAAGACTTATTTTGAGGCCAACCTTCTATGATAGTCTGTTTGAGAGTCTTCAAGGTATTATCAGATTGTGTTTTTGCTCTAATTTCATCAAGACGATAAAGCTTAAATGACGAAAATGACAGATTGTTGACAGGTACAACTTCTTCACACTTCAAACAAGATGTAGGGGCACGAGACAGTGCATCAGCAATTGGAATATCCTTGCCAGATTCGTAGATTACTTCAAAATTGTATTCTTGATCACGAAGAAGCATTGCTTGTAACCGTTTAGGTGCACACATGAGAGGTTTCTTAACAATAGATGCTAATGGTTGGCGGTCAGTGATGACCGTCACAAAACGACCAAAAGTGAAATGATGAAATTTGTTCAAATCATACAGAATTGCAAGCACCTCCTTTTCAATTTGAGCATAATTTTTTTCCGCACGCATTTGTTAGAGCTCGGCTTGCAAAGGCAATAGGCTTTCCTTCTTGCACCAGTGTTGATGGATGGATGTATGATATTTAGGGCAAAAGCCCAGGCACTGGGGCCAACAAGGCCATTCAGCACCGTAATGGAAAGAAAATAAATTATGTTAAAGTTATGAATTCATGAAGGAAATGATTAATAAATAAAATGAAGTGATGTGACCAATAAATAAGGGTATGAAGTTTAATGAATGATGTGCTATATACATAAAAAAATTAATGTCATTAAAATTCTACGTGATGTAATAAATTATTAAATAAAATTACATATCGTTAAAAATTTTAATACACTTTAAAAGAGATGATAGCAGAAATATCTGCTTCATCTCCCAAAATATCAGACAGGGATTTACCTGAAAATATCTCTCTCTTTGGTTAAAATATCTGGGACAGACCACCAAAATGTGCTCCACTGTTAGTGTCTCGTCACAGTAAGCACACTCTGGAGGGCTGCTTCCTTCAAAAATAAACTGATGGGTCAGACGAGTGTGCCCAATCCTTAATCTCGTTAAAATAACCTGTTCGTCTGTCAAGCTGGAATGACGAAGACCACGGTAGTATATTATCCCTAATATTTCTATATTTCTTATTATTGGCAAGAAGGGGAGAAGTCCACCTTTCTTGCCATTTACTTAAAACGTAAGATCTAATGGGACCTTTTAGATCTGTATGAGGCACTTTTCTGAAAGAGGTTTCTGATAAAATACTAGCAGCTTTCGCTTCCCTGTCTGTCATCTCGTTTCGCGAATCCCCCACGTGAGAAGGACCCAACAGAAAGTGACTGATTTATTGCCGACAATATATACGAAAAAGCCACTCCTGAACTTTTTGAATTAATGGATGAAATCTATTAAATTTTTTAATAGCTTCTAGGGTGCTTCTAGAGTCTGAGTATATGACAAAATTAGAGTCACTACTTTGAAAAACTAAATCTAGGGCAGACACTACGGCTGTTAATTCGGCAGTAAATATTGATGAGTCAGGTATTCTAGCTGTGCAATGCCGTATCACCAAGGATAACAGCGCAACCAACACCACTATCTGACTTTGATCCATCTGTATATGGGTAACATCGTGCTCTAAGAATCTTCCCCTAATCTCTTCTCTACAGTGCAGTCCTTTTGTTAAACAGTTTCTTACATATTGATGTCTGGATAAGCCATGGAGGATGGTAGGATATTCTACTTCCAGGACTTCTGGGATTTAAGGTGATTATTCCTAACATCCTCATTCAGTCGAATTTGGAATGGTTTAGGAAGCTTTGTACCAGAAAACTTCGAGAATTGTTTCTTTAGTGCTTGAAAGGAGGGATTTTGGGAGCACTTTCTATTCTAGCCATGTATCGCAACCCTAGCTCTTGCCTTCTTAGAATCAAGGTAAATGATCTGTGTCGACATAACAAGTTTAACAGGTGAAATTCTAAAAGCCCTGAGCATATTCTCAACCTCATGTTGTGTACAACATCCAGTTCCTTTTAGTTTGGTTTACAGGCTGAGGAATAAATCTGACAGCCATAGTCTAGCTTAGATCGACACAGAGAGTCATAGAGTAGCCTCAGAAGGATTTCTGATCAGCCCCCAACTAAACTCAGAGACAACCTTTTAAAATATTCATAGATTGTTTACATTAAACTTTAGGGCATTTATGTGGCTGGCCCATGTTAATTTATGGTCAATAGTTATCCCCAGAAATTTAACTTCACTCTCGTAAGGAAGGATGGACCCTTTTAAATCCAGGTGGGAACCCTCCACACGCCGGCAATCTGGTGAATCTTACTGGCAACTGTTTTGAAGAGGAGAATTTGAAACCATACTCATCAGCCCACTTAGTAATAGCATTAATATCTTTGCAAATGTTTACATACAGACAAGGAATCATATCCTGTGCAGTATATTGCAAGGTCATCGACAAAAGGAGCATTTAACAGGGGCGAGATTTTTCAATCACACTATTTATTGCCACTGAAAAGTGTTACACTTAAAATTGCTTCTTTGGGAACCTCTTCCTCCTGCATAAAAGGTTGGGAGAAGGAGTTTCCCACTCTTACTTTTAAAAGTCTGTCTGATAAAAAGGAATATATAAACCTGACCATTCTTCCACATATGCCCATCTTGTGCAATTGTTTCACGATGCCAATTTCCAGGTAGTGTCATGTGCTTCTCCCAAGTCAAAAATATGCCAATGGTCTGACACTTTGCGAATCCTTGCGGATTTGCTGGTCAGCCTCAGCAAGGATCAAGGGTGCGGAGCGGTTTTTTCTGAAACCAAATTGAAATGGCGATAGTAACTTCTTGGTCTCCAGGTGCCAAACCAGTCTAGTATTTATCATTTTCTCCATCAGCTTACATACACAGCTGGTAAGAGCTATTGGTCTATAGCTGGTGGCTTGGGAAGCATCTTTATTAGCTTTTAACAGGACAATTATGGATATTTTCCAGTCCTTGGGTAAAATTCCAGTTTCCTATATTTTGTTTATAATCTTCAGTAAATATTTTTTGGCATCAGTCTGGGAAAGTTTCAGCATTTCATATATGATTGTATCCTCACTGAGCTGTGGATTCACTTGAGGAGAGCGCCTCACGAAGTTCTTAGGAAAATTTCAGTTGTATGGTTCAGATTTTCCGAGTCAAACTTCAGGACACATTTCAGAATTCCTAATTCTTTGAAATTCTGGAGAATAATTGTTAGGGCTGGAAACTTTAGAAAAGTGTTTTCCTAGCTCACAAGGCAACTTCAGTGGGCTCTGTGATTAGAGTGTCATTTATTTTTAATGAGGCAATGGTGACGCTACAAATCTCCCACCTAGCTTCCTTATTTGCGCCACACCACCTTTTTGGGGTGGGTCTTGAGTTTATTCCATTAATATAGTAAAGCCAACATTCCTTGGCTTTCTTATAAAGCACCGCTGCTTGGCTAAAGCACGTTTGTAGATTAATTTAGAATGAGGGAGCCACTAGTTTTGTAACGTCTGTAGCATTTCTAGTCACTTTTCTCAGAATAATTACATGTCTTATTCTAACGTTCAGGGAACTGTAGGTCTACGAGGTTTGCCTTTTGTTTCTGAAATCGAGCTTTCAGCACTCTTCAAAGTAGATTCAATAAAGTAATCATATGGCATCTAGATGAGAAATGAAAGGACTCAAACTCCTTATCTAGATTGACACCTTTAATAAATTTATCCCAGTCTGCGTCCTCTACTCCACTTAGGTAAAACTTCAGATGGAGCATTCAGAGCATATTTCCAAAATGGATCGGGTAGTGATCACTTCCATTTAAATCTTCATTAACAGACCAATTAAAATCAAGGTGATACTAGTTGAAGAAATACTAAGGTCCAGTGCAGAGAAATGATTATCGTGAATGTTGTGGTTTATTGACCCATTATTATACAGGGTAACATCATTCCTGTCAATAAGGCTCTCGATTAATTTCCCTTACTATCTTTAAACTGACTTCCCAAGGGGGTTAGGCATTAAAATCACCTAGCAGAAGTAAAGGAGCTGGAAGTTGGCCATTTAACGACTGAATATCTCCAATGTTAAAATCATGTCTGTGGAAGGTATAAGGAGCAGATTGTTATCCCTTTCCAAAATGACTGAAATAGCGACAGCTTGTAGTGTTGTATTTAATTGTATTGTGGAGTGCTGTAGCCTATTAATAATAATTGCAGCACTCCATGGGCACGATCACCAGTTGGGGGATATGATTTAAATATTGAATAATTTAGTCCAGGATTATACAGAGTTGCCTAACATTGTTTCCTGTAGGCATATAATCCATGGATTGAATTCATGCATGTAAAATCCAAGGTCCCTCTCGGTACGGGCTCTGAGACCTTTACAGTTCCACTGAAGAATATCGAGCAATGCTAAGGTGGTAAATGTGCTACTTCCCACTTCTTGGTGGAAGTACTGTTCCTAGGGTGAGGAAATCTCTCCTTTATAAGAGAGATTGTTTTCTTAATTCCTTTTCATCTGAATTGGTGTTCAGGGTCTTTGGTTGATCTTCATATATTTTATTATGAACCTGATGTTCAGAATTACTACTGCGGTTCTGTGCACCACTAATCCTATTTGTCTTAGGGCGGCAAGACTGAACTGAACTCAGATGTTTTGTTCTCTGAAACTACTTTTGAACCACCTTTCTAGGAGGAGAGATGTCTTCCAAAACACTGAACCCATTTGGAAGTTTTTATTATAAAATTTATCATTATTTGGGGAACTATTTCTTGTGCGTTTCTTGGTAGTTGCAACCGTAGTTTTATTATTATTTTTGTTTTGTGGCTGTGGCGATTGATGGTCTGAACTAGCTCTATCTAACTGGGATTGTTCCTTTTAGCTTATTTTGGTTTGAAGTATTTTCAGAATATTTTCCTGAATTATTGGCTGATTTTGGCAACTTTATTTTGAGATGAATCTGTTTAGCTGTGGATGTGGTGGAAGATAAATTTTCTGTGCTTTTGAAGTACAATTTTTAGTATTGACTTCAAAGCACTTGCCGACGAAAGTTTCTACCAGTTTGGAGAGATTTTCATTATTATTTATGGTCTGAGAAATACCAGGTTTGTGATAGTCTCTTCTATCAGACAGCAGTTATTGGTGGCCTTACATTGTTGTTGGAAGTTTTCATAAGTTTTATTACAGAAGCATACGTAGTGTTGGCACTTTGTTTGCCCCCATTACCGTGCGCTTTGGCTTCACTAATGCTGATATGTTCATTATCTGCCACTGCCAACACTTCTTGTTCAAATTTCTATCTGGGACAAGCCCTAGAGTTGTGTGTGATCACCCTTGCAAAGAAAACAGTATTTCCGGGCTGTCTTGCACTCATCAAAATTATCGTGCTCTGCAGAGCACACAGGACATCTTTATTGTTATCGCAAGAGTTTTGAATGTGGCCATATTCAAAGCATTTGCGACACTGTCTAGACTTCTTTTTATATTTTAACCTGCATCCTCCTCATGGCCAACAACATGGTATCAGGTAGGTAATTGAGAGGAAGGTTAAAAGGATAGCTGCATCACCACCCAGTTTTTTTACATGAGATGCACGAGGGCATCGATGGAGAATCTCTCCTCTTTAAAAAAACATGCAAATCTTTGAGTAAACTACCTTTCAGTGTATTAAAGAATCAGAGATGAAATAGATTCAATATTTCCACTTTCAGGAGGTTTAAAGTTAGATAACAGAACTGCTTGAGTCTCATTTCCAGCTTTTATTAGAAGGTTCTTTCCATACCGTTTTAAATTTCCAATGGGAATGGAACCAACCTTGCTCTCAATGCAGTCAGCAGCTTTTATCAAATTTTTCCCTCCCTCCTTGTAGATAGCAACATGCCATAATGGGGAGGAAGAGCCTGGTACATGGGACTGGTCCATGTTCTTCAGCCTTTGGAACAAAGTCAAATGGCTCATCATTCAAGTTTTTCACTGAAACAATTTCGTGCTGACAACTGAGTTATTTAGAATGTGGCCACAGTCTTTGTTGTGCCTCACTTAGTTTCCAAGGAGAGAAAATCTTGATAAAAGCACAAAATGACTGGCTTATCTTTTCTAGAATTAATTTAATGCTTTCCACTTTGCCGAATTGCTCACTACACTGTATAAACAACATTCGTAATCTAATGATAAGTTTACATTAAAATAAAGGACCCTATTATTTGAATCAAATCCACCAGATTTATTAACACCCTGGTGTCTTAGTGTTTGGTTCTGTCCAACAGCCAAGCCTCGTATCCATGTTCAGCTATGCCAGAAGTCGCGTTGCGCCGTTAAGTCGTCGGATCCAGGAGAGGAGAACTAAAAGCCAACCATAAGTTTAAACCAGTCCACATGCAAAGGTCCAAAAAGGGGCAATAATTCGACAACCCAAGAGCCCCCAGAGACCCCGACAGACCCCGGGACAGCGACATCGTGCAAAACTGGGCAGCTCTACTGCCCCGCTTCCCCACCCCAACACACTTCAAAAGCCCGCGAAGAGACCCAAAGATGCCAAGCATGCACACATCAGACCGCCACACACAAACTGGTTCATCCAACCAATCAAACTGCTTGGTCATATCAAGAAAGTATCGTAGGATCAGCTCGTATTCGCATTTCTCCACCAATGGCACAAGTGAGAGTTGACTCCCAACAGTCCACCCTATACCCTACCCCTTCAGGATAGCACCAGTACGCTTGCAGTGGCCCAGGTATGCTCTGGTCCGCCTGCTGGGAGTTCTGCCCCACCAATGGGGACTGACTCCCACTCCCAACCGGCACTGCGGGCTCGGACAAAAGCCAGGAGTCCCACCTCCAAGAACCAGCTCCCTGATGTTCCGATGGCTGATCCTGAGAGATGGTTCCACCAAGATAGCAGTGGGAAAATCCCATCACCACCTCTTAGGTCCAAACTATCTCGGTGGCGACTCAACCACCACAACAACTCCTACAATTAGCTTCGAATGCTAAACCCCTTCCAAAACGATCCTTCTCAGACCTCACCTAAGCAGTGTGTGGTCTTGCGAATGCGGAAATGTCCACGCCATTTAAACCAAAAACTATGTAGGATGATTCGTCAGGACCCGGGCCCAAAGGCCAGGGTCCCTTAGCCCCTCACCTCGTCAAGGCGTCCTACTCGAGGGGTGCACCAGTGTTGCGCCTAAACCATACAATGATGCATCATTTCGAGTGTCAACTCTCTGTTAGGGATCATAGTATGCAAGAACTGACTATTCACAATCATTTCTTTAAGACGTATAAACGCTTCTGCTTGGCACTGTGACCAATTCCAAGGACATCCTTTTGAGCAAATTATAGTGGATGGTAGACATCAGTTTATGAGGGTAACAACTTTGTCATATAGTTTACCATTCTAGGAACCGACGTAATTCCTCGAGGAGTCTGGGGAGTCGAGACTCGTTTATGGCTTTCATTTTCTCTGGATCAAACCTAAGACCATCTTTGGTAATGACATGACCCATAAAGGAAACTATCAGTTCAGAGCACCAATTTCTCCTTGTTTAGTTTTACATTTTGTTCACGACACCTTTTAAGAAAAGATTCAAGATTACGTTCATGTTCATCTAGAGTTTTTCCATGCACAATGATATCATCACCAATACAAACATCACCAGGTAAATCATTAAATGTATTAAGAACATGTTTCTGAAAAATTTTCTGAAGAAGCACCATGACCAAAGGAGAGTCGTAGCCATCTTAATCTACCAAAACATGTTTGGAAAGTATAGTCAATAGGCTTGATGCCTCATCAAGTTGGCTTTAGAAAATACAGTAGACTTCCCTAACTCATGCAAAGTATATATCACCAAGAACTGGTTGAGTAAAATGTTCACGCAATAAGATTTTGTTTAGCTCTTTTGGGTCAAGGCAAACTCGTATGTCACCATTTCTTTTATGCGCTATGACTAATTGACTGACCAGGGAGTAGGCTACTCCACAGGCACAATTACACCAAGGTTAACTAGTGTATCTATAGTGGTTCCTCTTTCAACTTAGGACGAACAGAAATAGGTACCCGACGATCAGGCATAACTACAGGTTTAGCATCATCATCACATATTTAATTGTTGAACACAAGAAAAGGAACCTAATTTACCATCAGTGACATCTTTGAAATTGTCTTCTACATTAACAGAATATACTCTTTTAAAATTATCTTCACATACCTGAATTAAATTCATATGAACAGCTGCCTTTTTACACAACAGTGGTTAAAAATCATTTTCTACAACAATAAATTCTACAGAATACTTTCTTTGAGTTTTAGGATTAACAATATTCCCTCTACATATACCTAATGGAATTTGTTTACTTTTATTCCAAGTGGACAACACTTTCCCAGTTTTCTCAACATATGGAGCATATTTTACAGGTAAAATGTTGACAGTGGAACCAGTAACAATGTGAAAATTTACCTTTTCACCATCTATTAGCATACAGCATTTGATATCCTTCAGAGAATTACCTTTATCAACAGCTTCAGTATAATTCACCCATTCAGCATCAGGAGATTCCTTATCATCAACTTGATGTACATGTTTATATTTAACCTTTGGTTTGGCACAAGATCTAGCATAATTTTTATTTACAGAAAGTGGACATTTCAGGGCAAAATGATTTGTTTGTAGACATCTACTACATTTCTTTCCATAAGCTGGACACATGTCCATCTTTAAAACATGTTTTTGACCACAGAACAGACATTCTTTATTAACAGAATTATTTGCAGGAACATTTTTGGATACATAGGTTTAAATGGCTTTTTACCATGCTTTTTGTGATAAACCACTTTATGCACTTCAGCACTTTCAGGATGTAGCACCTTATTTATAAGGGAAGCATTCTCAGCAGCTTTACATATGTCAATGCACTTTTCTAAAGTAAGTTTTCTAACCTTAATTAAGTCTTTTTGGACACTGGTGTCTTTTATTCCTAAGACCATGCGAACTCTTATCACAGAGTCTAAACAGTTATCACAGTAGCCACAAGTTTTGATTAGCGACCTCAAATCTGGAAGAAACGTCAAATCCTTCACCTTCCTCTTAACAGCGACTGTTGAAAATGAAGCATCCGTAAGTTTCGATAACTTCACCAACAACGAATTCATCAAATTTACTTATGATTTCCGTAACAGTTCTGGCATCTTGAGTATTAAACTGGAATCCATTGTAGACCTTCTGAGCGTCATCTGCTAGGGTGTGCAGAAGAGGCAACCTGCACTTTCTGAGGCTTTGTTTGCAGCTTTCAGAGAGGGTTTGGGGTTTTACCCATTCTGCTGGCTGCTGTGGTTTTCATCATCAGACATTGTTAAAAGTTAGGCTAGGCTATGCAGTCACATCAGACAAAAAAGTTGAACCATGAAGATCCAGTCAGTCTGTACCAGTAGTAGCCCATCAGGTAGCAGAGTGTCAGCAAACACAGGCTCGGCTAATAACTACTCGATTTAAGCCTTCAGAGACAATTTCAACTTGAGTTCATAGACCAGTATAGGATAAGTGGTTACGTTAGACCAATGTAAGTACTTGCGAGCAGGTACATCACTAGGTAGGCTAGGTAAGGCTAGACAAAATTAGAATTTTTAAGCAATCAAGACTTGGTAGCCTAACTCACCTCGTACCAAAGACTCTGGATGAGAACATCCGAACCTCTTTCTTTTACATAATCTAATAATGTACTTCCACCCGGTCGCGCCCTGTCATCTTGCAGATTCAAAGAAACCAGCCTCCCATGTCTATGTCTTACACCATTTTTGACAATTGCAATAAACCGTAACTCTGAAGGTAATGAAACAGTAAACAGGACCAGGAGGTAGGTAGGGAGGTGGGTGAGGCATGTGGGGTCATTCCTTTTGATTTACTTCATCCAAGTAATTATAGATTCATTCAAAAATCTTCTTACGGTTGGAGGACAGGGTGCAATCCGCTGTTCCATAAAGTTAAAATCATAAGGCGAAGATTCATAATTTCACGCGAGTTACAACAAATACAACTCCCCTCCCTTCTGGTGAAGCCACGTTATTTGTCCGAGCGGCTTCGCAGGCAAGGCCCTCCCTGCTAAGGGAGCGTACATATTGACTCAGTCACATATTCTTTTACTCCTCTCAAATTCCTGAAACTCTTTGAACCTTATGTGCTTGCTGGCAAAATAAGAACAGAAGTTTTCCTCGAGGTTGTCTGCTGTAACTTAACAAGCTTAAGTTGTTAATGTCAGAGCCAAATATATTTTTCCGGTTCATGCCTACAAAAGAAGCACAGAAACTTTCATTCCGGATGCCTAGCCCTCCTCCATTTAACAAGTAACGTAACACTGATTGGGCCATTCATAAATCAGCATGAAGATGCTGCCGTAACGATCGAGGGTCTAGTTTTCCGCCAGGCTCAAGGAGGCGTTTTTCCTCCCTGGAAGTTTCGATAATGGCCCTACCCAGGCTTCCAGTTTGAGTAGGAAGCTCTGGTAAAGATAAGTTTATAATAGACAGTGTTTTTCTTAGGGACCAATTGTAATTTATCATTGGTGCGCACCTTTAATGAGTAAAAAAGAACACGTAAGGACATCCTTCAAGGGCAAGCTCCTGTCGTTCTCGTTGGGGATTGTTATTAAATTTAGCATGACTACAAGGTCCTTTATAACCGCCTCTGCTTGCTCAGTTAAGGTATTTATTGACGCCGCCTCAGCTCCGGAGACCGTTAGTACCTCTTTCGATTCACGAGACGATGGTTTGAAGCGATGCCCGGCCATTCTTTACAACGGGTGTTGCACCCAGTGTGCATTCACCTTGTTCAGGAAAGCACTTTCCGGCTAAAGGAACCCCTAGATTTGAGGCTAGTGTGCCTTGATTACCGAGTTGAAGGCTGAGCTAAGTCGGAAGTCAACCGCAATCCCAGTTATAATGTAGCCATCAAAGTCTCTGTTAGCGAAATTTCAGGCAGGCTTGTTTGACTTCATGGTAGCGGATGAACTGCCCCTAAATTCATCTTCGCCGACGCTACCATAAGACATGAGCCTAACAAGCTCATGAAAAGCTCCTTCTGGGGGAGCTGTATCTTCCCGGAAGAAGAAGTCAGCAATGTCTGGCTGGCAACCAGGGCAAATCAGAGTCTTGCGCTCCCGTTGAAGTCGGTATCACACTTTAAAGAAAACCCCTGAATCCGGTCCCTCAAAATAGACCTGGCAAAAGATACAGGAGGCACAGAAGACAACACCAACAGGCTGTTGTCAAGCTGTACCTGTCTCACAAGTTTGCCAGCCTTCTACCTCTGAAGGCCCAACCTCAACAGTTCGTGCTGGTCAGCCAGCTCAACACTCCCTTGCCATTCCTTCATGGCGTCTCGGTATACAACCCTCCATTAAGGCCAGGGGTCGTTTGAGGCCTTAACAGGGGCGCAAGGGGGACAGCTAGGGCCTCCTTCAGAGGCAAGGCTGCTGCTGACCCCTCTCCTGGGGAGGAGGCCGAGGTAGAGGAGGCAAACCTGCACCTTCCCAGTGAGACCAGTCAGGTGGGTGGCAGACTTCACCTGTTCAGGGACCAGTGGACCTTCAGTCCATGGGCCCACAGCATAGTCCAAAGGTTTGGGGTGGAGTTGGAAAAGGCCCTCCCCTCTGATCCAGATTTCATCAGCCGTCTTCCAAAGCTCTGCGGGACTGCGGAATTACTCCAAAGAGGGCCATAAAGGCTGTGGACACCTGAAATTTCAGGGCAGACTGTTCAGTGTTCCCAAGAAAGACTCCAGTCAACAAAGGGTAATCTTGGATCTGTTGCGTCTCAAATCTTTTACATACAATCGACAAATTTCGCATGCTTACAATTGACGCAGGTGCGGACTCTACTTCCTCGTGGGCCGTCACCACCTCTATAGATCTTTCAGACGCATTATCAAACCCGATTGCGCGGAACTCCTCTCCCTTCTCGGTTTCAGACTGGGGAAACAAGCCTACTCCTTCAGGGTCATGCCATTTCGGAGGCTCAACAATAGCACCCAGAATTTTCACAGAAGCTGGCGGACACGGTAGTGCTGCAGAAAAACCCCGGGGATATCGCTGGCGCATACCTGGACGATTGGATAATCTGGGCATCCAACGCGGGGAATGCCGGAGAGCTTTTGGCCATGGTGATCGAGTTTCTGGAATCCCTAGGCTTTCAGATAAACAGGGCAAGTCCCCCTAACTCGAGGCTCGATTTCAGTGGCTGGGTATCCAATGGGATCTGATTCTCTTGGAAGCTGTCTATTCGCCAGCCAACTGAAAGAAATAGCCAAAGCCACCCAGGCAATTCCTCAAAGGCAGGAAAGCCTCGCAGAACGCATGAAAGAATCCTGGGTTCTCTTCAGTTCATGCATCCTGTAACAGACCTGCTCCTAAAAGCAAAACTGAAAGACATAAACAGAGTGTGGCGGAGACGAGGCCAATGTCAAGCTCAGGGACATCAGGGACAAAGGTGTCATTAATTCCTCCGGTGCTGAGGAAAGACTCGGTTCCGCGGCCCACAGTCTGGTCTTTCGAAGTCAGTCCCCCTTCCATTTCCCTTCCCCAGCTCTAATAATCCACACAGACATTCGTTAAGCGGCTGGAAGGGTACTCACCAAAGAAAAGGTAATGGGGTTACATGGTCACTCTGTTCCGTCAATTCCAACATAAACATTTTGGAGTGCAATGGTAGTGTTTCTAACTCTGAAAAACTTTGACCCACCAACCAGATTCATATCAGGCTGGTGCTGGACAGCACAGTAGTGGTACATTGCATAAACAGGGGTTCCAAATCGAGTCGGATAAACCAAAGTGATGATAGCCATTTTCTCCTGGTGGAGAAGCACGGCTGGCACCTATCAGTTAACCCATCTAGCAGGAGTCCCCGGAATGTTTTTGCCCAGACTCCCTGTCCAGGGCAACTCCGCTGGAGTCAGAATGGTCCCTGACGAGCTTCTTTCAGATGGATAAGCCGCAGGTTCCGGGCCTTCAGGTGGACTTGTTTGCCACGGAGCAATCACAAACTCCCTTGTTATGTTGCTCCCAACCTGGATCCTCGAGCTCACGCTACGGACGCAATGTCAGTGGACTGGAACAAATGGCAGAAAATCTATCTGTTCCCGCCAATAAACCTGCTGATAAAGGTGTTGCACAAGCTCAGGTCATTCAAGGTCAAGTGGCCTGGTAGCTCCCAACTGGCCAAAAGCAATTGGTTCCCTCTTCTTCTGGAGCTCAAACTATGGTGTCATCAAATACCCAAGCCACAGCTGACTCAAATAGTGCAAACACGGACTGTGTCAGCTTCCTCAAGAATTCTGAATGCCCTGGCTTTATGGACTTAATGAAACTCGCCGCTCAGAGATGTGCGGATATTGATCCCGTTAATACTCTGTTTCTGGAATCAGATAAAAGAGATTCTACCCTCAGACAGTATGATTCAGCAGTTAAAAAGTTAGCATCTTTTTTTGAAGGAATCTGAAGCTCAAGTCATGACCACCAATTTGGCAATATCATTCTTTAGGTCACTGTTTGAAAAGGTCTGGCTCGGCCACCATTACCACAGCAAAATCAGCTTTGAAAAAGGTGTTTTTGCAAAACTTTAACTGATTTAACAGATTCATATTTTCATCCATTCCCAGAGGATGCGCTCATTTGAGACCAGCGACCCGTCCACATACGGTTTCCTGGTTTCTTAACGATGTTCTAAAATTAGCCTCAGAAACTAATAACGATCAATGTTCTTATTTGAATCTGTTAAGGAAGACATTGTTCCTAATTAGTCTAGCTTCAGGTGCCAGAATATCAGAACTGTCTGCTCTCTCTAGAGGTGCTAATCATGTGGATTTTCTCCGTCAGGAGAAGTTCTGCTTTCCCAGATCAAAGGTTCTTAGCAAAAAATGAAGACCCTCAGGATAGGTGGTCCCCTGGAAGGTTGTTCTTCTTCCACAAGACCTGTCTTTATGCCCAGTTGCTACCTTGAGGGCCTATTTACGGAGAACTTCTCAGTGTTTGTCTGGTCCTCTTTTTATCAGGAAAAAGAGGAACTCTTTCTTTAAAGGCTATAAGACAACAAATTCTGTACTTCATTGCAAGCTAATCCGGATTCAGTCCCTAAGGTTCATGATATCCGAGCAGTGGCTACCTCCACTAATTATTTTCATACTTTGAATTTTGATGAGCTTCAAGAAGTACACGGGCTGGAAATCTCCATCAGTGTTCAAACGCCACTATCTGAAATCACTGGAAGCTCTGAAGTTCCCTGCGGTGGCTGTTGGGAGCATTGTCCCTCCACCTTAAAATTAACCTTTAATCCCTATCCTTTCCCGCCGCCTGCCTGCCTCATTTACTTGCCCTGCCATTTTCTCCAGGACCAGACATGCTTCACAGCCTGGCTCCTCATATTATGATGTACAATCTTGCGGTGTTAGTTTTTAAGTTTGCAGCTTGTTATGTTTACTGTAATTTAGTTTTAAGCTGGAGGTACCTTTATAAATTTTCTGTCGTTTATTTAGTCTTAGTACCTTCCCATTGTAATATTATTTATGTACATAGTTATTTCTCTGTCCTTTACTGTGATATTAATTGTACCCCTGGTTATATCTCAGTTTATCTGCCTATATCCTTGGTATTTAATCATGTTTTGAGGGATAATTAAAACTATTTTCAGTAATAGTGTTTTTATACATGTTCACCTAACTGTTCCTCCTTTTAAACTTTCACCAAAGCTTAGTATGATTCTCTGTCATGATTTCACCGGCTGACACAGGGACGAGCTCAGAAAGGGATTTTGACAAAGGAAAAATCTATTTCTGAGGAGGCCCTGTGTCACCTGGTGACCCTCCCAGGGTCTAGATTTCCCTCCCGAGTAGGCATACCAAGCTTGTGGAGGGTGCTAGCCTGGAATGAGTACAGATGGCGCTGGGGTCGTCGGTTGGCGGCAGGTTGAGAGCGGCGTTAGATCGGCTCCCTCACGTTCGGGGTTTTGTCATTGGGATGTCTACAGAGTGCAGTCCTGTGGCAGTGACAACAATCACTCACCCTTACCTATACCGATGTCTATTCCATAATAGATGTTCGATCTGGGGTAGTAACCCCAGCATTTCCTGATAGCTTTTCTCTGGTATATTTAGCAATATCTATACCTAGAAATTCGTGCTTGATAGAATTTCACCGGGTGACACAGGGCCTCCCTCAGAAATAGATTTTTCCTTTGTCAAAATCCCTTTTATGGGCACTACTGTACATAAGAAGAAAGGTCACATCTTGACACGAGATGAGGCTTTGTTCTGTAAACAGTCTTATGGAACACGGATACGGGTCCGGGTCCCGGGAGTGTATATTACAGATCTAGAATAGACAACATACAAACACTGCTTTCGTACAATGATTCATAGATATCATACTTGCATGTCTCATAGATATCTTACTTTACAAGTTTCACTTAACAGAAATGGAGGCCTTGTTTCCCTTCACTGCTCCTCAACCAAGATTCTTTCAGTCACACCCAATACTGTACAGCTATGGGCATACAGGTGAAGGGGAGTCCACTCTACCCTACCACTCTCAAGCAAACTGCAAGTAAAAAAAGAAAAAAAAAACAAAAATGGAACTTAATTACAACTGACTAACAGACATAAATAAAGATTATAACACAAAACAAGTATGTAATTACACAAACCTATTTTTCACAATACCACCACAAGGAGAATGTAGGGAAGGTACAATCACTCAAAAATGTTTTGCAACATACTTCAAAACTTTTCGGACAACAGCTTATATTACTTAACCTGCATTGGAGTTGTTTAACCTCAGTTGTAAGCGATGAAACAACTGAACACTAGTGGTGGGTCCGAGAAATTACCTGCAGTTCCTTTAAACAGGGCTCTTTCTGATACTGCTTACTGTTGTCACTTTACTTAATTAAAGGATGTTACTATAATACTCCAAAGGATGTGTTACTATAATACCTCAGAGGTCATTAGACCATTCTTATGTTATAATATTTTCATCTCCAACTGCATCACTATCGTGTGAACTTTGTAGACATAGGCCTACGACTGTTATAAGTTGAACTATTAGCCTTATTAACATCAACAAATACGACTTTTGTAAAGGTTTGCTTGCACAATATTATTAATCAAATTTTTTAATGACTAATCCCATGTATATTGTGAACTGGTGAAACTTGATATAAAATATACTGAACTAGACTAACAGATTTCACGTCTATTTTTGTAATACATAGAATATATTCCTGATTACTTTCGCACACACACACCCACCCTTTTCTTCCTATTTATATATATATGTTATATTATATATAATATATATATATATATATATATATATATTATATATATATATATATTATATATATATATATATTATATATATATATATATATATATATCTATATATATATTTATATATATATATATATATATATATATATATATATATATATATATATATATATATATATATATATATATATTGTGTATATATATATATATATATATATATATATATATATATATATATATATATATATATATATATATATATATATATATATATATATATATATATATATATATATATCGCAAGGATATATGACGACCAGCAGGGCACATCAGTGTGAGGTGGACCAGGGAAACCAGTTAACTCTAACATATTTCTTTATTCCCAACGTTTCGCTAATAATTTCTATTACATCTTCAGGGATCTGTTGAATAATGAACAGATTACTTAAAAGTTACTGTAAAAGCTTTAAAAATCATAAGAAAATAAAAAAATAAAATTCACCAACTACAATACAATACAGCTAAAAATGTTACAGAAAAAAACCGCTAACCAACCTTAGTGAGAGAGAAAACGACAGAATGATTATAGACAGAGTTAACTCCAGGTACAGTTGTGTAGAGGAGGTTTGGGTATTTAACTGGGGGACTAGTTGTTTGATAAACAATGACTCAAGTATTGGCAATTCGAGAGAATTTGCTGTTTGGCCTATTATGCTGAAGTCATTTCTTTCAATATGGGTTTTGCAGATTTTAGAATGAGCTCTGATATTAGAATGTTCTGGATTGGAGAGCCACAACCAGTACGAAAACTTATTCCCCGATGGGAGTCGATTCTGACCCTCAGTAACCTCTCGTGGATCCGACATATGTCCCAGAGTTACACTTAGGGGCAAGTATATTTATACACCACGTTAGAGGATAAAAGGGCTTAATCGATCCTTGTAGTTAAACGAACCTATTGTTAGAGGATTTTTGGGAATTAATTTTAAATTAATCGCACCATAATGCTTGTGGATAATTTGCATAAATCGTTTTCTGAAAGAGTCATCGTGTGAGAAGGAAATTGGTAAAAATTTAATTTGAGTCTGTTGGATGGTTTTTGACGTTAGTGAATTGCTTATTAAGAAAAATTCGAAGCTGTTTAAAAATAAAGTTTGCGGGGTGGCAGTTACTCATAAATATTCTAAGAGGAAATTAATTTCCTGATGAAAGGTTGCCAGTTCGAAGTAATGAAAAACGCCCTGCGGATGAGAGTAAAAATAGAATTAAGTTTAAAATTATAAAACAAGAGCTGTAATAATTACATCCTAAACCAGTGAACGTCTTCTTCCTAAAAACAGAAGTATTAAAAGAACCATCACTTCTGGTGACAAGAACGTCTAAAAAGGCAATTGATTGTTCACTTCTTTTCCACAGTAAATTTAATGTTGTTGCTTAGAATTGACATATGTTAAAAAAGAGTCAATATCAAAGTCATTTTAAATAGGGCGAAGGTGTCATCAATATACCTAACATAAAAAGCGGGTTGTTGGTGAAACCTGAGTGGGCATTCATCCAACATGCGCTCTTCCAGCGAGCACATGAAGATGTTGGCAAAAGTTGGACCTCCTTGGGGGGAACCCATGGCTACACCGTCGGTTTGTTTAAAAAGCTTGCCATCGAAAATAAAGGCAGTGTCCCGCACTGCCAGCTCTAAAAAAGCCTTTTTAAAAGATGTTCGACTAAAATTGTTAAAAACAGCATCTGGTTCAGGAAAAAGTTTACTTAAGATAATATCGATAGTTTCCTCCACAGGAACATTAGTAAAAGCGATTCTACATCTAAACTGGCCATTTTAAGATCCGCGTCTTGTGGTAAAATTTTTTCCTTAAAAGTGTATGAATTATTAAGAGTAAAATTATTTCTAGTCAAAGGTTCCAACAGAGGTACTAGATATTTCGCCAATTTATAGTTGGGTGTATTATAGGATGCTAAAATAGGTCTCATGGGTAAATTAGGTTTATGTACTTTTGGAAGACCGTATATGGACCCCAAACGATGATCCTGTGACAAACAAATCCTGGTATGTATTCTCATCAACGATTTTATCTTTTTTTTAAAGAACGTAAAAATCTATTAATTTTATCCTCAATAATAACGATATTATGAAAATCAGGTGTTCCAATTTCTGTGAACTTACTTTGTCTCTTAAGATAGTTAACATTTTTTCATTGTAATCAGTTTTATCTAATAGGACAATTCCTTTTCCTTTGTCGGGTCTGGTAATAGCAAATCTTTTCTACTTGCCAGCTGCTTAGGGGTTATGATCTTCTTTTTTAAAACGGCGTCCAGCGCGTTTTCAGTTTCCTAAATGCACCCTGGGACAGTTCGAAGAGTTGTTTCTGAAGATCGCTCTTGTTTACGTTAAACGGTAATGCAATTAACCTATGGAAAATCGACTCTATGGGGAGGAAAAAATTTAATATAATTAGGTCTAAAATTTGGTAAGGCAAAACTCCAAACCTAGAGATAATAAGGTCTGACTTGTTTTGATAACACATGTTTTGAACTTAAACACAGTTACTCTATCTTTAGCCAAATTTTGGAATAATAATGCCCAAAACCTCTCAATTTTTCGGAAATGCCTTTCCTGTCTGAGTAAAATAAAATCATTTAGAGTTTTTAAAAGCTTCCTAAAAATAAAACTGTCTATAAAAGAAAGAGAATTGAACACTCCACCTTCATCTTTGAAACAAGGTCGTTATGTTTATCAATTGCTTTTGCTTATTACAAATTTCCATATTCAACAGAGAGTTTGTAGCTTCTTTGTAAAATGTGAGTGGTATAGAGAAGACTTATACAACTTAAACTTAACAAAATTCGGGACAATTCCGTTACATTGACAATACTGTCAAAAATTCCAGATCAAGTTTCGCTTTTTCCAATTTCTTGTACTTTTCTCAAGGTCACGACGTTTTCCCAGTAAATCTGCTCCATATCTACGGCGTATAAGTTGATGGAAATGGTTAAAGCCCCTCTTGATCTAACTTGAAGTAGGAAGAGAAATACATAAAAAAAGGGAATGAAGATCCATATTAAAAGCAGAAGGTCAGCGGCAACAGTTCCCAGTTAGAAGTCCGGTAAAATAGTTGGTGAATTTTATTTTTTTATTTTCTTATTTTTCTTATGATTTTTAAAGCTTTACAGTAACTTTTAAGTAATCTGTTCATTATTCAACAGATCCCTGAAGATGTAATAGAGAAATTATTACGAAACGTTGGGAATAAAGAAATATGTTAGAGTTAACTGGTTTCCCTGGTCCACTGTTCACACTGATGTGCCCTGCTGGTCGTCGCCTATAGAATCCTTGCTTTTGATATTTTACCGGACTTCTAACTGGGAACTGTTGCCGCTGACCTTCTGCTTTTTAACATGGATCTTCATAGCTTTTTTATGTATTTTCTTCCTACTTCAAGTTAGATCAAGAGGATTTAACCATTTCCATCAACTTATACGCCGTAGATATGGAGCAGATTTACTGGGAAAATGTCGTGACCTTGAGAGAAAGTACAAGAAATTGGAAAAGCGAAACTTGATCTGGAATTTTTACAGTATTGTCAATGTAACGGAATTGTCCTGAATTTTTGTTAAGTTTAAGTTGTATAAGTCTTTCTATACCACTCACATTTTTACAAAAAGAAGCTACAAACTCTCTGTTGAATATGGAAATTTGTAATAAGCAAAAAGCAATTGATAAACATAACGACCTTGTTTCAAAGATGAAGTTGGGTGTTCAATTCTCTTTCTTTTATAGACAGTTTTATTTTTAGGAAGCTCTTTTACCAAAACTCTAAATGATTTTATTTTACTCGTACAGGAAAAGGCATTTCCGAAAATTGAGAGGTTTGGGTATTATTATTCCAAAATTTGCCTAAAGATAGAGTAACTGTGTTTAACTTCTCAAAACATGTGTTATCGAAACGCGAAGAGTTCTTATTATCTCTAGGTTTGGAGTTTTGCCTACCAAATTTTAGACCTAATTATATTAAATTTTTCCTCCCCATAGAGTCGATTTTCCATAGGTTAATTGCATTACCGTTTAACGTAAACAAGAGCGATCTTCAGAAACAACTCTTCGAACTGTCCCAGGGTGCATTTAGGAAACTGAAAACGCGCTGGACGCCGTTTTTAAAAAGAAGATCATAACAAATACAGCTGGCAAGTAGAAAAGATTTGGTTATTACCAGACCCGACAAAGGAAAAGGAATTGTCCTATTAGATAAAACTGATTACAATGAAAAATGTTAACTATCTTAAGAGACCAAAGTAAGTTCACAGAAATTGAACACCTGATTTTCATAATATCGTTATTATTGAGGATAAAATTAATAGATTTTTACGTTCTTTAAAAAAGATAAAATCGTTGATGAGAATACATACCAGGATTTGTTTGTCACAGGATCATCGTTTGGGGTCCTATACGGTCTTCCAAAAGTACATAAACCTAATTTACCCATGAGACCTATTTTAGCATCCTATAATACACCCAACTATAAATTGTGAAATATCTAGTACCTCTGTTGGAACAATTTGACTAGAAATAATTTTACTCTTAATAATTCATACACTTTTAAGGAAAAAATTTTACCACAAGACGCGGATCTTAAAATGGCCAGTTTAGATGTAGAATCGCTTTTTACTAATGTTCCTGTGGAGGAAACTATCGATATTATCTTAAGTAAACTTTTTCCTGAACCAGATGCTGTTTTAACAATTTTAGTCGAACATCTTTTAAAAACTTTTTAGAGCTGCAGGACACTGCCTTATTTTCGATGGCAAGCTTTTTAAACAAAACCGACGGTGTAGCCATGGGTTCCCCTTTGGGTCCAACTTTGCCAACATCTTCATGTGCTCGCTGGAAGAGCGCATGTTGATGAATGCCCACTCAGGTTTCACCCGCTTTTTTTGTTAGGTATATTGATGACACCTTGCCCTATTTAAAAATGACTTTGATATTGACTCTTTTTTAACATATGTCAATTCTAAGCATAACAACATTAAATTTACTGTGGAAAAGAAGTGAACAATCAATTGCCTTTTTAGACGTTCTTGTCACCAGAAGTGATGGTTCTTTTAATACTTCTGTTTTTAGAAGAAGACGTTCACTGGTTTAGGATGTAATTATTACAGCTCTTGTTTTTATAATTTTAAACTTAATTCTCGTTTTTTACTCTCCTCCACAGGGCGTTTTTCATTACTTCGAACTGGCATTCCTTTCATCAGAAATTAATTTTCTTAGAATATTTTATGAGTAACTGCTTTCCGCAAACTTTATTTTTAAACAGCTTGAATTTTTCTTAATAAACAATTCACTAACGTCACAAAGCCTCCAACAGTACCTAAATTAAATTTTTACGCCAAATTTCCTTCTCACACGATGACTCTTTCAGAAAACGATTTTTATGCAAATTATCCACAAGCATTATGGTGCGATTAATTTAAAATTAATTCCCAAAAATCCTCTAACACCAGGTTCGTTTTTTAACTACAAGGATCGATTAAGCCCTTTTTTATCCTCTAACGTGGTGTATAAATATACTGCCACTAAGTGTAACTCTGGGACATATGTCGGATCCACGAGGAGGTTACTGAGGTCAGAATCGACTCCCATCGGGGAATAAGTTTTCGTACTGGTTGACAGGCTCTCCAATTCAGAACATTCTAATATCAGAGCTCATTCTAAAATCTGCAAACCCATATTGAAAGAAATGACTTCCAGCATAATAGGCCAAACAGCAAATTCTCTGAATTGCCAATACTTGAGTCATTGTTTATCAAACAACTAGTCCCCCAGTTAAATACCCAAACCTCCTCTACACAACTGTACCTGAGTTAACTCTGTCTATAATCATTCTGTCGTTTTCTCTCTCCACCTAAGGTTGGTTAGCGGTTTTTTGTTCTGTGTTATTTTTAGCTGTATTGTATTGTAGTTGGTGAATTTTATTTTTTTATTTTTCTTATGATTTTTAAAGCTTTTACAGTAATTTTTAAGTAATCTGTTTTATTCAACAGATCCCTGAAGATGTTAGAGAAATTATTACGAAACGTTGGGAATAAAGAAATATGTTAGAGTTAACTGGTTTCTGGTCCTCTCACACTGATATATATATATATATATATATATATATATATATTTATATATATATATATATAT
This sequence comes from Macrobrachium rosenbergii, assembly GCF_040412425.1. Classification (NCBI taxonomy): domain Eukaryota; kingdom Metazoa; phylum Arthropoda; class Malacostraca; order Decapoda; family Palaemonidae; genus Macrobrachium; species Macrobrachium rosenbergii. The sequence continues at coordinate 80,885,115 of NC_089752.1, read as the reverse complement.
ATATATATATATATATATATAATGCCGTTATCATGTGTAATTTCTCATTAATTTTCATTGCTTTTTAGGCATATCATTTTGATGCCTCTTATGAAGTTAACTGAATATATAACACCTATTTTTTTATTTCTTATTATCTAAGTTTCTAAAGAATTAAAATTAGCAAGATATTCAACATTAACTTAGTTAATGCTAAATGCCAGCAATGAAGAAGACTACCATGCTCATTAGTGGAGAATGTCTCCTCCTCATTGCAAAAGACGACTCTCACAGAAATTATCGGCCACTGGATTATATTATAACGCAAACCCTAGCCTCTATTCTTTGTGTTTTGCCGATATGAAGTGTTTCTTGGCAGGAATATGATGAAATAATCTCTTGGTCTCATGTAGCCTGTTACGGATGGTTTGAGCAGTAACTTGAAGGGAAAGCGTAATGTTCTCTCATTGTTCTCTCTTTATAGCAACACCTGTTGTCAGGGGAGTTAGGCGGAGTTCCTTCAGTGACCATCCGATGGTGATCCTTAACAGTAGTGCAACAATGAGGTCGTCCTCCACTTTTACAATGAATTTATCATATTTCCTCGTTCTCTTTGTTGTTGTATCCTCTATACATGGTTGTTTTAGATATTTGCTTAAGCTGCCGAGCAATATCTACAATAGAGACGTTAGTTTTTCCAAGCTAATGCTTGTGGTACGGCTGAGTCTGTTGCCCAACTTATCGGTGCAAGTGACGAGACAGTTTAGTTTAACTTTCCTGCCCGAATGTGGAGTCACACGATAACATACGACGTTATGAGATTTTTTTGTTTGTTTTTGACAACAATAATATTTGAATTGAGGTTTCTTTCTTTATTTATATATAATTTCCTTGATGATAATTCAATATTATTTTATTAGTCAATAAGCTTTTATCTGGATTCGAAATATAGTTTCTTCTTTGACTCTTTTGCCCAATCATCTGAAGTGAAATTTTTCAAAATGTTTCGTCATTTCTCGTAATATGAATTTTTCACTCACCATTCTTTTTTATATTGTTAACCGTATGATTAATAACCAAAGTCGAATAAGAAAATTACATTTCCTTGTAAATATCAAAAGAACAAATTACTGTTAGGTGAACGAAAACTTCTGGAACAAGTTGCAAAATATTTTTGAGTGACTGTACATTAGTCCAAAATAAGACGATCATTCTTACTTTTGAAGACCTAGACATGCCCATGATGTAAGAAGCAAAGGTGAGTTATGAAGAGGTCAATTTTTCAACTCACCTGCGCAAGACGTCACATGGTTGACTCATCTGTAGCCGCTGGGCAAGCCAGTGCCTTCTTCCCCTTGCATGTGGCAACAATCAGGTGGGAGTCTTCTCGAATTTGTAACAATTCTTGAGGTTTCTGGGATATAGTACGTTATTGCCATGGTGATATGTGCTATTTATGGATGCTGTAACACTGAAAGAACTTGGTGGAAGTTAAAATGTTAGCGTTTATCGATTCCCTAAAGATCCTGAAATGTGTGGGAAGTGGGTGAACATCTGCAGAAGTGACCATATAAACACCAAAAACGCAAGACTGTGCTCGGATCATTTTCAACAAAGTGACTATGCAAGAAACCCCAGGCATGAATTGCTTAACTACTGCCGTGCAAATGCAAGAAAATTGAAGGATGGTGCCATACCGAACCAACGTTAACCCCTGCATGATAGTACCACTGTTGATTCTCGTTTGGTTTAGTCTACCTCTTACATTTGAAATTTTGGATAAATATATAAACTTTAGGCTTATATGAATACCTCAGTGAATTGAAGTGCATAAATGTATCCTCCGTTCGATTCCTAAGGCAAGTAAACCATATTTGACTGGGTAAGAATTATAGACTGAAATTAGGCCTAGATAGACCTATGTGTAATTAAGAATAGCTGCAAAGGAGATATACTAGTCAACGAGAGAGAGACACGAACATTTTATTGAAATTGTTTTCATTAGCATGAAATGGGCCTATTTTTTTGTCGGGCAAAGGAAGGGGACAGTTATTTGAGAGAGAGGGGAGCGTTTTGCATAACTGAATGAACCATAGGTTTATAAGGATAATTCCAGCAATTAAAGAGTATGTACAGAATGTAATATCTTCCATTCGATTCCTAATGTAAATAAACTATATTCTATGGTTAAGATTGACAAAATTGTGATTAGGCCGAGACCTATGTTTGTTGTGAAGTTATTTATTTGGTAAAGGAAGGAAATGGGAAAGAGAGGGGAGAGAGAGAGGTATTACTGGAGATGATCTTGTTTATGAATGAGCCTACTTTTATTAGGGTGGTTAGAAGATGAAAATGATAGATAATTATATATATATATATATATATATATATATATATATATATATATATATATATATATATATATATATATATATATATATATATATATATTATATTAGATATATTTTTACGTATTTCCCTGGGGTTATATGATTTCTAGAGATTTTTACAGGCCGGCAACGTAAACTTTATTTATTTGGCCTTGAAGTTCCGACTTATGTAAAGGGAAATAGTAAAAAACAAAGAACAAGGGATGATTTTAGGAGCTGAAGGCTCTACTTTATAAGGAAATGTTACGTAAACACTTGGGATAAATTAAGGAATTATATTTACAAAAGAAAAGCAGTAGAAGGGAAAACGGGTAATTGAATTGTTAAAGGGCTTGCAACGCCTGAAGATCCTCCTACTGGAGTCTTGAATAAGGGCAAGGCACAGTCCAAGATGAGTCCACCGCGAATAGGTCCCTCTGCAGTTCAAACTTTCCCTTAAGCATTGCAGACTGAGTGAAAAGCAACTAAGAGCTGATGCAATGTCTACAAGATTAGAATCTGGCAATTACCCTTGTCTTTGGAAAGACATTCAATCCCTAAATACCAAAACTGAAAAGCTATCACAGAGAGTAGGAGCAGCTGTTGGTGACGAGGCTATCGCAAGAATGTGGGACGATCACTTCAGCACTATCCTAAATTGCATAAATGCTCAAGACTCCCAAAGGGATGTATAGATAACCACCTTACTGATAACATTCAGTTTCATTTCGCCGATTGTATTATGCCAGGTAACATCAGCGATGCCATAAACAACCTACCTAATAATAAATAGTCAGGTTGTAATGGTCTACCTGCTGAAGCTTTCAAATTCAGCCATGCAATAATTTACATTTTGCCAGCTGCTCTATTTAATGCATGCATAATTCACCAGTTTCTTCCAGACTCCCTACTCTTAGTTCATTTAATACCATTAATAAAAAAAAAAACTAAAGGATGCAGCTGACCCTGGCAATTATTGCCCGATTGCAATTACTACAACTGTGTTGGAGATACTTGAGTCCATTCTTCTAGTGAGAGTTCTCCCCTTTCTACGCACTACTGACAACCAGTTCAGCTTTACAGCAAACCGACACCTGCATCTACATCCTGGAAGAATTGCTGAACTATTACCTATCGTCAGCCTCTCCTGTTTTCCTATGTTTTGTAAATGTGAGAAAAGCATTTGACAGAGTAAACTACCTGAAGCTCTTCCTGAAGCTGCACAGACGAGGCACCACACTATATTTAATTGGCATTTTATGTTGTTGGTTCTCCTCACAGCAATTCTGTGTCAAATGGGGTAACATATTGTCATACACCTTCGGCTCCCTAAATGGGCCCTGGGAAGGGGGCATTCTCTCTCCATACGTGTTTAATACGTACACAGGTGCACTGAATGTCAACCGAACTCACTCCCAATCGGATGCACTATCAACGAAACAACAATAAACAACCTCTGCTACGACGACGATATGGTTCTGATTTCCCCATCAGTGTAAGGTCTCCAGCAACTCATCGACACTTGCCGCCAATGTGCAGAGGAATTTGATATCTTATACAATGAAACCAAAACCCAGTGTATGTCGCTGCTCCCGAGATTGCATAAGCATATTGCAGAACCACAAATTTTCCTCGGAAATCATCATCTGGAATTCGTGCATTAATTTCAGTATTTGGGTCACATTATCACATACGATCTAAAAGATACGGCAGACATAGAACAGAGGCGTCATAAACTATGTGCAGCTGGCAACATGACTGCAAGGAGGTTTGCCTTCTGTCACCAAGACACGAAACTGCTGCTCTTCCGCTCGTACTGCTACAGTATATATGGGCATTCCCTTTGGACGAACTATACCCGAGAGACCATGAGACGCATCACTGTTGTTCACAACGACATTGTGAGACACCTCACAAACACTCCTCGCTATCACTCCACCACGCAGATGTTCATAGAAAACTGCCCGGACAATTTAAAAAATCATTGTTTGGCAAACAATGTCCAGCCTGATCACCCGACTGAGAAATAGCAGCAATTCGCTCATAGGTATAAAGCATCCTAAGCAGTGAGGCAAGAAGATCTAAATTGTGGGAAAGATGGGATAATGAGGCATCTGTTCCTTAAATGACTTATTCTCTATTTTTGCAATTATGAAGTGTCATCTGCAGAAACTACCATTATTATATTATTATTACCATTATTAATTATTGTTACTATTATTATTATTATTATTATTATTATTATTATATTTCTATGTCTGTTATTACTATTGGTATTTTAATTTTTTATTATTACTGTGATTAATATCTTTGTAGAGTTTTGCTATTTTCCATTTTCGTATTTAGTCGCCTTGTGGACCGGACTTGTGTAACCAGCTAAGGTGCCTAGTATGGCTGGAGCTGGAAAATAATTGTATACAATCTGTGAGAAATTCTTCTCACAACAAATTTTTCTGATGTTTTTGTTGATTCACTTGTTTTCATGCGGTCTATCTATTATTGTAGAGTAATTATTAAGACCGTCTGTCTCATAAAAAATGATTGATTTGAGTTTTCGTTGTGAATTTCCGTCCGTCAGGTAATCGACAGACCAGAATTACAGTATGTTACTGTATTTATTCATGTGAAATCCAAATATATTCATTCGCATGCTTATGTATTTTGTAGAAATATTTGCGTCTCTATTGATTATCATAATAAGAGTGAAAGAACCACATCTAATTCGAGAATGACACTCTTACATTATTTTGCCTGATTTTTATTATGATTCTGGTATGATGTCTAGAGTACTGTTTTAGTTATAATAATTAATTTTTATGTTTGAAGTAACTCTTAGTGAATGCATTGAACCACGTATGGTAATAGTTGAAGGTGTTATTAGATCTTGTTTGTACCTCTCGCCAGAGAAGCCATTCATTAACCGAGGTCAATTAAGAGTGCGGGAGAGGGGAAAGGAAGGGTACTGTAGTTGTTTCCCCGCCCTCTGATCGCCCCTCTTCCCACCCCTCTATGGCCGTGTATGCGCATGTGCGTGCACTGTATGGGCGTGACGTCGCCCAAAATTGTTTTGTCACACACCACCAATTAATTCACTACATTTAACCAATATGTTGAAATTGCGCAATATTATATTTGGAATTTATTATCTGATAACGAACTTGAGAATTATCTTCAAGTTTTTTATGTGCATGTAAACTTTGTAAGTCTGTTCTGTGTTCGTGGTTATTGTATAACAACTTGTCTCTTTTTCCCCAATAAAACCCGAATGTTGCAGGACGGAACGTAGGTACAGCTTCTTGGCTCAACTTTTGAATAGACCTGATAATATCTAGTGTCGTGTAGTGATGTGTGTGTGTGGACTTAAGAAAGGGTGATTGCCCTTATCCCTTAAACTTTGTTGTAACTTGGTTCATTTGAGTGCCATTGAGTTATAATTCCCCTTTGAGTAATTCATTTTATTTGTCTCTTATGTAATTACTCTTTGATATGCATAACCTTTAGTTATTCAGTTAGTTTAACTTTAAATTCAACAAATGCGTTTCAGTATTCCCCCATTTTACTGTATTTCATTTTCCTGTGTTTCAGTTTCTAAGAATGGTGAATATAATTTGATCTGATAAACTCGTATTGTGTTCATACTTTAAGGTTATGTAAGTAACTTATAGAAACGAGGTAACATGTAGCGGTCCTCTAATGCTGCGTCCACACGATCGAGCTTTGTTCGACGAACTTTGTCCGGTGTGACGTCAGAAGCGGGCAAACTTCTGACTTTGCTCGCTGTTTCTCCGCATCTGACGTCACACCGGACAAAGTTCGTCGAACAAAGCTCGATCGTGTGGACGCAGCTTAAGGTCTGAAAATCACCCCGTGAGTATTCACAAAAAGAGAGAGAGAGAGAGAGAGAGAGAGAGAGAGAGAGAGAGAGAGAGAGAGAGAGGCGCGTACCTCTCTTCATATCTCACAGCAACTTACGATCTGAGTTCATGTCTATAGGGACTGCTCAGTAAGTAAAAGTATTTAATCGTGGTACTGATCATTAATGATATTAGTGTGTTATCCTCGTTAGTAATGAACTGGGTTGAGAGAGATCTCCCTGTAATTTAGAAATCGCAAAGGGAGTGTGGCTTTTAGTGTTTTTTTTTTGACCAAGTAACAACATTAAGCATACAGTCCACTTTATCCATACAATCAATTTTTTCGTCACACAATCTTTTTTTTAATTGTTATAATTTTTTTTACTACTAGTCTCAATATTATTACGGTCATTACCATTATTATGAATACTATTATTTATACTTCTTCAGCAACTGTGTGGGTTTTGCCCATTTATAATTTATTATCAAGTTATCTCATGTATCTAGATTGTGTATGTTATTGTATCTAATTTGTATATTTCATGTATATGGCCTTGAGCTGAAATAAAAACTATTATTATCATTATGTCAAAGTCATCTTACAAAATTACCCTTAAAAACATATGGCTTACAGCTAGGTGTGAAAGCTGAACTAAAGTCCCCCCTACTTCAGTCAGAGCCATCTTCTCTCATAGAGTATTGAGGCTGTCCCCATTTTCTTTTTACAGATCAGGGGAGACACCAGAATTCACAACTTCGGTGCAGTAGAGTATGTACTTAAATACATAAAATAAAAAACATTTTATGATATTATTCTGTGTTTACTTTAATATTAATATCCGAAAATTAGTAAATAATTTTTTTATCATAAAAATGTGTAATGGGAAAATTATTCCTTTAATTATTATTGATTTGTTTAGGAATAGATTCATCATCCTCCTCTAATATCTTTACACTACTGTAGGAGTGATTGTGACTATAAAATGTTTTCATTTTTGGTTGTTGACGTCGAGTGCGTAGCAGTGTAGCCAGTCCCTGTTTTGTTTTTTTTTCACTCTGAGTATGGGAGCGCTGTCCTGAATCTTTCGTCTGCATATTGGTAACACAAAAAGAAACATGTGTAAGATGTCAAGGACGAGAAAGCTGTTTGGTGTACAGAAAAGGACGTCAACTGGTCCACCCTTCATTTTGGCTATTTTACCAAATTATTATCAATAATTTGCAGTGGATCTGATACCAGGAGTTCTGGCGAATATGGTAAATTAACCTGAAGTCCATGTGAGTCCTGAAGAACATGTAAATTAACCAAGTAAAAGGAGACTAAGCCTAGGAGAATTTTGGCATGATATAATGAGTAATAAAAGAAAGAACCGAGGAAACAAGCTCATTTTCTTCAATACCAATTACCCTTATCACCTAAAATGGAAATCATGCTTCTTTATTCATCTCCCAGTGGGAAGACATCACTCTGGCCTCATCAGTAATCTGACCCATACACTGAAGGAGCATCATGTAATAGCAGGTAGGGGCTGCCTACTCTAATTCCCAGGCAGCGTAAACGTCAGTAGTCTTCACACCCACCCTGCCAACTATGACACAGTACCGTTCTCCGACCCCTGTCTCCAGGCAAGAAGACTGACAACAGTGCATAAGTATTATTAGTAATATTATTCTCGTGTGGTAATGTCTTGGAGGGGGAAAGTTCTCCCGTGACAAATGTATTTAGTCATGAAAATAACATCAAAATACACTAATTAGTGAATATTTCTCAATGAAAAAGTTCACAAATTGCCGAATTTTTCGCGTATAATTTGGGAATAAGTTCCACAGAAAAATTTCTCTTTAATCTTCTTAATCACTGGCTCGGAGGAAGAATACAAATTTACCATGTACAGAAAACCAACTTTCTCTCTGTCATACATCCATTTTCATAGCTATCATGACACCTATATCAAAATTGGCGTAAACTGCAATTTATTCTTAAGAGCCTAACGGATTTGCTCCCCAGATCTCCTGGAAAAGGAAATTGAACTGATCCGTAACCATCTGCCATCTTTAAAATACCCTGAACATTTAATTGAGAAATCGATCCACAAAGCAAACACTATTAAGAATGGGCAGCACAGTACACGCCCCCAGAGGATATAGACCAACTAGAAAAGACCTAGTTGATGCCATACATAATGCAGCAAATATCTGGCAATGCCAATAAAGACAGCTCAGAGGAACTACAGCTACAAAGACTCCTGGTACTACTGCCAAGAGGTAAGACAGCTGAAAACCCTATTAAACAGGTGACAAAGATCTACAGAAGAAGAGCAACAGCTGAAAACAGAGAGTTGCTACAAACAGTCAAAAATGACGTCCATCAGAGGCTCCAGGAAATAAGAATTGAAAAATGGCTGGAATGGTGTGCTAAACTATCAGAGCACACATCCCTTTCAGAACTATGGAAATGGCTGAACAGAGTAGCCGGAAAAAAAGAAGTCAGCGATAGCAACTCACCCTCAACCTCTAGAAGAAGCAGAGAGACTAGCAACGTCCTTTGCTAACAGGACAAAAAATCTGACAATCTCTCCTGAAACCAGAAGACGACAGGATCAGCTTGCACCGATCAGATGGGAAGAAGTTAACGAGGCTTGCTTCACACCAGATGACACGGACGTCCCCCTTACACAGTAGAAGAACTAAGGGCAGTATACAAAACTGGCAAAGATACAGCACCAGGAGCAGACAGGATAACATACACAATGATAAGTAACATGGGTCCTGCAGGAGAAAACGCCTTCCTGAGGATCATGAACAAAACACATGCAGAGCACACAAGACCGCAGACTTGGAGGCAACAAGACACAAAGCCAATTCCAAAACCTAAAGATCCAGACAACCTGAGACCCATAGCACTAGTCTCCTGCATGGAAAAAACTGAGAGAAAATGGTGCTCAACAGGATAACATACAAAATTGGTCCTCTACACAAACAGCTATATGCATACCAACAAGGAGTTGGAACTACAGAGTGTCTGACAGATGTCCTCAGCTACATAAATCAAGGAAAGGCTGTAGTAGTCTTCATAGACTTTGAAAAAGCCTTGAGAGCTAGCCAGTCCAGCAGCAGTACTCCACTCACTGATGAAGAAAGGAGTCAAAGGACACCTTCTAGCCTGGACAAAAAACTATGTGCTAAGAAGACAGGCGAGGGTCAAATTCAAGGGGTGATATCCACCTTCCATGACTTGGAAAATGGCACACCACAGGGAGGAATACTAAGTCCTCTCCTATTCAATATTCTCATGGAGAACCTAGCCTCACTGCAGCTTCCCGAAGGCGTAGAAATTTTCATATACGCTGACGATGTGTGCATAGTCGCAAGAGGACCTGTCAGAGTGCCTAGAATGCAAAGAGCCCTCAATGAAATCAGCAAAAGTCGGAGGAACTAGGCCTCAAAATCAATATAAATAAGACAAAGGCCATGGCAGTAAAAGCACACAGACCACTCCAACCACTCACAATAGGAGCTGAACCGCTAGAGTGGGTGGACAAGCTCATGTATCTGGGAATCATCCTAGACCAGCAACTAACCTTCAAGAACGAAATCAAATACCTGAAGGAAAGAGCAGAAGCAAGAACAGCAGCAATGAGATATATGTCATCTTTGAAGGATGGTGCAAATGAACATGTACAGAAAACGTACTATATAGCCTGCACCAGATCATTGATAGACTATGCTGCCCCCTGCCCTGGTAAAGCTAACAGAGGCACAAAGGAAACTCTAGAAGTAATACAGAACAAGGCAATGAGACTCATGCTTGGGGCACCAATGTGGACAAGACTGTGCAACCTCAGGCTTGAAACTAACATGCCAAAAGTAGAAGATAGGATTGCACAGAGAAATGCCAGTACAATGGCAAAAATCTTCCTCTCAGAGAGAGACTCAATCTCCAAGACCAGAACAAAGGGAGAACTAAATAAACATCCAGAGATTGGGCCCGAACTCCTACGGAAAAGACCAAAGTGACAACATCAAGAGGTTAGATATGGCAGAGGCAATGCTGAACATGAGACCAGACACAGCGCAGGATGTGCAACATATCCCGCCCTGGAAAAGGGATTATGCAAAATTCCATTACACACACCTTCCCAGAGCAAAGAAGACTGCTCAAGAGAGGAACTAAGAGCAGCAGCCTACGGGTCTATCAGGAACACTGAAATCCTGGGGGGCCCAAACATACTACACCGACGGCACTGTGGATCCAGAGAATAAAACTACTGGAGCAGCAGTATATTCAAACAACTTCCAAGCATGCTGGAGAACATCAAACTGTGCCTCAACAATGCAGACAGAATTAGTAGCGATAAGACAGGCACTACTGTACTCTCTGGAGAATGAGGAAGGACCCGTCATCATCCACACTGACTCCAAATCCTCCATGCAGGCCTTGCAACAAATTAGAATTAAAGAGAACAAGGCCTTGCTGGCTGGGATCAAGTCACTGCTCTACCAGCACAGCGAAAGAGGAAGACCAGTCACTATGAACTGGATACCGAGTCACATAGGAATTCCAGGCAATGATAAAGCGGATGAACTAGCCAAGAGCACAAGGTACATTGACAGAGTGCAGATCCACATACAACCTGCACTACAACAGATCAAAAATGCCATATAAACCGCTCATGAAAGCAAACATGCTGGAAGACCTCCACGGGCATGGACAGATCACTCCCCGACTGCCAGATGGTACAAATGGGCAACCGACCTAGTGCCTCCCCATAGACAGGCACACACCGAGAAAACTAGCTGTATGTATTCACAGACTAAGGCTAGGATACAGAGCCTGCTGGGAAATTATTGTTAACCCCAGTGTCAGACCATGTGGCACTGTGAGGAAGAAACACAGCAGCCTCTCCTACACTACCTGCAAGAATGCAGAGACAGCACTGCAAAGGCAATATAAGCTGAGGAGAAAAAACCGAGGACACACAATGCCCAGCTGCTATCAGTAAACTGGCCCAGCCACCAAGATAGAACAATGCAATGAGAATACTTAAACTTCTCACTTTCTACTTTCCAGCTGAATTAAGTAATGTAATGTTAAGTGTGTTCAGAGTGGCACTGGCCACCAACTCACTATAACATGTACGTTCATACTACCACAACAAACTAACCAAGATGGCCCTCTTTAACTACCACCATCATCCTCCTCAACTCATCCCATCCCCTCACCGTAAGGTTCCCTATACACATCATCTCTGTCTTATTCCAACTAAACTACTCTACCACTAAGAATACTCTGCAAGGGACTCTAGGGTTTAAAGGGTTGGACAACCCCACCTGCAATGTTTCTCTATTTTTCTTTCTGAAAAAAGGCCTTTAATCTTCTTAATCACTACTATCCGTGACATGATGGCAAATTTACCATGTACAACCATCATCCTTCCTCCATCCACAACTGTCTCTACTACTAAATCTCTAAACTGCATTTCCTATAACAAATGACCTTCTGAAATTTCAGATCACCTGGAAAAGGCCAAACAAGGGAAAGGCCTGCCATCTTTAACAATAGAGTTGAACATTTAATTACAATACAACAACAACAAACACTATTTTCTACCGTCCCCCCAATAACAAGACCAGAGAGATGCCCAACAATAAAATAAAAATCCCACACCTGGACAGGACTAAGATGTTGGCACAGACACTTGGAAACTCTAACCCTTTTGCTTTTACCTACCCAAATACCTTAGCCAAATCTATGATTAACGTCCAACAAAAACCAGTCCCCAAAAACACAGTTTACAAAATCCCTTGCTTTGATTGTGACCAATCTTATATCGGCTGCACAAGCAAATCACTTCCCCAAAAGATTAATACAGCATAAACGTTGTTAGGTACGGTCATCAGAACTCAGCTATTTTTAATCACATAAATAACCATAACCACAGAATAAACTGGAATATGTCTCGTATAATTTATAGCAGCAATTGTTGGTTCAAATGCCAGATTGTGGAATCAGCCTTGATTAAACAAAGAAATGCCATGAATATCTCAAGAGGCGCCTGGGATTCAGATATTATAGATAAAATCTTCATCCAACCAGCGATTAAGAAATTAAAGAGAAATTGTCAATTGGAAACACTTAATGGCTGACCATTGGATCTTCTGGTATAAATACCGCTTTTCTGTAACTTTTTCTCATTCACTATTTGCCTGAGGAGAGAGACAGTTTGGTCTCTGAAATATAGCCTTTATTTTCCACAGCTTCTAATATGCAACTTTTATTATCTTTAACACACGAGACCGTGACATTTGTGAGAGGTGCTAAAGAAAGAGCAGGAAGACAAGTACTGCTAGTTTATTACTGAAGCGACCCGCTTAATAAAGCGGCGTGCGGACGTCTGCGTATATGCAGAGACCGCGTGTACAAAAATTTTACATGTGACCTGAGGTCAAACTATTTCTCTGCAAAACAGGACAGGTACATACAGAAAACATCATGATTAACAATAACTGGTTGGCCATAAAAATACTCTGTCACACATACATGGTACAAGGGCAAATGAACAGATAATAAATAAGCAATTCACAGTAATGATAATAAGGCTGCGACTGTTCGATCTTAGGTCACAAGTGAAGGCACCGTAGAAAACGGGATGTCTACCATAGAGAACCCGTTGAGCGGGGACTTTAACACATTCACGGTTAGTTGCGTGCATGACGCAGCACCAACACTTAACACTTCTCGATTGGACTTCCCAGCCACTGACGTCGTCTTCCGCATAGCCTGTCGTCCACTGTCAATTCTGTTTGCAGCAATGGTGCCTATCTTGCCATGCGATGCACCCCTGCTAGGCGTACGACTCTTGCTCCCATAGCAACGATTAGCAAAGTGTCCTATTTTTCCGCAGTGCTAGCAGGGCAATTGGCACGGCCCCTCGGGTGTGCAATCCCGCAAAACTCACATTTCACTCTTGCCTTGGAGCTCGATTTTGCCACATCTTCCTTCTTTTTCTGGTAATTTGTCTTCACTGCTGCTACTTCTTCCAGCGGCAACGCCAATTCCTCCTCCCTCTCGATGCCCACCTTGTTGAACTCTCTTCGATCCTCTTTGTAGTTCCTCGTTGGACGGGTCGGTACCGTTCTCAGCTACCACTCTGCTGGTCCCACGTTCAATTCTCCGACCGGCCAATGAAGAATTAGAGGAATTTATTTCTGGTGATAGAAATTCATTTCTCGATATAATGTAGTTCGGATTCCACAATAAGCTGTAGGTCCCGTTGCTAGGTAACCAATTGGTTCTTAGCCACGTAAAATAAATCTAATCCTTCGGGCCAGCCCTAGGAGAGCTGTTAATCAGCTCAGTGGTCTGGTTAAACTAAGGTATACTTAATTTTTCCCCTCTTTGTGTAGGGCTCCCGCATTCCTGTACAGCCTCCTCGAATGCCTCGCACTTTGCCATGATGCACCAACAGAATTGTACTTCTCACAGTTTTCTAAAATATCCTGTTTTAACTTTTGACTCCGTATGCCGCTCACAAACTTACCTGCCAGAACATATTCATATAAATCCTCTCTGCACATTCGAGGGCCTCCCGCTGGCACCTGTGGATGTATTCCTTTGCCGTTTCTTCTTCTCTCTGTCTTCCTGTGAAGAACTTATCCCATGCAACCGCTCTGTTCGCTGTCTTCGTGGTTATTTTTCTCAGGGCATCAAAGGCATCCTCTACCCATAGGGCATTCCAAGTGGCTGAAGAGAATTGGGCGTCTATTGCACTTTGCAATTTGTCTTCGCATAGTAGCCTGATATTCATTACTGCCTCATCACGGGAAGACTTGCTGATTTTTATCCAATCTTCCGTAGATCGCTTCCAGTGCCTAAAATCCTCTGCTGACATCACATACGTGCAGTTTTTGGGGGAAATATACTTGCTGTTCCCCCTGCCTAGTGGTGAATTATTCCCACCTGTTCGTATGGCCATACCTAATGCCTGAACTAATGTGTTTAGATCCACTGTTGCACCATCGCCGATGCCGCTTCTGGCGTCTCTAGGTCTTCTTAATCTAGGGGTGCTTTTCATTGATCTTCTACGAAACCCAGACATTCTGCATAGGTAATACTCCGTCACTGCGCCATATAGGATACTCTATGGGCAGGGTAAGTAAGAGGCACTATTCCCGTGTTGATGGTTTATTACAGAAGTGTCTTAATCCTATGGTGGGTACAGGGCAACTGAAGTTCGCGCCAAAATCTTTGCTTGGACGGAGTTAGGTAATGCGTTGCTAACCATAGACATAACATTCCATTCAGTAGTATTACTGATAGCAGTAGCATGATACACACTTATCTTACACAGGAAATCCAATAAAAATCAAAGAGACACAGCAAATAAAAATAAACAGGGAAAAAGATATTCAAAGCGTGGTAACTGTGCATGTTGAACAAAGTTATTAAAACCCATTCAGGTTTTCGATAAACGAAGTCTCGGCTCACCTCGCAGGCAGTACACAAGTCTTTCAGCAAAGCAGATCTTATCACAGTGAAATCAAGATCCGAATGTCTAGCCTGTACTCAGAATGGGAAATTCACACTTCCTATGACACGCCCATGAGAGCGAACTCGCAAACGAACGGTCTACCAGAACTTGACAACTTCCAATGACATGGCCAGAACATCACCCTTTGTCTCTATGGGAAAACGAGACCGACGACGGGCCTTTATCAGCACTGACTCATTGTATAAGTAGGCGCTGTTTTCATTTACTTTTGCCGAGAATATCTCAAAGAGTGCTTAGCTAAAAAAAAATATATATATATATATATATATATATATATATATATATATATATATATATATATATATATATATATATATAATAACATTATTACTCTAATGTTTTTCAGTAGCTCAGCCACCAATTGTGCCGCCCTCGGCACGAGAGAAGCAACGAGTTCTAGACTATTTCCCCCCAATATCTCATGCACCAGCTGAACAGCAACACACCAGGCTCAGAGCCATATGTAGTCTCTATATACGGCTCTGACCAGGCTGGCTTCTCTTTGGCTGAGTGTTTATTTGCACAATGTTTCTTTGCGCATTTGACCGAGACCACCGAGAGACAAGGCCTGTTCGATGTTTTGTGACGTAAGCAACGGTAGTCCGAGTCGCTAGCACTGACTACCTTGCGAGACGAAAGAAATGTAAACAAAACGTCACTAACATATGCAATTTGTTGTTTAGCAGTCATGGTAATAAATTACTTTACTTAATTTTTTCGTCTACACTAATTTGTGTACACCAAATAATATTAACTCGAAACACAGGTTAAGAGATTTATATACAATACTGAACCAAAAGAATTTATTTACAGTTACAATATAGTCCAAATCAAAAAGTCCTTCGTAAAGAAGGCATCGTGCTTACCCCATATAAAAATGGGAAAAAGCACGTAAAACGAAGAAGAAGAAGACAATATAGTATATGCCGAAGTACAAACATGTTTAATATTGTATTAAAAAATGTTTATACATAGTGTTCGCGTTAAATTACAAGACGGCAGTGCATTGATTCATTCTACTACATGTGAATGAAATAGCTATTGTCTCTTACATACAGCTATTATTTGGTAGTTGAAGTTTTAAACTTTCTCTTTTTATTCACCTTTTTGTTAGCTACAACATAGTTTTTCTTGGGAACAATAAAACGTTAGAAACCAATACTATTAATTTTCCTATTTTTCTGTACAATGACCTTCATTACTTATTGGAGTAGCATGTTTATTATTTAACCTTTGACCTTTATATGCGGATTTTACATTCATTATTGCCCATCAAATGTAAAAAAAAAAAAAAAAAAAAAAAAAAAAAAAACATAAATCTGCAACTTCTGAACAAAAAGGGAAACTGATTTTTTCCAAGAGTTAGTAAAGCTTGAATGAGATACTCATTGAATATTTGTAAAGCTAAATGAACACTTTGTTTCTCAAAGGTGGGTGAGGAGAATGCTTTTCATGACAGTTTATAATAATGTTTCAAGAGTAAACCATCTTCTATCTCATGAAGTTTTTCAGAGCTGAATGGTGCATAATGAATTTCATTTTCTAAAATATGATTTCCATCAAAGGAGAACCGTGGGAGCTTCACTGTTTTATTTGTATCTTTCTGGCCAAGCCAATTATTCCTGGTAGCCTACATCTCAACAAGTGTACTGAATTTCCGCCTTGATAATCAAAATATGTTTTCAAGTGAGTTTCATCCACCGTCAGTACCACTGTTTTGTCATTGGGTAGTAATGATATACATTCATTCTTAAAATGTACATCAGAAAATGAGTAATTTTGTTCTGACGCTGGGGTAAACCGTTTGGAGACACACTCCTGATGGTAGAGTGTAATGATGGAAATCCTTCTTTTGAATTAATGACAATACCCTTCATAATTGGTGGACTGGAAAAACGAATTGGTTTTCATCTTATCAATAAGTTGACTTAACCACTCGAAATTGAGTTTGTCTATGATCGAGTGTGCGTACGTAAGTGCGTAAGTTCAACCAAGTGCGTAGTTGCGTAAGCTCAACTGCACTGTTCAAGACGTGTTTGGCGACTTCAGAGGGGAAAGGGATGTAGTTCCCCTTATTTTCATTTGAAATGCCATATTTCTCCCTTGTAAAAGGTATGCACATATCTTAGTTTATGTTGTACATGTTGCCATAACACTTAATAGTGTTCTTGTGTATCTTTGCCTTAATGTAACAGCAAATTACCGAGAGTTGTTATGGTAATGTTACGTAAGTTGCAACATGATGAGCTTGCATGTGGTTGCAGTGCCACCAACCGTAGCTAAGATGTGTGATATTCTTCCATAATTTTATGAATATATATCAATTCTTGACTTCAATTCCACCTCTTATGCATGAAGAGCCAGGCTAACTGTGTAATGTAACAGTTAAGTTAGGCATGAGCACAGCATAGCCTAGGCTAAGGACTGCATGCTGTTTGGCACAAAATGGCTGTCCTAAATGAACTTTTTGTATTACAGGGAACCAGTCTAGGGCATTCGTAATACATGAACCAGTCTAGGGCATTCGTAATACATGAACCAGTCTAGGGCATTCGTATTACATGAACCAGTCTAGGGCATTCGTAATACATGAACCAGTCTAGGGCATTCGTAATACATGAACCAGTCTAGGGCATTCGTAATACATGAACCAGTCTAGGGCATTCGTAATACATGAACCAGTCTAGGGCATTCGTAATACATGAACCAGTCTAGGGCATTCGTATTACATGAACCAGTCTAGGGCATTCGTAATACATGAACCAGTCTAGGGCATTTGTATTACATGAACCAGTCTAGGGCATTTGTATTACATGAACCAGTCTAGGGCATTCGTAATACATGAACCAGTCTAGGGCATTTGTATTACATGAACCAGTCTAGGGCATTCGTAATACATGAACCAGTCTAGGTCATTCGTATTACATGAACCAGTCTGGGCATTTGTATTACATGAACCAGTCTAGGGCATTCGTAATACATGAACCAGTCTAGGCATTCGTAATACATGAACCAGTCTAGGGCATTTCCATGAACCAGTCATATCTGTACAAGAACCAGTATAAGTACCTATGTATGTAAGAACCAGTTCTAAAAGCTATGGAAGGAACAAATGTCATATTTATTTTTCCATATGTCATATTTGTTTATACTACTCATGGCTTAATATGTCAATTGTCCTGTGTCATCTTGTTGTCATTATTTAATTAGTTGATTTGTCTTAGCTTTAATTTTAAATGTTAAATTATTGTCACAATGTATTAGCTAGTTTTCCTCCTCTGGTGGTTCTTGTGTTTACGTTTTTAACTAACGACCGTTTTGTCTTTCATGTTTTGAGGGTGTACGGCTTTTCTCCCCAGCTCCCCCTCCCCTCCGCCCCAGGAGGCCGAGGGGCTGTCAACGTCCCGAATGAAGTGGTGGACAATTGTGTTCTGAACCTTGACCTGGGCGTTTCTACTTGATTTTGGCCGCTGCTGTTGACTGCTACATTTTTGGCATCCTGAACTTAGGATTATTTTGGATCCACTACCTTCAGCAACTTGAGGATTTATTCATTTATTATCCTGCTACGCCCTTGGTTCAGTTACCATAGCCAAGGGGACCTCTCTGTCCAACAGTACGGTATTTGGACTGTTATTAGTTTGCATGCTGAGCAAGACGCCTCAGTTGGATCACGGCCTGTGAATTGGTGGAGGTATAGGCCAGCGCCGTAGTTGGGCCCATAATTGGACATCACCCTGTCTCAATCTCCAGACGTGGAGATCCTTAGTTTAACCAGATCACGGCTTTGTTACAAGGACCACCTCTGAATACTTTAGTGTTGTATTTTGGTAGGTTATTCATTCTTTTTGAACTTCTCTCCTTTCTGGGCCCCCTCCATATTGCGTTTGAATGTGTTGTTTTTCTATTTATTAATTGGGTAAGTGTTTTTTTATATATTAAGCGTAATTGTTTTTCATTATAATTATTGTATCTAGTGGTTCAGGCGTCATTTCTGTCTATTTCTTCATGTATTAAAATTAAGTTATTTTTCTTAGTGTTTATTTTCACCCCCAAATTGGTTTTGCACACATTGGTTGATTGTCTTGTGATGCGATTTCACTTACTGTGAATTTCGTATTCTGGTTAGTGAATACTAGTATTGGATAATTATACAAGTGTATGTTGTGGTGGTAAAACGACCCATCACAAACTGGCGACCGTGACAGGATATTTTGTTCCTGCAAGTATTCACTAGTGTGCAAAATTGATTCTGGGGGTTTTATTTTTGGGCAACAGTTTTACACCTTCTCCAGATTTGATATTTTTTTTTTTTTGGGTATTGTTTTGAGGTTTGATTGAGCAAAATGTGTACTATTGATGTTTTAGAGCTTCTTAGTGGAGAGGGGTGGCAAGCAAGGCTCGCAGAGTTGGATAAGCTTGAGTTAGAGCAAGTGGCTCAGCATTTGGAAATTGAATTTGATTCGTCTGTAAGGAAGGGCCTGTTTGTTGTTGAAGGTATATGATTATGTTAAAACTGTGAAGACAGAGGGGGAAATGAAGGTAGTCAAAGAGGAAGTGTCTGTAGAGTTTTTGAATAAGCAAATTGAGTTAAAAACAATAGAGTTTAATATAGAAAAATTTAGGGCAGAGGAAAGAGAGAGAGAGAGGCAGTTTGAGAGGGAAATGCGTTTAATGGATCCTGTTTCCTCTCCCTCTTCCCCAACCAGGGAGGTGACGCCTACTATTAATTTGTCAGAGGCACTCAAATTTGTGCCACATTTTCAAGAGTGTAATGTAGCGGAGTTTTTTGTTTCATTTGAGAGGATTGCCGCTAAATTGCAGTGGCCTCAAGAGTACTGGACAACACTTATCCAGAGTAAATTGATAGGTAGGGCTCAGAAAGTGTATGTTACGTTGGATGAGAGTTTATCATCCGACTATGATAATGTGAAAGCCATTGTGCTAAAGGCTTATGAGCTTGTCCCTGAAGCTTATAGACAGCGTTTCAGGAATTTACAGAAAGATAGGGAACAGACGTTCGTAGAATTTGCTGGGTAAGAGGCAATATGCTGAAGATTGGTTAAAGTCGAAAGAAGTTGACAATTTTGAAGGGTTGAAAGAATTGGTACTTGTAGAGGAGTTTAAGAGGTGTGTACCCGATAAGTTGAAGGTGCATTTGGAAGAATTAAAGATTGATACTTTGCAGGAGGTTGCCATTGCTAGTGACGAATATTACCTGTCACATAAGAATGAGTTAGGGGTGATGAGTAATATAAAGCCTGGTTGTGTTAGAAAAAGTCAGAGTAATAATAATAATAATAATAATAATTACAATGTTTTTGGGAGGCCTAATTATGTTAATAGGAGTCAGCCCAGGAGGCAGAATAATAGTAATAATCTTTTTCTGCTAATAACAATCTTGTTTCTCCTGACAGAGGTAACATAAATAATCCTGAAAGGTTAAGAAGCATGACATGCTTCTTCTGTAATAAAAAGGGGGCATGTAAAAAGTCAGTGTTTTGCCTTTAGAAGTCCCTACAAGCTAAGGGTAGATCAGTTATGGGCATTGATAAGCGAGAGAGCGAGCCCGTCCAAACGAGAACGACTGAACAATGACTAACCAATTGCTTTGAAAGGTATTTGTCCCGTGGTAGTGTCTCGTCTGTGGATTCGTCCAAAGAAAGGGTGGTTCGCATTTTGCGGGACACTGGAGCGGCTCAGTCGTTGATTTTAAGAGAGGCATTACCTTGCGATTTTGTCCATGACTTTGAAGAGTTTGTTCTGTTGTCTGGCTTTCCCGATTCAGTTGAGTCCTATCCCATCGGTAATTTCCATTTAAAATGTCCATCTTTTTCAGGAATATTGAAGTTGGCCATTGTGAATAGGTTTCTGTTAAAGATGTAGATATTGTGTTAGGAAATGATGTGGCTTATAAAAATAATCAGGATCCAATTTTTAATGAACGTGAAATTGCTGTCGTTACTCGTTCTAGAGCTAGTGGTGTTGACGCTGCAGAGTCAACAACAGACGTAGATTGTAGTAGTTTAGAACGTAGTATTAGTAGTAGTAGTGGTAGTAATTTAGTTGTAGATAGGAATATTGCAAAAGACCTTCCAAATTGGACAAAGGAAGAGCTAATTAAAGCTCAGAAACAAGAATTCCGGGACCTTCATGTTGAGTCGGGCGAAGTGGATGATTTAACTGTCCCAAAGTTTAAAATAATTAATAACATTCTTTACAGGTTGAGTAGGCCTAGAGAGGCTGGCAATAGTGCACATGAAGTTTTAAAACAGATATTGGTTCCTTATGTTCACAGGATTGGCTTGATGTCGTTGGCACATGATAATGGTTTGGCGGGTCATTTCGGAATCCACAAGACAGCTGGGAAATTGCTTAAGGATTATTACTGGCCCAAATTGAAATCCGACGTGAAGAAATTTGTCAATAGCTGTAGTATCTGTCAGAAGGTCGGTAAGCCAAACCAAGTTATTCCAAAAGCTCCTTTATGTCCCATCCCTGTGGTTTCTGAACCTTTTAACTCCCAAAATTATCATTGATGTTGTCGGGCCGTTGCCCAGGACTCGTAGTGGGAATGAGTATATTTTCACCATGATGGATAAAATGTCCCGTTATCCTGAAGCAATTCCTCTACGATCCATCAAAAGTGTAAAAATTGTTGAGGTATTAATTAACTTTTTACTAGGTTCGGAATGCCTAAGGTGGTTCAATCTGATTGTGGTACAAACTTTGTTAGCAAATATTTTAAGGAGAAAATGGCAGAATTGGGTATTAAGCATGTGACTTCATCTCCTTATCATCCGGAAAGTCAGGTGCTCTGGAGAGGTTTCATCAAACTCTGAAATCGATGATTAGGAAATATTGTCTAAGTCACGGCTCTGAGTGGGACAAAGAGTTACCATATCTTTTATTTGCTTTTCGGTCGGCTCCAAGTCAGTCTCTTGGTTTATCCCCATTTAATTTGGTTTTTGGGCATTGTGTTCGGGGTCCGCTTGATGTTGTAAGAGAGTCATGGGAAGGTGACAATCCTGATATTAATTTATTAGATTATCTGACTAATTTGGGTGATAAAATGACGAAGGCCTGGGAATTTGCTCGTGAGAATTTGTTGTGTAGTCAGAGAAGAATGAAATACTTCTTTGACAGGAAGACTAAAATTCGTAACTTCGCTGAAGGCGACAAGGTATTGGTGTTGTTACCTCTTCCAGGTAATTCGTTAAAAGCTTCATTTTCAGGTCCTTGGAAAGTTTTGAAAAAATAAGCGAGGTTAATTATTGGTAGAAACTCCTGAACGGAGAAACCCTTTCAACTTTGCCATATTAATATGTTAAAGGAATATAAGGAAAGGGATAAAGTCATTCCTGTGGCAACAGTTGGGAGGTTGTAAATTGTAATAATAATATTTATTCTTTTCAGAGGAAGAATTTAATGAAGATAAATATGGTAATGATGGTAACTTTCCAACAGGTAATAAAACTTCTTTGAAAAATTTTGATAGTTCAGTTTCTCATTTGAGTTTTGATAAACTGAGGTCTCTAAAGACGTTGGTGTTCGATTATAAAGAATTGTTTTCGGATGTACCAGGTCGAACATCTGTCTTAGAACATGACGTGGATGTTGGTAATGCCACGCCAGTGAAACAATCGCCATATAGATTAAATCCTTTTAAGAGTGAAGTTGTTGCAAAAGAGGTGGAATATATGTTAAAACATGGTTTGATCGAACCAAGCAAAAGCCCTTGGTCGTCACCTGTGGTGTTGGTTAAGAAACCTGATGGAGAGTTTCGTATGTGTTTTGATTATAGAGGAGTTAATGAGGTTACAAAACCCGATAGTTATCCTTTGCCACGGATAGAAGATTGCATTGATCGCATGGGGAAGTCTAAATATATAAGTAAATTTGATTTGTTAAAAGGTTATTGGCAAGTTCCTTTGTCGAAACGAGCAAGGGCCTTGTCAGCTTTCGTTACACCTCAAGGGTTGTTTCAATGTCGTGTTATGCCGTTTGGTATGAAAAATGCCGCCGCCACTTTTCAAAGGTTAATGAACACGCTGGTGTATGGTTTAGATTAGAAGGTTGTGTGATTTATATTGATGACATTGTTATTTATAGTGACGACTGGGACACACATTTGAAGCGTATTAAGGCATTGTTTGAGGTATTGAAGAAAGCTGGTTTGGTGGTTAATTTAAAGAAAATGAATTTGCAAAAGCGAAGGTTGTTTATTTGGGTCATGTAGTTGGAGATGGTAAAGTTAACCTAAACAAGCAAATGTGGAGGCTATTGAAAAGATTTCTGTTCTAAGTGCCGAAGGGATGTCAGGAAGTTCTTAGGTTTGCTAGGGGTATTATCGTCGGTTTGTAAAGAATTTCTCTGACATCGCTGTTCCACTTACTAACCTATTGAAAAAAAGGTCGCGTTCATTTGGACGAAGGAAGCGCAGAATGCTTTTGAAAGTTTGAAGGGGATACTACTCAGTTTCCCCATTCTCTAGGGCTCCGGATTTCGACCTCCCATTTTCGCTTGCCACTGACGCAAGTGACATCGGTGTCGGAGCGGTCTTATTACAGAACGACGAGCAAGGCGTTTCTCACCCGGTAGCGTTCTTTTCGAAGAAATTAACCTCCGCTCAACGCAAATATTCGACGGTCGAGAAGGAAACACTCGCATTAATCTTGGCCATTAATCATTTTTCTGTTTATCTATCTTCCACAGGAACTCCAATAAAGATTATGACAGATCATAATCCATTGACCTTCATCAACAGATACAAAAATAAAAATCAACGTCTGATGCGGTGGAGTATCATGTTGCAAGAATGGAACTTGCAGTTTTCTCATATACCGGGAAGAGATAATGTAGTGGCTGATGCTCTCTCTCGCAGCGTTGGGTAGGGATTCTGGCAAGGGGCTCTGCGGATATTAAGGTAGTATCTGTATCGTTCTAATTGCTTGGTGTGTGTGCTGTTGGAGTAGGTAGTTAGGTTTGTATTCTTAGAAGTAGATGAGTGTATAAGGATAATGAATATGTATTAATCTGAATTTTTTCTTTACAGGAATTCCATAAATGTCTGGGACTGTAAAATTAGTTATGTTTAATATTAAGTTTATAGGTGAAGGTAAAGATGGTACTCGTTTGAATTTTGTGGCACAGGGTAATTTTAAGATAGGTTGGTGGTGTGTTATTTCTGGAATACGCTTTTGCAGATATTATTATTATTATAGTTTTTATGCTACTGATGAGTAGCATAGGCGGTTGTTGATGGTCGTTGAGACATGGTAAGACACTATTAGGTGATTGATTATGCAGTTGAGGTGTTAATCAGAGAGTTTACTTAATGAAATGATAGCTACTAATCCGGTATTCTGTGTTTTCAGGCATAACTACGCTTCACGAAAGTTTTGCGTGTTCAGGTTGCGTAGGGGAAAACTGTGCTGGTTTTTTTCTCTGTGTCGTCCATTATAGGTGTGTGTACTCGGTAGGACACTTTTATAGTGATTTAGTGTGTTGACACGGTGGTGTACTGTAAATGACTCTTGTTCGCTGAACATTTTTGCAATGAGCGATGTGAGATATGAAGTGAGAAACCGTTAAGTGTGTAAAAATAGTTATGGCCTATGAACAAATATGTGGAATCCGGAGTGGAGCAATGTAGCTCTTGATTATGTACCTATGTGAGCTATTGGTTTGGTGTTGGTTTTCTGTATTGTGTAATATTTTGAATTTGTATTGTATGAACAGGTTACTTTTGATATTTTGTTAATCTTGTTATTATGTTAGTGCCTTTCTTGTGAGCTGCATCCTTGTTCTTTTGCCACCCCGTCCCTCATTTTGTTTTTGGTATCATGCTCTAATTATATAATTGTTTTTTTTTTCACAGATTTTGTGGAATCATTATTTCTGTTGTTTGACTATTTTTGTTATAAGTGATTATTTTATACTTTACTTTTAAATTTGAATTTGAAATATTTACTTTAATTTTTTTTTTTTGAAAAAAAAAAAATTCTTTTGGGAGAGGAGGTGTCATCTTGTTGTCATTATTTAATTAGTTGATTTGTCTTAGCTTTAATTTTAAATGTTAAATTATTGTCACAATGTATTAGCTAGTTTTCCTCCTCTGGTGGTTCTTGTGTTTACGTTTTCACTAACGACCGTTTTGTCTTTCATGTTTTGAGGGTGTACGGCTTTTCTCCCCAGCTCCCCCTCCCCCTCCGCCCCAGGAGGCCGAGGGGCTGTCAACGTCCCGAATGGAAGTGGTGGACAATTGTGTTCTGAACCTTGACCTGGGCGTTTCTACTTGATTTTGGCCGCTGCTGTTGACTGCTACATTTTTGGCATCCTGAACTTAGGATTATTTTGGATCCACTACCTTCAGCAGCTTGAGGATTTATTCATTTATTATCCTGCTACGCCCTTGGTTCAGTTACCATAGCCAAGGGGACCTCTCTGTCCAACAGTACGGTATTTGGACTGTTATTAGTTTGCATGCTGAGCAAGACGCCTCAGTTGGATTGTTTATATATGAATTGGTGGAGGTATAGGCCAGCGCCGTAGTTGGGCCCATAATTTGACATCACCTGTCTCAATCTCCAGACGTGGAGATCCTTAGTTTAACCAGATCACGGCTTTGTTACAAGGACCACCTCTGAATACTTTAGTGTTGTATTTTGGCTAGGTTATTCATTCTTTTGAACTTCTCCTCCTTTCTGGGCCCCTCCATATTGCGTTTGAATGTGTTGTTTTTCTATTTATTAATTGGGTAAGTGTTTTTTTTTATATATTAAGCGTAATTGTTTTCATTATAATTATTGTATATCTAGTGGTTCAGGCGTCATTTCTGTCTATTTCTTCATGTATTAAAATTAAGTTATTTTTCTTAGTGTTTATTTTCACCCCCAAATTGGTTTTGCACACATTGGTTGATTGTCTTGTGATGCGATTTCACTTACTGTGAATTTCGTATTCTGGTTAGTGAATACTAGTATTGGATAATTATACAAGTGTATGTTGTGGTGGTAAAACGACCCATCACACCTGGCTTACATTCGGAGGCTACCATTCATTTTAGGACAATTACTCAGACTAGCCTATACATAACGACTCAATCCTGGGCATAGGCCAAACAAGTGTAACACACCGGCCTAGTTCAATAAATCCCGGATTACTCTTAGCTTGGACTGGTACTTGACGTCGTAGACGGACGAATCTTCATTTTGTAGTTAGGGTTGAGGGAAACGCAGACTTCCGCGGGTTGTATAATGCTTCTTAGTAGGTTACATGGTGTAAACAACTTATTCCTAATGTTCCTTCCATAATTGTTAGAACTTCTTACATACATAGGTACTTATACTGGTTCTTGTACAGATACCTTAGACTGGTTCATGTAATACGAATGCCCTAGACTGGTTCATGTATTACAAATGCCCTAGACTGGTTCATGTATTACGAATGCCCTAGACTGGTTCCCTGTAATACAAAAAGTTCATTTAGGACAGCCATTTTGTGCCAAACAGCATGCAGTCCTTAGCCTAGGCTATGCTGTGCTCATGCCTAACTTAACTGTTACATTACACAGTTAGCCTGGCTCTTCATGCATAAGAGGTGGAATTGAAGTCAAGAATTGATATATATTCATAAAATTATGGAAGAATATCACACATCTTAGCTACGGTTGGTGGCACTGCAACCACATGCAAGCTCATCATGTTGCAACTTACGTAACATTACCATAACAACTCTCGGTAATTTGCTGTTACATTAAGGCAAAGATACACAAGAACACTATTAAGTGTTATGGCAACATGTACAACATAAACTAAGATATGTGCATACCTTTTACAAAGGGAGAAATATGGCATTTCAAATGAAAATAAGGGGAACTACATCCCTTTCCCCTCTGAAGTCGCCAAACACGTCTTGAACAGTGCAGTTGAGCTTACGCAACTACGCACTTGGTTGAACTTACGCACTTACATACGCACACTCGATCATAGACAAACTCAATTTCGAGTGGTTAAGTCAACTTATCAATAAGATGAAAACCAATTCGTTTTTCCAGTCCACCAATTATGAAGGGTATTGTCATTAATTCAAAAGAAGGATTTCCATCATTACATCACTTTACCCCTACGGAAATTGGTTTTCATTTATCAAGGACAATCAGTCCCTTAAATTACTAAATATGGAGTAGACTATAATTCTAACAATAACAATACAAGTCTTGCAAACAGTGAATACTTCCTATCTCTCAACCAGAGATATAAACTGCAACGTTTAATCAGTAATAAGGTCTGCTAACAGACATATAGAGCAAGTTGTGGGACGCCACCCTTAAGGCGCGTTTCTACCTAACCATCCTAATAACTTCCAGATTTACCAAGCTAAACACTTATGTAAGAGTGATCATTTTTTAAATTCAGTTAAGATCTAGTCACTCCTCATTAGGGTACAATCACTTATGATCATTTTTCTCACAACACTCGCTCACATCGTCATGCAGGTTCATTCACTCAACAACCATAAGCAGGAAAAACTTTCCTTTGAAGATAATATACCTCTTAAAGCATCCTAATGACTAACTTACACATCAGTCACATAACTTGAACAACTCAACCAGAGTTTGTAAAGCTTTTGGACGGGTTACTCTTCATACAAAACTCAACTGAGTACAAGTTCCCTGTACACAAAACAAGCAGTGTCATTATCAGATCTATGATCTACGAATACAATATACAAGAATGACATTGGTGAAGTAAATATGACATTGGTGACAGCGGTGTAGGATGTATTTATCTATTATAGATTCATATATCCACCCCAACGTCCTAAAGTTGGCCACAAAGCCATTAGGCCTGTATTTATTTTCAGGTGTGGTAGCCTAACCTATTGTGATTAGACTTATGTCACCTAGCCTAAGGTACTATTAGCCTATTGTATTGTAGTTTATGTTGACTTTTTACCTGTAGTCCTGTATAACATAGCCTACAAAATGGAGGGTGATGTAGAAAAGAAGATTTCTATGATAATTTGTTGTCTGCCATGGATACTCAGAGCTCTCAAATGCAACAATTGTGTGATCAGCTCATTGACATGACAAGGGAAATGGCTAATTTATCAAATTCTACACCTGTCACTTCCACGCCATTCAGTTCTAACAGAGCAAATGGTTCAAATGATAACCCATTGATTACAGTAGACAGAGCAGACATGTCAGTGACACCACATAACCCAACTTCAATAGTCACACACAATTTATCAAGTAATACACAGCCAGTCATGTCCAGTAATCCATCCCAGGCCAATAACTCAGTCGATAACCCTATTATTCCAGTTGATAATCATTCTAAGGGATTTGTCTTAAAACCTAAGGATATTATGATGTTGAAGTTGTCAGAATTACAGGGTATTGGGACTGATAACAGACTAGCTAGATTTTTTTGTCAAGTAGAGTTCTGTGTTTCTGCAGATGTTGATAGAATCCAAGTAGCACTTACCAGAGTGGAACAAGAAATTGCAACATTATTAACTGCTGAAATGGGAAAAAGGGGAAATAACATATCTTGGAGTCAGTTTAAGGACATACTGAATCACCACTTTGCTTGTTCAACTAACATTACGCAGGCTTGGCAGGAAATTGAGATTGAACGTTACAGCATAGATGAAGCACCTAGAGCCTTTGTTAACAGAATGAAATGTAAATTATCTGCCTTTGAAATGAAATTTCCTAAGGATTCCCTTCCCAAAGCTGACAGTCTTGTGAAAAAGAAGTTGTTTAGAGGACTTAGTAGTACATCCCAAGAAAGACTCAAGGATTTCCTTGATGATAGGATACCCTTAGAGAGATTCATTGAATTTGTTGAGTATGAGTATCATCTAGCTAAAATAAGTGGAGATGTTACCCAACGTAGAGTTCTTCCTGTTAATAATTCCAATTCCCAACCACAGCCTGTAGTAAATAGTAATGCACATAACCCAGCAGATTTGCAAGATCTGAGGAAGCAGATTAGTGATTTGTCTAATAAATATGATATTTTAATGATAAAATAAAGTTTGTTCATACTTACCTGGCAGATATATATATAGCTGTATTCTCTGATAGTCCGACAGAATTTCAAAACTTACGACACACGCAGTGGGAGATCAGGTGGTTAGTACCCATTCCCGCCGCTGGGAGGCGGGTATCAGGAACCATTCCCATTTTCTATTCAGATTTTCTAGTGCCAATGTCTCCTGAGGGGAGGTGGGCGGGCACTATGAATATATATATCTGCCAGGTAAGTATGAACAAACTTTATTTTATCATTAAAATATCATTTTGTTCATGAGACTTACCTGTCAGATATATATATAGCTGAATACCACCATTGGAGGTGGGTACAGACAGAATAGGATTTAGGAAAAAAACACTACATGTAGGTGAAAGATACCTTGGTTCCTTACCTGTTAGCATAGCTGACTTCGTGATTACTGTCACCCAAGTCCGCTTCTGCTTAACTAGAGTCTCCAGCAAGGGTGTGACCTGTATAGCTGGTGAGTTCTAGATGATCTGTCAACGGGGCGTGACCACAATGTGACTAGGCCATATTGACCATACAATGAGGGCAAAAAGAAGTAAAACCAACTACCTGACCAAGCCTAACTAAGTTAGGATAAGCAACTAAAGCTAAGGAGTGGGAAGTCCACCACAGGCAGTCGACCCAACAACCATAAAAACACTATCCAACCATTTTCTATAGGATAGGATGAGTGTCATCCCCTGCCCCCAGGAAAGTATCTGCGGAAACGTATGGTCCTAGCGAGAAGCAGTTCTCATATGTCGTCTTCACATCTCTCAGGTAGTGTGAAGCGAACACAGAGTTGCTACGCCAAAATGTGGCACCCAGAATGTTACTGAGTGACATATTCTTCTGAAAAGCCATTGAAGTAGCAACCGCCCTCACCTCGTGAGCATTGACTTTCAAGTTTAAAATCAGTGTCTTGACAGCATGAATGGGCTTCCTTAATCGTATCCCTCAGAAAGAAAGCCAGAGCATTCTTCGACATAGGTAAGTCCGGTCTCTTTACGGAACACCATAAACTATCTGAGGGCCTCGACTTTCCTTTGTCTTGTCTAAGTAAGACTTTGAGAGCCCTAACAGGGCAAAGGACTCTCTCTGGTTCTTGAATTAGGATCTCAGCCATACCCTTGATTTTGAAGCTCTTGGGCCAAGGGTTAGACGGGTTCTCATTTTTCGCTAAAAAGGAAGGGCTTAAAGAACAAACAGCGTTATGTCCTTTAAAGCCTATATGTCTACTAAAGGCTTGCAGTTCACTAACCCTCTTTGCAGTTGCTAGAGCGGTTAGAAAAATAGTCTTTCTGGTAATGTTCCTCAATGACGCAGAATGTAAGAGGTTGAACGAACTGGACATCAGGAACCGTAACACAACATCCAAATTCCAAGAAGGAGTCCTTAGCGAGGCACCTTGAGGGTTTGAAGGATCTGAATAGATCGTGAAGGTCTTTGTTGTTAGACAGATCCAAGTTTCTATGCCTAAAAACAGATGATAGCATACTTCTATATCCCCTTGATAGTCGGGACTGCTAGTTTAACATCACTCCTCAGAAACAAGAGGAAGTCTGCTATCTGGCTCACAGAGGTCGTGGTAGAGGAAATGCCCTTCTTTTACACCATCTCCTAAAAGACGGTCCACTTCGATTGGTACAAATTACTGGAAGAGAGTCTTCTCGCTCTGGCAATAGCTTTCGCCACTGGTCTAGAAAAACCTCTCGCTCTGGCCAGCTTCTCGATAGTCTGAATGCAGTTAGACTCAGAGCGGGAGGTTTTTGTGGTACCTCTCGAAGTGGGGTTGTCTGAGTAGATCGACTCTCATGGGCAGAGATCTCGGAAAGTCCACTAGGAAGGACATGACCTCTGTGAACCATTCCCTGAAGGCCAAAACGGGGCGATTAACGTCATCTCGTCCCTTCCGAGGCGCAAACTTCCTGATGACTTCTCCGATGATTTTGAACGGGGAAAGGCATACACGTCCATCCCGACCAATCCCAGAGAAAGAGCGTCTACTGAGAGCGCTCTGGGTCGAGAACAGGGAGCAGTAAAGAGGAAGTCTCTTCGTCTTGGAAGTTGCAAAGAGATCCACCAGGGGACGTCCCCAAAGCTTCCACAGTCCTTGACACCCCTCTTGGTGTAGGGTCCATTCGGTCGGGAGCAGTTGATCGCTGCCGACTTAGAAGATCCGCACGGACGTTCTCTACGCCTGCAACAAACCTCGTGAGGATCATAATATTTCGGGCCTGAGCCCACAGAAGGATGATGTCCTTTGCTAAGGCGAACAGGGACCGAGAGTGAGTTCCTCCCTGTTTCTTGAGGTATGAAAGGGCCGTGGTGTTGTCCGAGTTGATCTGGACAACTCGGTTCGTGACTCGTCCCTCGAAGAAAAGAAGGGCCACCTGAATCGCCCCAATTCTTTGAGGTTTATGTGCCAGGACACCTGTTCCCCTCTCCAGGTGCCCGACACTTTCGTCCCTCCCCAGTGTTGCTCCCCACCCGAGATGGACGCGTCGGAAAACAACACTAGGTCGGGGTTCTGAAGTTTGAGAGACAGGCCTTCTGCCAACTTCGATGGATCGAGCCACCACCCAGGTGATTCTTCACCTTGGAGAGAAATACTCAGAGAAACTTCCAGATTCTCCTTGTCCTGCCAGTTCTCTGCAAGGAAGAATTGAAGGGTCTGAGATGCAGTCTCCCCAGGAAACAAACTTCTCCAGCGATGAAATGGTCCCCAGCAGACTCATCCATTCCCTCACCGAGCATGTTTCTTTCCCCAGGAAGGCTGAAACTTTGGCTAAACACTGTAGTTGTCTTTCTTGAGACGGAAACGCTCGAAAAGCCACTGAATCCATCTGAATCCCCAGATAAACGATGGACTGAGTCGGGGATCAGATGGGACTTTTCGAAATTCACCAGAAGTCCTAGGGACTTCGTCAAGGTCAAAGTCGTGTGAAGATCCTCCAGACACCTCGTCATTGACGAGGCTCGAATGAGCCAATCGTCCAAATAAAGAGAGACTCTTATTCCTCCAAGATGAAGCCATCTCGCAACATTCCTCATTAAAATCGTGAAAACCATAGGAGCTGTGCTGAGCCCGAAGCAGAGAGCCCTGAATTGGAATACCTGTCCCCACAGGACAAATCTCAGGTATTTCCTCGATAGAGGATGTATAGGGACGTGAAAATAGGCGTCCTGGAGATTGAGAGAAACCATCCAGTCGCCTGGTCTTAGGGCTCCCCGTGACCGACTGGGACGTCTCCATTACGAACTTTTCCTTCAGAACAAAATGGTTCAACTTGCTGACGTCCAGAACTGGTCTCCAACCCCGACTGTTTTGGAACCAGAAACAGCCTGTTGTAAAACCCGGGGATTATAAATCTGAGACCTGCTCCACAGCTCTCTTCTCGAGCATTTGCTCGAGCAGGTCGAAGAGAATCTGCTGCTTCTCCTGCTGATAGGATGGCGACAGATCTATGGGTTTCGTACATAACGGAGGCAATACAAGGAATGGGATCTTGTATCCCTTTTCGATGACTTGGAGGGACCAGTTGTCCGTCCCCTCTCTCTCCAGGCTCTTGCAAAAGAAAGAAGCCTGGCTCCCTACTGGTGTCTGAAGGTCCAGAGAGTCATTTCTTGCCCCCTGGTCTTAGAAGGGGCTCTACCTCTTGAGGACCTCTTCCTCGAAAGGACGATCTGAGGAAGAGGGTCCTCCACGAAAGGGCTTCTGAATCTTGGAAGCCTGCCCAAGGGAAGAAGTCGAAGGGGCTGCAGGACGTCTAGAAGACTGGGCCAGGAGGTCCTGAGTAGCCTTCTCTTGCAAAGTGGAGGCCATATCCTTGACTAAGGGCTGGGGAAAAAGATGGCTAGAAAGCGGAGCAAACAACAATTCTGCCTTCTGAGTAGGAGAGACTGACTTCGCGTGAAGTTGCAGTAAATGGCTCTCTTCTTAAAAGCCCCGTACAGAAGTGGGCAGCCAGTTCTTGAGCCATCCCTAACCGCCTTGTCCATACAGGATAGGACACTAAACAAATCTCCCAGACTAATGGAGTCAGGACTACGAGCCTGCAAGTCCAGGACTCCCAGGCACCAGTCCAGAAAGTTGAAGACTTCTAAAGACCTGAATAGGCCTTTCAGATGGTGATCGGTCTCAGATAAAGACCAGGACACCTTCGCTGATGAAAGGAGAGACCTTCTGGGGGCGTCCACAAGGCTGGCAAAATCCCTTGAGAAGAGGAAGGAACTCTCCAACCAACCTCCTCTCCTGTCTCGTACCAAATTCCTGCTTTTCCACTCAATCTTGATGGAGGCAGGGCGAAAGAAGTCTTGCACTGGGCCTTCCTGGAGTCCATCCACTCCTGAACCTTGTTAAAGGCCCTCTTCAGAGAGAGAGACGTAGCCATCTTCACAAAACCAGAAGACTTTTGTGATTTAGACGAGGTTAGCTGCGAGGGGGGGGCGAGGAGCAGAGGGTTGAAACTTGTCCCCAAACAAGACCTTCAGCAGCCTAGTCAAGACTTGGTAGTCTGCAGAAGCTGAAGAAGAAGAGGACTGATCCTCAACTGCAGGATCCGAAAGCGCTAGACAGCTCTCCTTCTTCCACAGGAACAACGGAAGGGGCAGGAGAAGAACCGGGAGGACGAAGTCCTTGGATCAGACCAACACGCAAAAAGGGACTTCTGCTTGGAAGAAGTCCGAGAGGGGTCGCGAAAGTCTCGGGCAGAAGAGTCTAAACGGCGTCCCGCGGCGTCCTGGCGAGATTCCCGGCGAGCTTCTTGGCGATCGATCCGACGAGCGTCCTGGTGAGAGCGAGCAGCGAGGGAGGCGTCATGCCTCGCAGCAAGGGAGGCGTTGTGCCGAGCAGCAAGGGAGGCGTCTTGCCGAACTGCAAGGGAGGCGTCTTGCCGAGCAGCCAGGGAGGCGTCATGAGAGCAGCAAGGAGGCGTCATGTCGAGCAGCAAGGGGGCGTCTTGCCGAGCAGCATGAGAAGCGTCATGCTTAGCAGCATGAGAGCGCCTGGCGAAACAAGAGGATCGTCCGAAACGAGGCGTCAAGCCTGGCAGCATGAAGAGCATCAGAAAGCGGAAGTGCGATCCCTGCCGAGACCAGTAAAGCGCTGAGCAACAGGACTTCTAGAAGGCGGCGAAGCATGAGACGACGACGAACGTGGAGAAGGAGAAGGGAAGGTTTGGACCTCTTGATCGGCAGCGGGAATCCTTGCGGCGCGACGACGCATCAGTCTCCTTCTGGGCCAGAAGGAAGCCAATTGCTTCTGCATGCCTAGGAGCAGCTTACGAGTAGGAGAAGTCTCCTCCTCAGGAGAAGGGCTGATCCTGTGAGAAGACGAGGGGCGAGGGGACGCCTTCTTCCTTCTCACAGGGGAAGCAACAGCCTTCTTTCTGGAGCGAGCGGAGCGCTCAAAAGCGTCATCGTCCGATGACGTCCTGGTCCTCTTCTGCGGCGGGATGGCGTCAAAATCCTCCGGAGAAGAGAAAAGAGCGTCACGAGAAAAGGGACGTGAAGCGTCCCCCTTCTTTGAAGCTTCTCTTCAAAGGACGAGAATCCCGAGATTTCCACTCCCGGCGGGGGGAGGAGGAATCGGGGAAGAGAAGCAATCTTCAGGATTCGTGCCCGAGCACGATCCTTGGCAGCCTGGGAAGCGTCATCAGGACATGCGAAGGGACGCCAGATCGGTGGGGTCCGCGTAACCCTCTTGCGGCTTTCGACATGCCCACTCCCTGAGTCCTGGGAGTCCGACAGAGGTCAGACCTAGAGGCGTTATACGGCCGATCTGACGCCCCTCCACAACACTAGGGGACAGACACTATCACTGCACTTCACAGCAATTTGAAGAGCGAGCATTTTAGCTTCCAAGGTACGAATGGAAGACATAATAACCGCCAGGGCATCACCTTCCGCAGACACAACCCCGGGGTTCGGGGGCAACACCACAGGGTTAGGAAGAGCTACGTCTACAGGAGGGTTAACAGGTGAAAAAACACTACCCTGACTCCTACCACTTCTGGAGGAAGACCTCCTGATCCTATCTCGCTCTAGCTTTCTCACATACGAATCATAAGTCCTCCAACTAGCATCAGACAAAGATTCACACTCCTTGCATCGGTCATTCAACAAACAAACATGCCCTCTACACCCCGAGCATACAGTGTGAGGATCTACCGAAATTTTCGGTAGCCTCACCTTACAGTCTTGCACACGGCAAACTCGATAACTAGAACAACTAGATTCAGACATCTTAATCCAAGGAAAAAACAAAGCCAAATCCAAAACAATCCACAATAGCGTATGCCTAGCCACAAGTCCAAGTCAAAAAACCAAAAGTCAAACAAATACTCAAGTGACAACCAAGTTTTATCCGAAATCCAAGACGGAGGTACTGAAAACAAGTGTTGACAGTACTGGCGACAGAGAAAATCTGAATAGAAAATGGGAATGGTTCCTGATACCCGCCTCCCAGCGGCAGGAATGGGTACTAACCACCTGATCTCCCACTGCGTGTGTCGTAAGTTTTGAAATTCTGTCGGACTATCAGAGAATACAGCTATATATATATCTGACAGGTAAGTCTCATGAACAAATAAGGAAGTTTAGTAAGAGTAAGGAAAACAATCAGTATTGTGCTTACTGTAAGGTCAGAGATCACAAACTTTCTGAATGTCCACGTAACCCTCCAAGAGGTGTTTGTTTTGATTGTCACAAACCAAATTGTAAAAGAGGTTCAGCAAAGTGTCCAGCTGTTGTTAAGAATGAATGACTACACCCAAGTGTCAGGTCTCCTTTTATCAATTTGATGATAAAAATATAATGTGTTGTGCCTTAACTGACACTAGTAGTGATGTGTAGCACAGAAGAGGCTCATAGAAACCTTAGGTTTACATTGTAATCAAATGAGAAATATACCACAACTTACTGGAGTAACTCAACATGTTCTCCTTGTTCTTAGTACAGTGTATTTAGATGTTCACATTGGTTCCTGGGAGGTTACCCCATTTGTTTTCTGTGGTGCCTCATGGTTGTCTGGATACAGACTTATTGTTAGGAGCCAATTTGGTTAGGTCTGTACCAGTGACATGGGATGATACGCATAAAATCATTATTTGGGATAGATTTATTTATCCAGTAAGATATCTGAAACCTAGACCTTCTAATAAAATGGTCAGACAGATTAAAGTGCTTCAGCCTAATGAACCTCATAAAGCCCAGGTTAGACTTAAAAAGAAACTTATTCCACCTCAGTGTATAGCTGGTATTTATCCTTTACCTGTAGATGAATCTCCTAACACATTGTTAGAATTTGTACCTGAAATTAAGGAGTGTCAAACTCAGTCTGCACTGTGCCTTAAAGTTAATGATGCTCAGGAAGTTCTTTTGCCACTTGTCAATAATACTAAAGCAAGGATGACAATGAAGGTTGGAACTTTATTGGGGTATTATAGGACAATTAGTGAAGAAGACATTGATCAACCAGTTCCAAAATGCAGGAAAACTAGAATTCAGAATGATTTAGTTCCTCCAGGTGTTGATGTTAATATCAAGTCAGGCAATACTAGACAAAAACCTTAAGTATTTGTTTTCTCAGCAAGATAATTCCCATCTTACCACTGATCAACAGACAGAATTAAGTGACATGTTGGTTGCAAATCACTCAGTGTTCATTCTTGAAAGAAAGAATTAGGAAATTTAAAGATGTCAAGCTCATATTGCTGTAAGTGATCCCCAGCCAGTTAGGTCTCCATATATCGATACCTGAAAAAGCCAAAACCCTTATTTCCACCATGTTAGAAGATATGGAAGAAGAGGAATAATAGAAGCCTCAAGTGGCATGGCTAAGCCCAATTGTACTTGTTAAAAAGCCTGATCATACTCAAAGAATGTGCCTTGATTACCGTAGAGTCACACACACCTCAGGTTGACATTCACCCTTTACCTAGATTGGAAGAAATGGTAGAAACAGCTGCAGAAACCATTATTATGCTTCCTTAGATATGAAAGATGCATATTATCAAGTGGAATTAGATGAAGAGAGTAGAGATTTAACAACTTTTAGTGATGGAGTTTCACTTTATAGATTCAAGCGTCTACCTTTTGGATTAAGCTGCAGTCAGCAATATTTTCACGTATCATGTCTAATATCTTGGCTCCTCTTATTAAGAAATGGTGGGTTAAATTATTAGAAACTTAGATGATATTGTTGTTTAAAAGCTCCCAGTTTTTCAATCCTGTTGAAAAGATTAGAACAACTATTCAAACTTTTCAGTGAAAGAGAGTGAAAGTTAAACCTTAGAAATGTCAGATAGGCCAAAAGGAAATCAAGTTCTTAGGTCACATAATTTCAAAGGATGGTTGTAGACCCTGTCAGACAATATCAGTGCCATCAAAAAAATGAAACCCCTACTAATGTTAAGGAAACTAGGAGATTTCTAGGAATGTGTGGGTTTTACAGGTCTAACATTAAGGATTATGCTAAAATTGCTGTTCCCTTGACTAATCTCTTAAAGGAGGAAAAGAACCCTTTCTGTGGACAAAGATTGTCAATCCAGCTTTGAACAGATGAAACAAGCATTAATCACTGCTCCAGTACTAGTAAAGGCTCAGATGACTAGACCTTTTGAATTATTCACTGATGCTAGTTTAGATCACGTAGGTGCTGTTTTGATGCAGAGACAAGATGATCAGTTAAAACCCATTGGATATTTCTAAAAAGAAACTGAAGCCAGTTGAACAACGTTACAGTACCACGGACAGAGAAGCACTTGCTATTGTCTTAGCATGCCGTAGATTCCATCATTTCCTTTGGGGTGTTCCATTTACCATTCAACAGATCATCAGCCTCTAGTTTCGGTCTTCAAGAGAAAGACAAAGTCACCTAGAATGAGCAGATGGGTAATTGTGGATGCAGGATTACCGTTTCAAGGTAGAGTATAGGCCAGGTAAAAAATAATCAGGTGGCAGATCAACTAAGTAGACCAGTCAGAGCAGTCTTTCATCTGAGTAGGGACAATTATCTTGGTCTGAGCAAAGATGAGTTCAAAGGAAAACAGTTTGAGGAACCAAGGTGGGCTGAACTAATAACTTTTCTAGAAGGTGGTAAATTACCATGTAAGAAGTTCCCTAGGGCTTTGATTAATCAATTCCTGTTGTATGAAGGATTGTTGTATCTCAGCGCAGATAAAATTGATAACTCAATTCAGTTGAGATTAGTAGTTCTAAGGATTTAACATTAGCCTTGAAGTATGGTCATGAATCAGTGTCAGGTCACCTGGGTTACGTAAAACAATTGATGCTATTGAAAACCTGTTCTATTGGCCTTCATTGCGAACTGATGTTACCAAATATGTAAGGGAGTGTGTTATGTGCCAAAAAACATAAAGCCAGTAGTTCGTTACAACAACAGTTCAGGAATTGCCTCCTGTAACTAAGCCTTTAGAGCGGCAAATCAGTCTTGATTTAACTGATATGTTATCTGGTGCAAATGGTTATAGATATGTATTGACTGTTATTGATCATTACAGCAGGTATGTGAAGTTCTATCCATTGCTTAGTAAGTGCACAGAGGAAGTAAGCAAAAACTTCCTTGTCTATTTGAATGACTTTGGTGTACCTATGACAGTCATACTTGATAGAAAATGCTGAATTCACCTCAAACCAATTTAGACAATTATGCCAAGAACATAAGATAAATACTGGTTATATTACCCCGTATCATCCAGAAGGAAACAGTGTAAGTGAAAGGATGCATAGAACCATGAAAACAGTACTAAATGTAAATGTAAAGGACATCATATCAGTGGCCTAAGTACTTAGGTGAAACGCAAGCGTGTGATCAATTCTGCTGTTCATACCACTCTTGGTGAACAACCTCACTATGTATTTTCTCTCGTGGTTGCACCCAGACAAGTGACTAGTGTGTTACCCAAACAATTGCTGATGATAAGAAGACTCTGCCATTGCAAGGCTCATGAAATAATACAGAAAACTCATAGAGAGGTGGCCAGCAAGTATCGTGCAATAGCCAATCAAAGAGGAAAAATGAGAAGTGGATGAAAACACTCTTGCATGGGTTAAAAATGAAAATGTGATTCCTAGCACTAGTTGAAACTAAACCCCAGGTGGTGTGGTCCATATGTAGTAACCAAAGTGTTTAGAGATGGTGCGAAATATGAGTTGAAAAAACATGTTTGACCAAACCATAATTGAACGTGCTGCTGACAAGGTGAAACCTTTATAGGACAAGAACAGTGGTTAGTAAAAATGCAGGAAATGGACGATATCACTCCTGATGTAGTGAATGAAAGAGTGCAAACCAGAGGTGCTAGTAGTATTGTTCCTCCCTCCAGGTTAATCGAAGGAATGTGAAATCATTGTATTTTTTTATATATTGCATTGTGTATTTTTGTATTTTCTGTGAGGAGTATTTTTGTATTTACATGCTTAAGACAATTTTTATATATAACCATTATATTAATTTCCAAATGTATTCTTGTATATTGTATTCGTAGATAGATCTGATAATGACACTACTTGTTTTGTGTACAGGAACTTGTACTCAGTTGAGTTTTTGTATGAAATAAGAGTAACCCGTCCAAAAGCTTTACAAACTCTGGTTGAGTTGTTCAAATTATGTGACTGATGTGTAAGTTAGTCATTAGGATGCTTTAAGAGGTATATTATCTTCAAAGGAAAGTTTTTCCTGCTTATGGTTGTTGAGTGAATGAACCTGCATGACGATGTGAGCGAGTGTTGAAGAAAAAATGATCATAAGTTGATTGTACTAATTAGTGACTAGATCTTTTTTGA
Source organism: Macrobrachium rosenbergii (assembly GCF_040412425.1). Lineage (NCBI taxonomy): Eukaryota > Metazoa > Arthropoda > Malacostraca > Decapoda > Palaemonidae > Macrobrachium > Macrobrachium rosenbergii. The sequence goes on along the minus strand of NC_089752.1, from coordinate 80,845,498 downwards.
TTTTAAGATCACTCTTACATAAGTGTTTAGCTTAGTAAAGTTATTAGGATGGTTAGGTAGAAAAAGCGCCTTAAGGGTGGCGTCCACAACTTGCTCTATATGTCTGTTAGCAGACCTTATTACTGATTAAACGTTGCAGTTTATATCTCTGGTTGAGAAGATAGGAAGTATTCACTGTTTGCAAGACTTGTATTGTTATTGTTAAATTATAGTCTACTCCATATTTAGTAATTTAAGGGACTGATTGTCCTTGATAAATGAAAACCAATTTCCGTAGGGGTAAAGTGATGTAATGATGGAAATCCTTCTTTTGAATTAATGACAATACCCTTCATAATTGGTGGACCGGAAAAACGAATTGGTTTTCATCTTATTGATAAGTTGACTTAACCACTCGAAATTGAGTTTGTCTATGATCGAGTGTGCGTACGTAAGTGCGTAAGTTCAACCAAGTGCGTAGTTGCGTAAGCTCAACTGCACTGTTCAAGACGTGTTTGGCGACTTCAGAGGGAAAGGGATGTAGTTCCCCTTATTTTCATTTGAAATGCCATATTTCTCCCTTGTAAAAGGTATGCACATATCTTAGTTTATGTTGTACATGTTGCCATAACACTTAATAGTGTTCTTGTGTATCTTTGCCTTAATGTAACAGCAAATTACCGAGAGTTGTTAAGGTAATGTTACGTAAGTTGCAACATGATGAGCTTGCATGTGGTTGCAGTGCCACCAACCGTAGCTAAGATGTGTGATATTCTTCCATAATTTTATGAATATATATCAATTCTTGACTTCAATTCCACCTCTTATGCATGAAAAGCCAGGCTAACTGTGTAATGTAACAGTTAAGTTGGCATGAGCACAGCATAGCCTAGGCTAAGGACTGCATGCTGTTTGGCACAAAATGGCTTCAAAATGGAACCAGTGTATTACTAACCAGTGAGGGATTTTGTATTACATGAACCAGTCTAGGGCATTCGTAGGTGAACCAGTTCTAGGCATTTGTAATGAACCAGTCTAGGGCATTTGTAATACATGAACCAGTCTAGGGCATTTTCTGTAATACATGAACCAGTCAGGGCATTCGTAAACATGAACCAGTCTAGGGCATTTGTAAATGAACCAGTCTAGGGCATTCGTAATACATGAACCAGTCTAATTTGTAATACATGAACCAGTCTAGGGCATTCGTAATACATGAACCAGTCTTTGAATACATGAACCAGTCTAGGGCATTCGTATTACATGAACCAGTCTAAGGTATCTGTACAGAACCAGTATAAGTACCTATGTATTGAAGTTCTAACAATTATGGAAGGAACATTAGGAATAAGTTGTTTTACACCATGTAACCTACTAAGAAGCATTATACAACCGGAAGTCTGCGTTTTCAACCCTAACTACACGTCCGTCTGACGTCAAGTAATCAAGCTAAAAGATTTATTTCGTTACACTTGTTTGGCCTATGCCCGAGTCGTTATGTACCAGTCTGAGTAATTGTCCTAAAATGAAGAGCCTAATGTAAGCCAGGACAATTGGGGTTTATAAACAAATATGACATATGGAAAAATAAATATGACAAAGTTCAACAATATTAAATTTCTTATCTCTGTATAATTTTGAGAACAATTAAAAAAAAAAAAAAAAAAAAAATAATAATACCAGCTCTGATGAATATTCAAATTTATTCAGTCATTAACTTGCAGTATGTTGTTAAGCAAATGTTACTGATCATCTCTGAAACTAATTTATGCCAGGTTTAAAATGCAATGTCAGCTCTCTGTTATTCAAAAATCTACTAATTAATAACCTCTGTAGGAATCATTAAATCTCTTGAAGCTTTAAAAAAGCATGTACCTTCACAGTAAGTATATACACTAAACTCATAAATCTGCTGGATGAGGGAAAGATGGAGAAATGTAAAGATCCATTAAAACACAAAATTATCGATAAATATGAGCATCTTAAAACTTGAACTCTGTAATAGGCTACTGTGTTGATTTTCATCCCAAATTCTGAAGGAAAGATGGTCTTTTAATATTTGTATTAACATTAAAACACAGTAATGCCAAGGTTAGGTTAGTTATTGTCTAATTTATTCACCTAAATCTAATTTTATTCAAACTAGGTCAATAAGGTTTGTCCCTTACCTTTGACTACTGGCAATGGTAACTTGCCTACTTCTTGATCACTATACTGTACATCCACTTGTGATAAAACCTAACTTCTATGTCTGTGCCATTTCCAAAGCTCTTGCTAAGTCCTACACTGGGAGTTGTCTGGACACCAAGGCTACTCTGGGAGTTGTCTGGACATAGGCTACACTGGGAGTTGTCTGGACATAGGCTACACTGGGAGTTGTCTGGACATAGGCTACAATGGGAGTTGTCTGGACATAGGCTACACTGGGAGTTGTCTGGACATAAGCTACACTGGGAGTTGTCTGGGTAATTCTAAGCCGGCTGTCTGCGGTGAGCTAGCCTATGGCAATTGACGTTTTCCTATGTTATTTGACGTGCTGAACAATTTTTTAAAATAACATTTTGGCGGTCAGCTGTAACTAAAATGTAATTGACCCTTGAAAACTGCATCTATAGTGTGGGTCTGCATACAGCTCAAGGGTAAATTACAGCTTAGCAGCAACCTACCGTCAAAATGTTACCCTAAATTCATGTAAAGCAAGCAAACAACACAGAAAAATGTCAATTTGCCATAGTCTATGCTCAACTGGACACTATTAGTACTTGACGACCAGGGTGAAGAAACTTAACAGGTAAGCAAAGCCGCCATCTTGGGTTACATAACCACTAGGGAGCCATATGTTCCAGCGGGGTGGGGTGGGGGAATGGGGTTATGGCACTGCATGGTAGTAAAAGTACAAGTTGGTAATGTACAGTAAGGACACTATTGAACGTGGTGGTAAATAACAGTTACCCAAAAAAATAATGCTTCATATAAAAAACACTAGAAATAAATCTATATATTAGCTCGCGCCTGTTTTACCTTTTCAACTGGTTTTTCTACACTTTTAGGGGTTCTGATACTGGCGGTGCATCTGTTTGTTGTCAGCCAAATGGAATGTCCCTTAGCTGTGTTTAGTACTGGCTGGGGCGGGGGTGGTTAGCCATACGTTAACAAGTTATTGCACTTGCCGGATGGGATATGGCGTTCTTCAAAACAGGCGTCCCGTGCTGTGTCTTGTGAAGATCGCGTATGGAAACCCCTTGTTGGATGGACTTTACAGGTTAATTACATTCGAGCGCAAAATTAAAGGTAAATTCATAATTAGCAACCAAAAAACTGTAAAAAGGTAATATTACAATGTGATTGGTTTATAAGCCCAACCCCAAAACACTCGCCAACAACTCTCTCAGTTAGGGGCATAATGTGAACCGATGAAATCTCCTTAATTCGATGCATGCGTGAAAAAGTGCCTTTGGAACCGCTCCACTGTCTATTTATCCGGCCTTTTTGTCGCTTGTTTTTGTGTTCCAAATGGCATATGAAACTTAAAACAACAGTAAGGTGCCCAAACCTTTTCCCAAGTTATTTACCCCACAGAACCCGGATACAGCTCAAGGGGTCCCCCTTACCGTTAGCTATTCTTGAAAGTGTTTTCACCCACCCAAAACAACATTTCTGGTCCCTCTTAAACGTTGGCTACATTTCTAGGGCAAAGTACAGCTCAATGGTACTACAATGGCCGCTAAAATATTACCTTGAATTCTTGTTCAGCAGGTAGTTCTATAGAAAAACGCAAACTGCTATAGGCTAGCTCACTGTTGGACAGCCGGCTTAGATCTACTGTTGTCTGGAGAAGGCTACACTGGGGTAATTCTAGCCCGCTGTCGCATGTGAGGTAGCCTATGGCAATTGACGTTTTTCTATAGAACTTGACCTGGTGAACAAGAATTTCAAAGCAAATCTTGTCGGTCGGCTGTAACTAAAAGCGTATGGACCATCGAAGACTGCACACGGTACCGTGGGTCCCCTGCACTGGCACATACAGCTAGGGTAAATTACAGTTTAGCTGCAGCCGACAGGCAAATATTACCTAAACTCATGCAAAGCAAGCAAAGCAACACTGAAAAACGTCAACTGCCACAGGCTACCTCAACTACACATTAACCGTTGCTTGCCATCAGGCGAAGAAACGTAAACGGTAAACAAATTGCCATCTTGGGTTACGTAACCACTAGGGAGCCATATGTTCAGCAGGGGAAGGAGAGGTACTGCACAAAGGTACAAGTTGGTAAAGTGACGTAGGACTGTTATGTAGAAACATGGCGTTAAATGACAGTTACCCAAAAATAATAACGCTCCTACATGAAAAGCACTAAAACCTAATAACAATAAAACACAGGTGACCCTAACTACCTACTAATAAAGAAGATAGTTTAGGAACCTTACCTTAAAGGGTGGAGGGTACCAAAACATAGGTGACCTAACTACCTACTAATAAGAAGATAGTTTAGGAACCTTACTTAAAGGGTGGAGGGTACAATTCAGCCGCCGCCTTTACAAACGCGTGGAGCCTCGTCTTGGTCATCAAAGTGGATTTTAAAATGGGCTACTGCCAAGTACCGACGAAGTTGTACCCCCTACGGCCGTACCTGGCGTCGTCTCATGAAGTTCCCTCCACCTCCTCTCAATAGTATTTGTATGCACACCAGTTACTGGGTCCACAAAGTTCATGGAGTGATTGGCCCGGTTAAGTGCACGTAGCCTTACACGTCCTTCAGGCAGTCATAAGCTCTCCAGCAATCAGATACAATAGTTGTCCCGGTACAATGTAGTCCTTATAACTAAGGTAGCAATTGACACAGGTAAGAGGCAAATTGCACTTGGTTACAGGCTCAGAGGCGGGAGGTTCCGAGGAGTTACGTCCGTCATCATGCTGGGTTGAAGAGTGAGTGAACTGTGCGGTGAACTGCACCGGAACAGGGTAGGAAGGATAAAGTTGGGGGTGCTAAAAGTGTATTTCTGCTTTCATTTTTGGGGAAGCGGGCAGGCGCTGCGCCCTTATCCTCATTTTTAAAAATAATCTGGCAGGCTCGTATGCTCTGGCAAGCGGTAATGTAGCTGCGTGGCGCCAACCACAGGGCTTACAAAATATGTAAAAAAGGTTTCTGTTAACGTCACTGAGAGAAAGTGGTAGCGAAGCGTCCTGCAAGACCCTTCTCCTCCTACCCCATATACATGCTTCAGGTGTCTGCCGACAAATGTAAAGTAATTTTGTAAGTTATTTATGGTAAAATCATGTTGCTAAGAGACGTCAATATATTTGTGAACGGAAAAGTACTGGAAGAACGTTGTAGGCACAAGCTACAACGAATAGGAAACGGTTATAAAACAGTTGAAAAAAGGAATACATGTAACTGAGTTTATGTATCCCCAAATTCTCCACCTGGGTGAAACGTAATGTTGGGGTAACGTTGCAACGTGATTGGTTGGGTACAGCCACCCGCCAAAAAACCCACCAACTACTCTCTCAGTTGGAGGCATTGGATGAACGAAAGCTCCCCTGTAAGACGCCGCATGCGTGACATGGCCTGGAATCAGCAGTAGTAGTGGTATGTGAAAAGAACTGGCTCGCACTGTCCATTTATTCCCCCTTATTTTTACGTTTGTTTTTCGTGTTCCAAATGACATATATAACTGGAAATACAACAATAAATTGCCCAAACCTTTTCCCAAGTTATTTACCCCACCCAGAACCCAGTTCCCAACGGGTCCCCCTCACCGTGAGCTATTCTCGAAAGTGTTTTTACCCACCCAGGACCCAGATTTCCCAACCGGTCCCCTTACCGTTGGCTACAGTTCTAAGGTAATGTACAGCTTAATTACAGCCGAGCGACAAAATATTACTTTAAATTCTTGTTCAGCAAGTAAAGTTCTATAGAAAAATGTCAACTGCCATAACCTAGCCCACCGCGGACAGCCGGCTTAGATCTACCTACACTGGTATTTGTCTGGACAAAGGCTACACTGGGAGTTGTCTGGACATAGGCCACATTGGGAGTTCTGTGTTAAGTCTAGTTTATATGAATTCCAACTAAAATTCAATCTAAGCTAAACCAGTCTTTCTTTATATTGCACTTTACCTTGCTGCTCACAACACCTACCTAAATCCCTTTTTCTGGCTACAGAATTCTTAGGCTATACCTGGGTGTAGACTATACTTGCACAGGCCTAACTCATGTTACCTTACCTGACAAACCCAACTGTATGTTATCCTAATGTGGAATGGAATGGAATATGAAGTTTAGGCTTAAAGCCAAGCACTGGAATCCGCGGGATTATGCTGCGCTAGTTATCCTCATGTTGTCCAGAGGCAAAAGTCAAACACTTGTTGCAGTGAACTTAGTATTGAGTTTACCTACTTACCATACTAAGTTCGTTCAATAAAACACACTTGATATATCCGTGGCACGCTACCCCGTTTATGCCATGTAAGTTTTGCGGTCCAGTTAACAAATAAAACAACGGAACTACGAGAAAGCGTCGTACTCAAATGATGTACCAGAAGAAAACTTCGAGAGAAAAGACTTCATGCTAACGTCGGACTACCAGGGTCGACGTCATATCCAACAGGCCTTGTCTCTCGGTGGTCTTGATTTGACCCCCCAACACTACACACAACACAACGAATAAGACCGCAATCAACCAAAAATCGATGAGGAGGTAGTGATCTGGAACCAAGAAGAAGGCGCCTTCCAGCAGAGGGGAAGTGGAGAATCGTGGTTACACCCTCGTTAGGAGAAGGCACAGGGATAACGCTATGTTCCCCATGAAGGTGATGCTCAGAGAAACGAGTGCTTGAGTTGTACATCCTGCTGAGTACTTGGAATTACGGCGTGATGAGTTGACAAACCGCATCGAAGAGGTGGGACGCTTTCAACCAGAAGTTATCTGATGTAGGCTATTATGCCATCGGGTGGAGACCTGGCAGCTTGCACAAAAAATTGCCAATGGGAATGTTGTAAAGTCACAGTCTGAAGGTGTCTAATTATGAATAAGTGATAGTTCACATCCTAACAAGTCGACGTTCCTAAGAGCAAAAATCCTACTGTCACAAACATATCTGTCGTGAACTAAAGTGCACCCTGACTTACAATTAATAGCAGAGGACTGATAATGATCACCCAAAATATACGTAGTCTCTATTCCATCCCATGTCACCATCGAACCATCAAAACTTATTTGTGAACCATAAAGATGCGCTGCATTTTCCAAAGTACATTCCAGACCCCCCAGTGGTAAAATATCCCCAAAATTACGCCCCTTAGAAGCTTTAACTGCTTTCTCAACATTAAGTAAGGTAGTGTGACAAGAGGAAAAAACAATCGAAACATCTAAGTCTCCCTGAACACCATCAACAGTAACCAGTAACCCATTTAAAGATGTCCTCAATTTTTCAAATCCCTCATGCAATTTATTTTTACTGTCTCGTAATGCCGTCAAAGATTTCCCCTGTATAGTTAATTCTGTCGCCACTTGTTCAACCTTCACTAAGCTTGCAGCTGACATACTAGCTAACGTCCCTGTAACTAAAACGGCTCCAACTATCAGTGGGGCTGCCGTCTTACTCCTCCCAGGTGCAACACGAGAAGCAGAAGATTTCGTATCCGGAAGCCATGTTAGTCTCCCTAATCTTACCCTGCACCCCATTTGCTGTAACCTTAAGTTTGGTAAGCCAAACATGCAACGGATCAGACAGATTTCGCCCAGTATTCACCCCATTCAACAAACCCATCAGCGTCTGCACTTTATTCTGAGACGTTTCAGGTTGTATCCTCGCCAATCCCATGCCTTCAAATTCAATGCTTGAAGTCACAGAGTCAGACGACAACCACACTTCACGGTCCTCTTCTATAATCACACCTGTTTTGTATC
>NC_089752.1:80832199-80837105 GCF_040412425.1 Macrobrachium rosenbergii | reverse complement strand
GCACTTAAATTCATGGTCTATCACTCCTAGACGTTGGAAAACTTCCAAGTTTGTCAGAAAGTGGGCTTCGCTTGTGTGGATGTTATTTTTCTATTGTCTGTTGATATGAATAATTCCAGCTATCGGCTACGAAGTGGCTTCTTAGACCTGATATGACTTCTGCCCTTCTAATCTACGTACTTTTGAGTCATTGTACCTTGCTGCACTTTTTCCTGTAGTAAAACCACAGCATTGTTCTGTATCCTGTTTCAAGTTTAAATCACACTTTAAAATATGTTGAATGTGTTTTTTGGGCTTTTTAAATTTTCGTGGTTTTGTAAAATGCCATTTGTAAAAATGCCATTGTTGAAAGTTTTTACAAAAAATTCCAAATTGTTTTAGACATCTAATTTCCCTATACATGACGTTAAAACTTTCAAGTGTATTAAGATGTCATTACCCTTATCACGTTTAGCAATGACAATTGTGGAAGAGTTTAGTGCTGGTTCTACTGTGAAATTAAGCGCTCTGAATTTACATAATGAAATTAAGTGCTCTGGAGTTACGTAACAAGAATTTAGTGTGGTAGTGTGACCCATGTTAATCACTAATGAAAATTAAAAACCTGTTTCGGCTATGCCTTGTTTGATGGCTGGTGATCCTGTAGAATTAGTTTTGTTGCACACTTCTTGGCCTGAAGTCCTTTAGACTTTTTACAGTTAAGTATGTGCAGAAAATCTATCCTTCTAGGATTAAGCATGACTTTGGGAAGCTAAAAAAAAAAGAAAACTAAGCATGATATCCCAAATGAATTATCGGGAGAGACTAGAGTTCTGAAGTTAATAGGTCAACCGGTAGTAACATCGATGGTTGGGTCACATCGGTCGTTCAAGTCATACAAGACCTGAAAGGAAAGTTGAAGAAAGTCGAAAGGAAAGTGGATGGAAATGGAAGGATAAAGGCCTGTTTGAAAACAGTTTCTTGGAAACTGTTTGTAAAGTTTGGAAACCGTTTCCAAACAGCTCGGATACTGTTTGCAAACAATGTTTCCTGTCCAGACCTCATTGTTGTAGTCAGGATGCCTGCTGGTGCAGTAGCCTCTGTATTTTACTTGGCAGTTTTAATGCACTCAAGGAGGGATAAGAGAAAGAGATGGGCGAGAGTTTTTTTTAGGAAAAGGAGCGTGTCATGCTAACTTCCTTCTGCATATATATATGTATGTATATGTATATGTATATATACATATACATATGTATAAGTATGAATGTTTAAGGGTATACATGTAATTATATATACACTTACATATATATACATACATACATATATATATATACATATATATACATATAATTATATATATATTATATATATATATAAGTACATTATACATATACACAAACACTGTTTTGCATTCTGGATGGGAAACAAATATGCGGTAAAAAGTGTTCTAAACTGTTTCCAAACAGTTTAGAACAAGCCTTAGTGTCACAACTAAAAGGGGTGATGGAGGAGTAACAACTGGGGGGCTTCGGTCTGAGTAGTAGATAAATGAAGGAAAAAGAATAAACTGGAATTTACGTTATAGTAAAACCTTGTGAGATAATAAACATAAATAAAAAAAAATTGAAATTTAACATATAAAAAGCAGCTTCTAGAACTTACATCTGCTGATTTTCTCTCTCTCTCTCTCTCTCTCTCTCTCTCTCTCTCTCTCTCTCTAATACATACATACATATATATATATATATATATATACATATACATACATATATACATACATACATATATATATATATATATATATATATATATATATATATATATATATATATATATATATATATATATATATATATATATATATATATATATATATATATATATATATATATATATATATATATATATATATATATATATAAATATATATATATATATATATATGATATAATATAATATAATATATATTATATATATGTATGAAACAAGATATAAATATATAATATGTATATATATATATGATTTCCATTTTTTTATTTAAAAGAATTTTTATTAACAAGACAGAAAGAGTTGAGGAATAGAGAAGATAGAGAGAGAACAGCTGGAAAGTCTTTTTCTAAATCTGGACTCCATAACAGCAGGTAATAAAATGAAACCCCCGAGAAAAAATAAATCCTTAGAAAATAGTTTTTAAATTTCATTTATATATATATAGAAAATATATAGAAAGTCATATACAGACTATATTTATATATATATATATAAATATATATAAGGTTATGAAATAACGAAATTCATTATGATGAGCAGAAAACTATATAAGAACAATGAACAACGAAGTCATTATAGTTATCTTGAGAAAAAAAAATCAAAAATCCACGGAGTTTTTATGGAGCATTTCATTTCATTTACTCGATGGAAATGGGGATTTTTTGGAGAACTTAAATATTAATCTGGGGGGGGAGGGGTGGGGAAGGAATAATTAGAAATGGTGGGGGAAATTGGCCTGGAAAGGGGGGACTGGAATTTTTTTTTAGTAAGGGCGTGAAGAAAATAAATAAAAAAAGGGTTGTTAGCGAAAAAGATTCATTCCACAGGAGGAAGCGACAGTCTTGGTAGTTGTTTGTTTGTTTCCCCACTTGGCTCTCTTGTATCTCTGTCGTTTTGGTCGTTCGTTCCAATAGCTCTCAGTCTAATAATAACTGCTCTTCATAATAATAATATAATATAATTTATATAAAACTGAATCATGACTATTTTATACCCATTTCATTAATATACAAAATAAGGTGGGAAAACGACATACAATTTTATTTCATGCATACGTTCTCATGGAGATATCTTAATGAACATTATACGAAAGTCAACATAACAAGGTCAAAAGAGAGAGAGAGAGAGAGAGAGAGAGAGAGAGAGAGAGAGAGAGAGAGAGAGAGAGAGAGAGAGAGAGAGAGAATTATTGATTTAATGAATTTTATTAAACTGACTAAAGACAGAGAGAGAGAGAGAGAGAGAGAGAGAGAGAGAGAGAGAGAGAGAGAGAGAGAGAGAGAGAGAGAGAGAGAGAGAGAGAGAGATATAGAGAGAGAGAGATATATCAAGAGAGAGAGAGGATAAGAAGAGATAAATATATATAATATAAAATATACAAAAATGTATATAGAGAAGAGAGAGAGAGAGAAAGAGAGATAAAAAAAGAATTAGAAAAAAATTTAATAATAAAAAAAAAGAATAAAACAAATCAAATATAAGAGATTTCATGTAATGTACAGAGAAAATTAGAGAAAAAAAAAAAAAAAGCAGAAAAAAAAAAAAAAAAAAAATAAGAAAAACCAAAGAGAAATTTTAAAAATAAATTAATAATAATAATAATAATAAAATAAATAATAAAAATAATAATAATAAAATAATTTAAGAAATAATAATAATAATAAAAATAATAATAATAAAAAATGTAATAATAATAATTAGATAATAATAATAATAATAATAATAAGAAATAATAATAATAATTGAGAACAATTATATAGTTTTAAAATAATAATAATAATAAAATGATTAATTAATAATATTTATAATGATTTACTTTAATTTATATAATACATTTTTTTTTAATAATAATAATAATAAATTTTAATATATAATAATAATAATAATATTTAATATATAATAATAATAATAATAATATATAATAATAATAATAATAATAATAATAATAATAATAATATATATAATAATAATAATAATATAATAATCAAATAATTAATTAATATAGAATAATAGAGAAAGAGAATAAGAATATAGAGAGAACAATAGATAAGAGAAATAAAACAATAGATATTAATATAGAGAGATATGATTATTATATATATATAGAGATATATAGATATTATTGATATTATATATATATTAATATTATAATATATATATATTATAGATATATACATATTTATTATATTATATAAATTATATATATATATATATATAATTATATAGATATTAATATAATAATATTTATTTATTTAAGAGAGAGAGAGATATTAAGAGATATAAAGAGAAATAAATTATTTATATATAAGAGACTTAAAGAAACAGAGAGAGAGAGAAAGAAAGAGAGAGAGAGAGAGAGAGAGAGAGAGAGAGAGAGAGAGAGAGAGAGAGAGAGAGAGAGAAGATTTTAAATTTTATAATTTAATCAAAAAGAGAGAGAGAGAGAGAGAGAGAGAGAGATGATTTATAAATTGTTCGAAAAGAGATAAAGAGAGAGAGAGAGAGAGAGAGAGAGAGAGAGAGAGAGAGAGAGAGAGAGAGAGAGAGAGAGAGAGAGAGATAGTTTTGCTGAAATAGTTCACAAAATAAAAGTTCTAAGGTATCAATGCAATTTTAGCTTTATACAATTATTGCCATCTTGCTCATTTTTTGTTCCCTTTCTGTCACAGGACAAACATTTTTAATTAAAATAATAATATATATAATGTTCCTTAATAATGATATATTGATACTAGTTGAAATATAAATATATTTATATATATTTTATACATTCAGTCCATTGCTTCAATCAATCAGACACATCAACAAGAAGCCCATAAAAAGCTCATCTGTTCATTATGTAGGTGTTACCGAATGTCAGTAATGATAATATTATAACTTGGAATTTATTTATATATATATATTATATATATATATATATAGTACAACTATTGTCATCTTAGAGGACATTTATTTAGTCGTGAATTATGCATACGATATTGAAACCCCATGGAAAACGCCTTCTCTATAACAGTTTTTTATACTTACAACAGAGATGATCTGACATAAGAGAGAGAGAGAGAGAGAGAGAGAGAGAGAGAGAGAGAGAGAGAGAGAGAGAGAGAGAGAGAGAGAGAGAGAGAATTGAAATATATATATAATGAATCTATAAGATTTA
>NC_089752.1:80822199-80829699 GCF_040412425.1 Macrobrachium rosenbergii | reverse complement strand
GACAGACATGCACCATGGATGGTGTAGACCAGTGGTTCTTAAACTTTTTGCTTTTTTTGCCCCCATTCTGCATTATGTATTAAAAAAAGCCCCCCCGTTTCCCCTGAAATTTTTGCCAACTATAAACTATAAACAATATATTGCCTATTTGCTTATATATGTGGATGAATGATAGATTTTTGTTTCATTGCTGTTAAATTTTTATTACTATATATACACTGTACTGAAAATGAATTTTTGACTTATATTTTGAATTTTTGGCCTAATGTTTTGAGATAATAATATAAAAACATGGAATCAGTGAAATGCTTTTTTGGCAATTTTGCAATTAATATCACAAATAAAAAAATAATAGGCACCATCTGGCAAAAATGAATGCTAAAACCTTCTATTTCTCCCTTTATAGGGGATTCAAGTTCAAGAATCACTGGTGTAGACTTCATAACACGATCTTTTCTAGTTTTAGCCCGAAAATCAACGGATCAAAATATGCAAGATCTTTGGAATCGACTTGAATATACAGTATGCCATTATATGGTCTGTCTAAGAAAAAATCTGATAACATTAACAAATATGATTCGAATGACGGAAAAATGTACCTAATATTTACAAACAGAACGTCAAAATGGGTAGAAATCTATAGAGAATATTATTTTCCAAATGTCGCCACGCTGATAATCCTATAGCCAAAGGATAAATTATCATTAGTATCATGGCTGGAAAGAGAAGACGCATAAACATGAGATAGTTGTGAAAGGGAACGGCCGTTTATATGTTAATAGTCTTATATGGGTTAAAATATATGGAATCAAACAGAAACTGAAAAAAAAAAAAAAAAAAAGCAAACGTAGCCCACCAGCTGCTTCCCGTAGGAAACGGTTATTAGGTTAAGGTACAACAGTTATTGAACCACAGGAGGTAATATCACGTGGCTACCTTTTGTTTAATTTTCATGTTCCATTACGAAACCTTTACATTTCACTATATTTCCCCATACAGTACTGGATATTTGGAACGTAGATTAAGAGCATAATGACGTTTCTATGTAAATAACGATAAATTTGCGTTAAAAAAATTAAATCACTTGGAATTCCTGTTCAGTACTTATAGCCCCTCCCATTCCCAACAGATTTAAGTGTTAGTTCCCAGCTGACGTCACTCCTAACAAGTTTCACACCAGCTTTCGAAAATACTTGTTTGTCCTCAAAGCGATTTTGCCGGCTTTAGGAAAAATGACTTCGGAGTAGCAGACTGTTTTTTTTGGCCAGTTTTGAAGATGAAGCAGCAGTGTTTATAAGTGATGAAAGGTGAATATTAAGGGTTTGAGTTTCGTGTGTAATGGTTTTTGTGTTTCTAGAACATATTTTCTTAAGGATACGGTGATTTTGGTGCTGAATATAGTCAAACTCATTGTGAATGTGATTTTTAAAGTGTAAGAGTTAAATTTCTTTTCAGTTTAAGTTAGTCTTTTAAGAAAAACATTCCAAGTGTAGTGAGTGAGGTTAAGAGTATTTGCTTAAGTGTTCTTCAGTGTTATTTTTCTGCTTACCTGTCATTCAAATATTAAAAACCTAGTGTTACTTGTACTTGGGTATTAAACTTATATGTTCTGGGATATTTAACTATTTTCACAATGTAGACATCTGGTTGCTTTGTATCTTGACCTGGGGTAGATACTTTGAATAAGCTAGGTATTGCTATGAAGACATAAAAAAAATGGCTTTGGTTTACCTGCTTAAGGAATTAATATTTTGGCTTGGAGCAATCAGTTATGAAATACTGAGGGAAGTCTGTTCCATTTTTCTGAACTGGCTGTGAGCAAGGGGTTTGAGGATTAAATATGGTTATAAATAGCCATTAGTAATCAGTTTATTTTTTTCATTTTACCAGCTCACTCGAGGATGTTTCAAAGTTTTCCATATGAAAGGTATTAGTACTTTCATTTTAGTGCTACAACAGTTATGGGTTTATACAATTTTCTGATTATAGTATAAGAAGGTCCAATTTTTTTCAATTTACAGGGCTTAATTCAGACATTAAGATAATTATTTCCTTGTTTATACAATTTTCTGATTATATTCTGGTACAAGAAGGTCCAATTTTTTCAATACAGGGCTTAATTTCAGACACTGATTAAGATAATCTGTTTCCTTATCTTTATATTCTGGTATATAAACATTTTTTCAGTGCAGGTTTTAGTTTCAACCATTGGATAGTTACCTAGTATACAATGTTTTTTTTTCAGTACAGGGCTTAGTTTCACCCATTGGCTGGTTAAGCTATTTCCTGATCTTTATATTTTGTATATATAAAGGTTTTATTTTTTAATACAGGGCTTAATTTCAACCAGGCTTTGTTTACCTGCTAAGGAATTAATATTTTCTGAGCACTCAGTTATAAAACTGAGGGAAGTCTGTTCCTTTTTTTTTTTGGCTGTGAGCAAGGGGTTTGAGGATTAAATCATGGTTATAAATAATTAGTAATCAGTTTATATTTTCATTTTACCAGCTCACTGGAGGATTTTACAAAGTTTTCCATGATTTAGTACTTTCAAAACAGTCTACAAAGTTTGGGTTTATAAATGAAAATTTTTTCTTTCAGGCTTAATTTCAGACATTAAGATAATTATTTCCTTGTTTATACAATTTTCTGATTATAATCTAGACGTACAAAAAGGTCCAATTTTGTCAGAAAGTGGGCTTAATTTCAGACATTGATTAAGATAATTATTTTATCTTTATATTCTGTATATAAACATTTTTTCAGTGCAGGTTTTAGTTTCAACCATTGGATAGTTACCTAGTATACAATGTCTTTTTCAGTACAGGGCTTAGTTTCACCCATTGGCTAGTTAAGCTATTTCCTGATCTTTATATTTTGGTATATATAAAGGTTTTATTTTTCAATGCACTTTTTCAACCATTGGCTAGTAAAACCACAGCATTGTTCTGTATATCCTGCTTTTTTCAAGGGTTTAAATCAACTTTAAAATATCTTGACATGTTTTTGGGCCTTTTTAAATTTTATGATTTTGTTCAAAAATGCCATTTGACTAAATGAAAATCTTTTCCAGGAATTGTTGAAAGATTTTTACAAAAAATTCAAATTGTTTTAGACGTTGGAAAATCTAAGTTTTCAGAATACTTGTGTGGATGTTAAAATTGTCTGTTGATATGAATAATTCCAGTATTAAGATGTCATATACCCTTCTAATCACGTCATTTACCTTGCAATGACAATTGTTTGTGGTTTAAATCACACTTTAAAATAAGAAGTTTAGTAAAATGCTGGTTTTTCTCCAAATTGTTTTAGACAAATTACATGACGCTCTGAATTTATCACGTTTAATGAAATTAAGTGCTCTGGAGTTACGTAACAAGAATTTAGTGTGTGGTAGTGTGACCCATGTTAATCACTAATGAAAATTAAAAACCTGTTTCGGCTATGCCTTGTTTGATGGCTGGTGATCCTGTAGAATTAGTTTTGTTGCACACTTCTTGGCCTGAAGTCCTTTAGACTTTATTTACAGTTAAGTATGTGCAGAAAATCTATCCTTCTAGGATTAAGACATGACTTTGGGAAGCTAAAAAAAAAAACTAAGCATGATATCCCAAATGAATCACCTCATTATGAAGCTCTTCAAGAGCGTGTTGTCCATTCCAATTATCACCCAGAATCTCATTATTATCTGAGAGTATGGTTCGTGACCATTCCCTTTGCTCTGCCGTGGGAAGACAACAAAAGAGGCAAAAAAAAAAAAAAAAAAAAAAAAAAACTATCAACTTTAATAATGAATTTACGAGAATAAAGAAATTTAGAAAAAAGAAAAACAGTGAACTAGGGAGGAGAAAAACAACCTACAAATATTAAAAATGCATCCAGGCTATAAATCCATCAAGGAAAGAGAATTTTCTGAATACAAGAAGCTAAATGAATGTAGCAGCTTAAACATGTAGGGACTAAATATCATTTAAATATTACTGCTTCAAAAACAGAAAATCCAGTTGCTATAACTACTTATAAAAAAGGGCTAGAATTACAGTTGAAAATAAAAGGTTCAATAACCACGAACTACTTTAATGTTGGATGGTTCTCTAAGCACTATTCTGGATACTGATGAATGTAATTTCATTAAATGGCTTGTTACTTTTGTCTTGGGCTAATTTTGAGAAAGATATCTGGCCAGTTCACTTCGCAGATTACATACTTTTATTACAAAAAGCTCCACTATTACGTTATTTTGGCTATGTCGGACAAACTATCTGTTCTGAAATATTCTGGGTGTTCTGAAATATTCTGGATCCAGTCACCTTTGCTGGAGATATTCGATGGTATACTTATTACCACTCGTAAATTTTTTCGTGGAAGTATGAATAACATTAGATATTTGAATGTAAACGTGTGAAATATATGCATTTATACATACGAACATGTATGCATACACACACACACACACATATATACATATACACACACACACACACACACACACACAACATATATATATATATATATATATATATATATATATATATATATATATATATATATATATATATATATAATATATATATATATATATATATATATATATATATATATATATATATATATATGCAACTCATTATATATATATATATATATATATATACCAATGTATATGTGTGTATATATATATATATATATAATCATTATGTGTAAACTTCTTCCCTGAAGGTGGTGATGTAAAGAGGACAACAATAAAAATCTCTTTCACAACTTTCTCATAAGAATACTTGACCCTGAACCCCAACTTCATTGCCTCAACTCACAATGCACTTGGTGGGTTGAATTCCACTGACTTACTATTTTGTCTATCACCGAAAACCTCTCCAGGAACTCTAAAACCTGGTGACCATGTTACTGTAAATGAAAGAAATTGATTTGTAAATTTATCCGAATATTTTATTCTTTCCACCTCAGTCTCCTGAGAAAAAACATCAGAAGTCTGCTACATCATCACTTTAAAGAATGGAGGTGGAATACAAGAATTTATGACAAAAAGGCCTAGCTGGTCCTCAGCGTTAAAATGGAACCTGAAATTAAAGGAGGTTTGAAAGGTGTAACAGGGGAACCTCGGTTGCACTATGGAAACAAGTGTTATGAGAAGGTAAAAAGTAAGATGGAAGAAGAAGGATAATATGAACGGAGGAACAGTCAAAGGAATGAAAGGGGTTGCAGCCAGGGCCGAAGGGACGCTGAAGTAGACAACAAGTAATAATGCCTACAGTCCACCGGGTGAGGTGCACTGATGGCACTACGCCCTGGGATCACTTTTAAGTGTCAAGCTTGGATAAACATCAAATATTATTGCTTTTGTTTTTGTTTGAAGATTTCGTTTTAAACACCTATTTTTTCAATGATATTCATTTTACCTATGTTTGAACAAAATAGCCCACTGAAAGGACTAAGTGCAGTGAGCACAGCATTTAAAGTCTTAAATAGTTTCTGTTAACTACAGAAATTTCCAATTAACAACAGGTTCGTTTCCGTCTTCCCATCTCTCTGCGCCACATGTCTCATACAGTCTCAAAGACCGTGAACGTTCGATAAATGAGCTGGTGATATTTCTCACAACAGCAATAACACGTGACTTTGGCGTAATAAGATACATGAGGGAGGTATGTATATGAATCTGTATTCTGGCCTCTATGCAAATTAGTCGTGTCTAGTCTGTAGCATAATTACATGATAACGAACCTCGTATTACCGATTCGAAATCAGAAAAATTCATTATTTCTAAATAAATCGTAGTGGTTTCCATAAATTTTCTATTCGGTGATGTGATCCTTGATGCCAATGATTTCGATGCATCTTTTATTCGGT
Source organism: Macrobrachium rosenbergii (assembly GCF_040412425.1). Taxonomy (NCBI): domain Eukaryota; kingdom Metazoa; phylum Arthropoda; class Malacostraca; order Decapoda; family Palaemonidae; genus Macrobrachium; species Macrobrachium rosenbergii. The sequence continues at coordinate 80,823,834 of NC_089752.1, read as the reverse complement.
TATGTGATTCTTGATGCCAAAAATACAACAAATCAAAGCGCGGATTATTCTGCTTGTGTAGGTGCTGCTGAAGGAAGCTTCAAAATGTTACAGACTGTGCCATTATGACGTTCTTTATGAACATGTGTTGTGAGCTATGAAATAAGAAAAAAATATCTTCCCTTTTAAAATTGATGTCACTTAAGAGGCACAAATTTTATCTTTTCTCTCATAATAGATTGAGCGCGACACTGAGGAGGAGGGGAAGATATGTACCAAAAAATGGGACTAATGGTGATAATTATGATAACAGCATCTTATTGCTAGATTTCAAAACTTTGCCTTGGGAAACTGAAAACTTTCAGATATCGTAGAGGAGAGAGAGAGAGAGAGAGAGAAAGCGGGGGGTTTTTTCTTTTTATAATTTTCTATAGTTTGAGGACAGCACTCATTTCAACTTCCAGTATATCTGATCTCGCATATACATATCTAAACTATGTGATAGAATTTAAATTCCTATTTGATGAAATTAAATGAAAATTTACATTGTACCTCACTAAAACCTAAATCAATGCAGTTAATGTACATTCAAATTATGCATGTTTAGTTAACACCAACACACAAAAAGAAACAAAAATAGATTCAGTATCTTGATACGCATTTTTAGTTTTCTGTAAAGAAAACTATCGTGCCGGCTTTGTCTGTCCGCCCGCCCTCAGACTTACAAAAACTACTGAGCTAGAGGGCTGCCGATCATCAAACATACAAAGTGCAGCCATCTAGCCTCAGCAGTTTTTCTTTTATTTAAGGTTAAAGTTAGCCATAATCGTACTTCGGGCAGCGCTACGGGTACCCAACAAGGCTATCCTGCGGACCGTTGCTGAGTTTCTTGGGCCGCGGCTGAGTTTTTATGGGCCGTGGCTAAGGCCGCCACCGGACAGAAAACTCGATTGCACCGAAGAAACTTCGGCACTTTCCTGTTTTCTACTTTTAGGTTCCAGTATTTCATAGGACCTAATCAGCTTAAAAAAGGCAGTCGCGTGAAAACCGCAAAAAGAAAAAACGTAAATTTAACTATGCTGAGTTCTTTTTTTTTAACAGGCATATCTTTTGATTCTAATTAACTCAGTGGAAATAGGATTCTAACGATTTCTGGTCTTGGACATGTTCACTTCTTCATAATTCGTCTTGCATCACGATAATTTACGAAGAACTTTGTTATTACAAAATTATATATATATATATATATATATATATATATATATATATATATATATATATATATATATATATATATATATATATATATATAAATATTTCAATATATATATATATTATATATATATATATATATATATATATATATATATATGTATGCATATATATATATATATATATATATTTATATATATATAATATATATATATAATTATATATATTTATATATATATATATATATATATATATATATATATATATATATATTTATATATATATATATATAGCTCTCTCCTCTTTTAAAAGAAAAAAGAGAGAGAGAGAGAGACAAGTATGAAATTTTTTATATCTTCTAAAAGTACCAAAGCACAACTAGTTCTATAAAAAATGCAGTGGCAAATCGTAAGAATTCCATTTCTGCTAATGAGCTAATGAATG
>NC_089752.1:80809699-80817199 GCF_040412425.1 Macrobrachium rosenbergii | reverse complement strand
TTTACCTAAAAGAATTGCCCCATCTTGCATTAAAATATTTTACTCATGGTCACCAGTTTTCTTTTTTTTCCATCTTATTATTGTAAAGCATCGGGTATTTGCATCTAGAGTAGTAAATGCCAGCTCTCTTCGTATATTGTGAAGTATCCACCTAGATCAGTACTTCTTAATCGTGGTAAGTAATGTACAGTAACAGCAGGCCCAATTTTAATGAGAGAGAGAGAGAGTGTGTGTAAGCTACTCGGAAGCCGAATATGATTCGCGTGGTAATGCCAGTTAAAACTTTTAATTGAGACCACTGCCTGACTGTACAGTGGGAACGTCGGAGCGAGACAGGGAATGCATCGCATGGAGGCTTCAAAACGTTTCGAGTCCAGTAATCTATGACGGATCCATTAACTAAGAATTAATCAAAAGCGAGTGAATGAGAATTACGGTAAAACGAATACTTTAGGTAACGGTGATCAAAGTGTTGCGTAAACATCATGCTAAGGGGATGAATGATTGCGTATTCTTCGTTAAAGTGATTCAAAAGCAAGTGAGTGGAAATCATCGTTAGTAAAAGTATTTTAGGCAATAGTGTTAAAAATGTTACGTATAAATCATGGTAATGGGATAAACGATTACATATTCTTGGTTAATATTATCAGTGACTCATGATATGGCAGCAAAATAAGTTATTGAAATAAAATGTTTCCTTTAATTAATCGAAGAATGACGAGTTTTCATTATTATTTGTTTCACTAAGAAAAGAAAAAAAAGGTTGCCGGAGACCGCTTTATTGAAAAGTGAAAATAATTTCCTCCGTCCTGGCTTTAAATCGCCATTTCAAGGACCGGAATTCCAGCGACGAAAACCATTATTTTCCCTTCATAACGGTGCCTGATATGAGACAAGGACGACCCAGAGTACCCAGGGGTCGATTTGGGGTCACTAGTCCTCTTATCCTCGTCCTTAGGCTGCAATAACATTCCTACATAAACTCTTGAGCGCTAGACCGTGAGCAACGCCTCTTTTCTGAACACGTAACCTGAAAATTTGCCCAGAGGTGAATTTTATGGACAAGGTGACATTTTTCCTCTTTGCTTAGGTTTTTTATTCTCTCTCTCTCTCTCTCTCTCTCTCTCTCTCTCTCTCTCTCTCTCTCTCTCTCTCTCTCTCTCTCTCTTTCATATGTACATATATATATATATATATATATATATATATATATATATATATATATATATATATCAATACTTTCCACATAAGAACGTGTAGTTGGATAATCATGTCGAGTTAATTTTAATAAATGCTTAACAAGAGAATGACATGGTTGAACGCAAACGTACCATAGGGGCTTTTACGTTGAAAAATTCTGGTTACTTATATTCTTGTAAATATAATTCGTTACGATAATTATCATAACAGTCTGGTCATTACTAGTAAACAGGCATATCTTGTAAAACCTGAAAAGCATATTCACTCCCCCCCCCAAAAAAAAAGAATCTTGATAAAAGTCCATTCCGAACACTGTTAATCGCCTTCTTTCAGAATAACTGCATCATTCCTTCCGTCTCTTATATCTGATAGGCAAGGCTGGTGAAATGAACGAAAATCTCCAGTTCCTCTGTTGAAGGAATCGCGTTTGGTAAGATCCCACTGTTTGCTTCTGTAGATCAATTGTATCTCCAGAAACTTCACGGGTTAAACTGTTTTTTGGTTTTGGGAGAATGTTTGTTAATGTTTTCTTTGCAGGATTAACAAAGTTGGACGTTTTTGCGGATGGCGGATTCTTCCCTATTTAAGATTGCTATATCATGAAGGGATTTACGTATGAAACTTCCGTTATCTTTACATGCTTTGCTATATCATGAAGGGATTTAAGTAGGAAACTTCCGTTATCTTTACATGCTTTTATTTAACTTGACTGTGCGTCTATTCATCTGTCTGTCTGTCTGTCTGCTTGGGTCAAAACTTGTAACTCAATTGTCAGCCTGTTCCCTTCGTCCGATGAACTTGACAATTTTACATGGTTACTCAATCTCGGTGACAATACAACCTGGCATGATCATTAGGTCAACAGTGCATTCAGGTGACCCTACAGTGACCTCCATTCAGGATTTGCATGAAACTCTTCAGATTTTCCATACCTTGTTTGAGTCGCTAGAATAACTTAATAACTTTACGGATTTTTCAAACCTTCTTTGGCTCGACAAGATATCATGTTCAATTTTTTTTAGTTACAATCATAAATCGGTTACAATTTCTGTCAAAACTAAAAGTATAAAATGAAACATAAAAAGAATGTTTAAAACAGGCTTTTATTAAAATGCACTAAAAATTAAAAAAATCTTTATTTGGAGACACATCGGATTTTCTAATACTATTCTATACCATAAATAAAAGCGTGAGAGATAGCTGAAAATGCTACGAAATTAAAAAATACATACATTTCTTTATTGCAGCATTTCCTTCCATGTTTAAAGGCCCACGCTTTTATTTTTGTATTACGATTAATTCCTGTATGAAAATCCTGGCGTGTCTCAAATAATAATTTTTTGCTTTTTAGTGCATTTTGATAAAAGCTTGTTTAATTTTTTTATATATTTTTAAATAATACAGAGGATGGCAAAAATTGACTTTAGATAGATTTGAATGCAAAATTTAACTTTCGAGGACTGATTCATGAAATTATCAGCCAAGTGTCTATAATCATATTGAGCGTAAAAAGAGAAATGAAACACACGCATGGCCATGTGAGCATGTGGGCTTACCGATCAGTACTAACAACCCATCCATAAACATGCAGACATAACGCTAGCATGGAAATGTGCAATGCTGGAATCATGTTACAAACCTTTTCTGTTTCCCGAAGACTGATTTCGTGTCTTTCCCTTTGGTTATTTATCCAGGTGTGTAAGAACCCAAGTATCTTACTTCGACGTGTCTGTATAATACAAAAAAATTTCTTGAACAATGAGAAATAAATCAATTACTGGAACACTGAAAGAAAGTTACTGCACTAATGACTTTAATCATTGTTAAAGAAATGTATTTACTCTCCAGGGGAGGAATTCTAGTCATGTCCCTAACTACGTAAGGTTTTGTTTTCATCGCTTGTCTGTCTGTCTGTCTGTCTGTCTGTCTGTCTGTCTGCCATTCATCCATCGCCCTTCCCGCCCCTTTTCACGAAATCGGTAAAGACAGCAACGCCGTTAACCAGGTATCTGTTACGTCCCCTATGCCTACAAGCCTTTTCCTCCTTTATCAAAATTGAGTTTGGGTCCTGCCCTCTCCATAGCTGTGTAAAGGGAGATATGAAATCACAATTAGAATATTTTAGAACCCGATGATCACGGCTATTCCTCGCGTTTTAGGAAACAGTTGAGCAACGCTCAATGAAGGGGAATGGTATTACGTATCATTGGTATGACGTAAAGCCGTAGGGAACCATACCCGGTAAAACACTGAATTTTTTCTAAATGAAATAGTGGTCTCGTTTACTGCATAGAAGCATGAATGTATGCGCAAAATAGTGGTTTGTTAGTGAAGGTCTAGAACTTTTGCCAAGAATGTTTTCAGGATTTTTTAACTTTACTGCCAGTGTGTGTGTATATATATATATATATATATATATATATATATATATATATATATATATATATATATGTGTGTGTGTGTGTGTGTGTGTGTGTGTGTGTGTGTGTGTGTGTGTGTGTGTGTGTGTGTGTTTATGGTCGAGTGCAACTGGAACTTACCTTGAAAATTGATTATGTCTGACTCTTAGGCCGAGTCCAGTAAACGTATGCAAAGGTGTAGGGTGAAGGCCTGCTTCAGAGGTGGGAAGTTTTCAGGTAAATACTTAGGGTTTCACTTACATGAGTATATTTACATTAATTACATATAAGAAGAAAATGAAGCATAAATTTGGACAGGAAAACCGATTCCTGTCATTCCAAGGGAGTAACAAACAAGTGAGGTATTTTCCCTGACATAACTCAAAAGGCCCGCTTCAAAGGGGCACTGCAGAGGGGCAGAAAGCAGGGGTTATACCACTGCGCACACCAGATGATGCTCAGATCCACAGCAGGTAACACCTGTCTGTAATTGGAATACACGTGGTTATGTAGGTGTATTGGGAGCGTAATCAAGGAACGGAGGGCGTGCACGGAATGTGCCTAAAAGGCCTTGATTCTGGTGACTGATTCCAAGTAATTAGCAAATAACTCGCTTCACTGTAAGTTATTGTTACGTTAACACAATTTAAAATTCTTTCCATTCGTGAGCTCTTAGGTGCAGGAATACATTGAAATGGGAAAAATGATGATTTAGCGTAAACTTGATATGGAGAATAGATATGAGCAGAATTATAGCATTTTTGTGCCACATATGCATGTGTTAATTCAGTATACAAGAATTTATGATGAAGTCGACACATACCAGAGAATCAACAGTTTTTATTTCCGTCGTAAACAGAGCCGAAGGGAGACTGTCTTCAAATGGAAAATATCAGGTGGGAACTTTTCCTATCTTCCGTAGGTAGAATATGATATATATATATATATATATATATATATATATATATATATATATATATATATATATATATGTGTGTGTGTGTGTGTGTGTGTGTGTGTGTGTGTGTGTGTGTGTGTGTGTGTGTGTGTGTGTGTGTATTATTTTATAGAGTCTACTGTCAGTTTTTACCAGGTAATGAATGTAATTGCAATACCAGTGTCCTTGACTTTCTTGAGTTCTTCATACTTTTGCTGATTCAATGTCTAATATGAAGTAATTCTGATGTCTAGTAGATCTGAACCTGCATCCAGAGGGAGAATCGAGGCCAATGCTGCCGACCTCACTACGATAAAGTCGACAACATGACCTCTTTCTGATATTCTAGATACAGGTTCGAATTCTACTACCGGACTTCGGAATTATTTCATATTCTGGCATCTAAGGCTTTCTAGTGACAAACATATCCAAAATGTATGAAGAATTCGAGAAATATATATGTATATATATATATAATGTATATATACATTACATACATATATATATATATATATATATATATATATATATATATATATATATATATATATATATATATATATACATATATATATATATATATATATATGTGTGTGTTTGTGTGTGTGTGTGTGTGTGTGTGTGTTTTTATTTAGTTATTTATTTATATATGTAATAAACCATAAAATAAATATCACCTGCTGGGCAACAAAAACTATCAATTTATTTCTTTCACGAAAGTATTTCTCTTTTTTCAAAGATCCTAATTCCCATTTATCTTTTATTGTGATAAATTATTACCAGAAATACAGACACTGGTAGGAAAGACAGGAATCTCAGAGCAAATGCCACTTACTTCCCTGCTAGTCCTGGGTTATTGCTCTCCTGAAAAATCATCGATGATGTTCATATATATGTGTGTGCGCGTATGTATGTATGTATGTATATACATGTATATGTATATGTATATATGTATATATATATATATATATATATATATATATATATATATATATATATATATATATATATATATATATATATATATATATATATGTATTAACTTTATCACATACACAATTGTTCTGGTGCATTAGTAGAATTACTAAAAGGATGGTATCTAATGCAAAAGTGACTAGTTACAGTTTTCATTGACAAACAGTCCACATTATCAAGTATCCGTTTGTCCATGAAAGCTTGTAACTTTTGAATAAAAACTCCATTAGATACCATCCAGTTTGAATATATATATATATATATATATATATATATATATATATATATATATATATGTGTGTGTGTGTGTGTGTGTGTGTGTGTGTGTGTGTGTGTGTGTGTGTGTGTGTGTGATGTTTAGGATTATCATTTATACACGCAACTTATATGTATTCACTAGTATTTGTTCACCAAAATCGTTTAATATTAAATTCACGATATCTTTCACTTGTGGGAATTATGACTACGGATTACTATAAATCTTGCATGACGCAAAGCACTTACCTATTATATTCCTTTTTGGTAAAAGTGTTCCCAACATATAGGAAACTCGTTATTAAAACGATACGTACGCTTAATGTTTGTGAAGATGAAATGAGTATGAAAATAAAACATGTAATACTTTATATTTTCTGCTTGTTATTCTTTTCTGTTTTGTCATTTAACACGAGTGTATAAAATGATAATTGCGAAAAATTATATTTTATTACTATCTGAACTTTAAAAACAGAGAAGTTGAAAAAATATCAAGAGAAAAAAATTATTCACTCTGAAAAAAGGGCAAAAAAATTCTTTTATTTATATAAAAAATATTAGGAGAGAGGCTACCACTCACCACTGATACCATTTTGGGGGTAAATTTATTTCCTATCAGAGGAAACTGACTTCATTTTCTACCTCACAGACCAGGATGGAAGGCTCTTCTTGGGCCGAGTGGTCAGCTCAAATGATCATCTGTTCTTCTAGGTGAAACTGTCACTGGATGATTCTAATGAATTCTATCCGCGGTCTCAAAGAGATTTAGGTCAACGTCTGCGCCCACGGTGCTGGCGCCCATCTTAATGCGATCTTCTGTCAGCTTCATTTTTCCATTTCACCTGGGTTTAACCCCGCCACCGGGGTAGTATAGTATAATTGTGTTCTATACACACACACACGCACACACTATATATATATATGAGTATATATATATATATATATATATATATATATATATATATATATATATATATATATATATATATATATATATATGTATGTATGTATGTATGTATATGTCTATGCAGTATATATATGTGTGTATATTTCATATGTTATGTAAGACTGAAACTAGGAATTTCCCCTGAAGTTTTCAGGGATTCGTGAAATCACTAATTCACTTAGGAACGTTTGATCCTCGAGGGGCTAGTACTAGCACAACGAAACAGTGCTGCCCTAACATGGAAAACTGCAGTATCTGCAAAATCTTGCTGCAGTGTGAGAACAATTCTTCAATGCTGTCCCATTTGCAGCAACTGCAAAATCAGTAGTAAGGCAGGGGAAAACTGCAATATATACCATTTTTCTCAGTGTTGTATTTTTGCAGATAGCCTACTGCAGTTTCCATTTTATAGCAGAGAGATTCATCTACACTAGTTTGTTATAGTATTTACGCTCGTGGATCAAATGCACTTAGGGACATTTGATCCCCGAGGGGCTAGTACTAAACACGGCGAACACAGTTGATCCCCGAGGTAGTACTAAACACGGCGAAACAGTGTAGATGAATCACTGTTTCGTCGTGTTTAGTACTAGCCCTCGGGATCATAAGTTCCTAAGAATTGGTAACAGGGCACTGATAACGAGCATCAGCGATTATCAAAATTTCATCCAAATGATTTCTGGATTAACATAATCATTAAAGTTTTTTCATACTGATGCACTATTAAAGGGAGTGATAATTTAATAGAGAATTAAAATACTAAAACAATGAAGAGTAGAGAGAGAGAG
>NC_089752.1:80799699-80807199 GCF_040412425.1 Macrobrachium rosenbergii | reverse complement strand
CAGTCATAAATAAGACACAGAGTCAAACGAAACAGTTCAACATTTTGAAATCTGAACGTTTCCATTCTCCAAATATTGCACCATCTATCGCAGGCTGGCATGCATTGGTTAAAAAAAAAAAAAGGAAAAAGCATGTGATGGACCAGGAAATCCCAGGGCCTGTTTTCTTCGTAATAACAAAAATATTGCTCGAATTGCAACTGAGGTCAAAGATTGTGAAAGTCATACATTCGATGTACTATAATAATAATAATAATAATAATAATAATAATAATAATGATTTGAGGGTCTTGGAAATCGATTTTGTGATAGAAATTCTATTTTCGTTTACACACGTGAGAGTTTTGATTATTTTCACAGTAATAATAATAATAATAATAATACACACAATAATAATAATAATAATAACACACAGTCATAATAATGACAACAAGAAAAGTCATTATCCTGCAAGGTCCAGTAATAAATAAAAGACCAACAATTGCTAATAAGTTTCCACTCAGTTTAAAATGAATTCTGGTGACGTGTTCTGTGGAAAACAAAGCATTTAGCCTTCATTGTTTAGGCTGTTTATAACTCTGTCATTCTTTATGAGGACTTTATGAGGGCGGATCCAATGACTCTTACAAACGAATTCTGAGCTTTTATGTCTTTGAGCCTCATTTAGGGAAACTGAATTTGAAACATGGCTGTATCCAAATACTTCTTGTCGGCGGAACGTTTTGTATTAATGGGCTCTTGTTGCACCAACGATTAAAATTTAATTCGGCGCATCTGCATCACACTCTCAGATTTATGTTTTGCTTTTCTCCATGTAAATTGGTAATTCCATTCAGAGACGCCGTAATGTTTTCCATGTTTCTTACATTTCTGCATACTGACATAACTACAGGAATGCAAATGTAGTATATTGTTTTTGTGAGAATCAATATCATAATGGGATTTAATACGGATTGGGAAACTTCAGTCAGAAGATTATAACTTCAATACCATAATATGTGGACTCCTTTTAAAATAGCAGCATTCCATCCATATATGAAAGCTAGCGGTGCGGAAGGTATATATACCTGACCAATTTTTATTAAAATCCGGTACACATAGCAGTTCTATATTTTATTTATAGTTTATATGTTTGTATATTCTTGTATCTTCGTTTAACTTTTTCAGAAATAAGGAGAGATATTGGGGTTTTCAATTCAGTATTGGAGTCACGAAGTCGACACTCTTTTTCAGTCCAGTGGCGATATCCAACACTGAAAGTGAAATACGCCACCAATTACAATTTGCGGAGGACATTCCATCATTAATTAATTATAAAAGAAAGGTGTGTGGTAACGTCTTGATAATAGTAACTCCCTGTTGCCTGGCGCGTCTCATTCCTATGCAAGTGGTCCGACCGCCATGGCGCCCTCACCTACTGCTCATAAGTCGCCGCCCTATGATGTCTTCGTGGCTCTTTACAAGGGTGTAATACTGGGGCACGATGGGCGTGGCCATGGTACCCATTCTTTGGATTACGTCATTAGCTGGGGATGTCATATTCAGGCGCGGTTTTCCCATGGCGCGCAGCTTTTCCGTGTCGGTCCTAAGGGCGTCGATGTGGGCGTCCCGTCGTCTCCTTGAGCAGGGGTGAATGAAATCCATATTTAGACAAACATTTGTCTCGCTATCTGTAATCTGTGGAGCGGGATTCCCTGCTCCCTGTTACACAGTTGTCTAATGTACATATTAAAGTAACTATGTCAAAAGAAGAGTTAAATTAGCGTTGACGCATCACTCGAAAACACGAGAAAAAGTCTTGCCGCATCATACAGTTATTGTCACGATTCATGCTATACGAATCCTTCACGATTTTATGTTGTTTTTATTAGCACACGCTTTGTTCTTTCTAACTGGTGAACCGTTTGGTGACATGATGAACCGTCCAAAGATTCTCGAATAGGGAAGAAATCATGCAATAAAGATGATAAGGAGAATTCCCCGATAGATGGTAAACAGACAGTTTTGCGTCCTTAAATGAATCAATATAATTTTGAGTAATAAACATTACACGTCAGTGATTGCCTGACAGAGGGAAAATATGAAACTACAATAAAAAGTTTTAGTGTATATATATACCCTAATATTATCAGTAATAATCCCTTTGTCATTGTCAGGAATGACTTTTGACCTCTTGCAAAATTCACAAAGAAAATATGAAGAGAGAATATAAATGCTAGGTTGTGAATCCGGCGAAAAAATTAAGTGCGAAGAGAGAGAGAGAGAGAGAGAGAGAATGCGTCCGATAATCTTGTGATAGAGCCTTTATTATCCTTTGGTCCAGCCTTAGTCATAAACCTTCCCGTTGCTTTGCTTAATAGGCATCTCCAGGACACGGCTTCCCCTGCGCGCTAGTACGTGATCATATCCCCTGGCAACCTACCGTTGCCCTTTGTCCATTCTCTTTTGCAGCTGGTGATGATTCTCCCAGCGGAGTCGCTAGCGAACCGGTGATTGGGTCTCCCTTCAATCTTTTTAAAAAAATGACCACTGCCGTCCGCGCGTTACCGTAAGAGTCTTATTTTAAATAACCTCAGTTTTTTTTCTTACTTCTCACCTGTTCTTGTTCTTTGAAGCTTTCAGGAAAATTGAAGTGAAGAGAGAGAGAGAGAGAGAGAGAGAGAGAGAGAGAGAGAGAGAGAGAGAGAGAGAGAGAGCGAGCGAGCGAGCTGTACAGTATTAATTAGGTGGTCATGGCGTTTCTTCAATTTATTACTTTTTTGTATGAATCTACCATAAATAGAAAGAGTAGATATATATATAGTATATATATATATATATATATATATATATATATATATATATATATATATATATATATATATATATTCCAAAGGAAGCATTTTTATAAGTGAATTGAATAAAATTGATTGTTATTTGGTTGGGTAAATTACAAGCTCAAATAAAATACGCTTGTTGTCTACGGCACATCTGGTATATGATGATATGTCTATTCTTATGTGAAGCTCGCTTAAATATTTTTTGAATCTACAAAATGATATCGACATTGTCAGTTGTTCAGTTAATAATCTTTTATTGGACCCCTTGACAAAGAACTTTAGCTAAAAATGCACAAACTGGAGGCTCATATTTTCCTATTCTATTATTTCACCACAAAATTAAAATTTCTAGTTTTTATAGAAATCAAAATATATTATCTTAACAATAAAAGCGTATAATGCTATGAAAACATTTCTAGTAATTTATCTACCAGTAATGACTATTATAACGAATAAAGGAATATGATTATTTACACGAGAGAGAGAGAGAGAGAGAGAGAGAGAGAGAGAGAGAGAGAGAGAGAGAGAGAGAGAGAGAGAGAGATGATCTTTAGACACTGCTTCTGGTAACTTATTGTTACAACTTTAGTCACCATTTACTCCCTCAGACACCACAAAGGAAGATTGCTTTAGTTTTCCTGATTCCACCACTAACAAGGGGACAGCTCCCCTTGTGTGCTAATGACTGGCCATTTCTTGCCGCTGCAGGCAATTGCACTTGCATTACTCTATCTTAAAATTACTAATCATTGTTTTCCCCTATCTGTCGCGTGCTTCTGAACGATATCCCCCGGTCGTGATATTATCTGGGTCTGAGAGGAATGTGAGCGACCTGTGGGTTTTACCCATAAATAATCTTAAATGAGTAGCCTTTGACATCTCACTCAGTTTCGAGAGAAGATGGTGAGGAGAAATGATTCCCCTGAGGGCGGATGTTGTTTGATAACTGAAGGGAGAGGGGTCCTCGTAGAAACTGGCTTTTTCACTGTATGTATCCTATCAGGATTCTCCATATCTGCCAAGGCGTTTGTCTGTTGGGTTACATGCTGTTATTACATGGTTAATTGAGAGAGAGAGAGAGAGAGAGAGAGAGAGAGAGAGAGAGAGAGAGAGAGAGAGAGAGAGAGAGAGATGGGCAATTAAGTATGGGAGGAATGAAATGGTAAAAATCCTTGTGTTCAAAAGTTATTGTTGTAATTGTCTTCGTTTATTTAAAATTATAATCGGAGACCAATAAAAGGATATGCATTTAAAGAAAACAAAATAGAATAAACGTGAAATGATGCGATTAATTACTAAAGACGGACCAGTAGAGGTGGGAAAGAGTAATTTGTTAATTCTGTAAAGTAAAATGGGACCTAATTGACTTCTCAGGCATTGCTAGGAAGCACAGATAATGAAGTTACTGTGTAATAGAAACGGAGTCTTTAGGCTGGAAAGACTAATGAACTCTAAGAATTATGTCGTGTCATTTCTAATGAAAAATAAAAAGAAAAGAAAGCCATTGAAATTTAAGAAAGGGGTAAGAGGAGAGATGAGAAAGAAGATTTAGTTTTTATGGTTAAGGAAAATAGCAAGAAAGTGTATGAAACTGTAATACCAAGTAATTTAAATACGAAAGTCGGGTATTTCATGCCGCACCTATTCAGCAAGGGCAAGGGCGGAGTTGCTGACAAGCAAAAGGCTTTAATAATAATAATAATAATAATAATAATAATAATAATAATAATAATAATAAAAATAATAATAATAATAATAATAATAATAATAATAATAATAATAATAATAATAATAATAATAATAATAATAAGTTCCAAATGAAGTGATTTTGTATGCCATTCAGGCTACTGAGTTACAATACTCAAAATGATTCCTTCAGTAATTTTAGCTCTGAAGAGTATATTTGAAAAGCAAAAGCATTCTCAAATTCGAGTGTTTAATGTATACTAAATTGGTTTCGTATTCTGATGTCAGAAGGTGCCCAGAAGAGTATTAAAGGAAAAGAATTCACAGAAACCACCAATTAGCCTGATTTCTATGTCATAATGAGAATATCGTGCAAAATCAAATGGCTTCGTGAGCTTCAGTTACATGAAGTTGGCCTCTGCTCTGATTATCACTTCGGCGATTCACATTGATGGGAAACCGAGCTAGATGGTCAACTACCTAATTAACAATTAGTGGAAGCTAATTACATTCTGTTGGAAGCCGGGTAATTGCTTTAATCGACCCTGAACCGAGGTGTTAATCCATTAATATTGAGATGAATATTTTTCTAATTATTTTTTTTGAAGCATTAAAATTAATATTGCTCGGCCATTACAGAATTTGAACTTAAAGAAACACCTTCAAGCTTATAACTGTATATTTACTTTTGTATAAGTCATAACAAATTCGTAACTTTTCATAAAAAATAAAACTTTTCAAAAGCCATAACCCGCAAAGGGGTTAACATCCTTAGTTACTAGAACCAGTCCAAGCACTGTTAACCTCAAACATCCCTCACCCAACGTATTTCCTGGAAATCCTAAGAAACGTCAGAGATAAACCAGTTCATGAATGCTAAACCATTCAAGTCACAATAACATCGCACATATCAAGAACACGAGCGCATTCTTGGAAATGTTACAGACTTAAGAGAGAAAGCAAGTCATAAATGCCACAGCGTTAACAGAGCTTTTATTGTGAAGACCAAGCACCCGGACAAAGCGTAGTCGGGGAAATAGAGAACGGAATGTTATAAGGATGGGCCGTTCTAACGGTTATGTTTCTCGGCCCGATACCTTGGCTCCAAAAACGCTATTGCCCGTCCTCAGAGTACAAAGACTTTTGGGGGTTCCCAGAGAAGTGATGGGAACTCAGTTTGAGAGAGAGGATATATATAGTATATATATATATATATATATATATATATATATATATATATATATATATATATATATATATATATATGTATATATATATATACTCCGCTCTTCTTTGTTTTCAGTTTTGAATTTTTAAGAACAGTTGCTCAGGATTTCAATGCTATTTCTGCTTTACTCCTGAGGAATACATTTACAATCCCCTAATAATAATAATAATAATAATAATAATAATAATAATAATGACACACACACACACACAATAATCAGCAAGTGCTAATATAATAATTATACTCTGTACATAACTCTTTTTCATGTTTTTGTTATGACCTATCTCCTTTCATTAACAGTGCCATTGACTTCAAGATTAAATGCTGAACAAGAGCGAATTAACTGCCATGAATTCGGTTATTTGCACGACCGGAAAAAGAAGTGACCAATTGATCCCCGCATGAAGCACATTATCACATTATAAAGCCTAGGCATAAGCTCATGGCCAAGTAGGCTAACTAATGGCCCGCTTGTTAACCTGATGGATTTTTACAAGTCCCCCAATTGGCGGTAAATGGAAAATGCGATAATGACTGTTTGGCAGATGTGACCATTACTCCCCGCTTTCATAGTATTATGCCCACAATTTGTAATGTATCTCATTATCGAATGTCATCGCGATGTGTCGCGTCAGGCTTTGAACTGTAAAATTAAGATAATTTCATCTATCTTTTAAGGCAAGCATCCAGTGGGCAACTCTACTTAATTCCTACAAAAATAAATGGACAAATGGGATGTGTTCCTTCGTCTTTAGATGTAAAGACCACACAGTGGATTCACGTAGTCCTGTCTGGGAAACGGGACGGGGACAGGTGTAAAGTTTAACTCTGGAGAAAGATACAAACCCGGCTCTTGAAAGGTAAGTGCTCATAGTAAGAAAAGTCACCGAGGTATAAAATCAGAGTTGTTGCTTTCTACGGACACTACAAACCTCTGACTAGGCTGGACAATCACTCACAAAACGTTCTTCTCTAACATTACAGTCCTCTCTCCCCTAATTACTTGTAGTAAGCTTCAAGACCCATCATTGATCAAATTTTCTTAAAATTTCGCACACACCTTTCTGCATAGTCCTGTTAGAAACTGGCAAACATACAGAAAGAGAAAGAGACTTAGATATACATACAGTTAGGTCGCATTATTACGTTACTTGTTTACATGAAGAGAGACTTTCTCTTTATGCGGAATGGGAAGTGGGCTAAAATAACACCAATAAAAGGAGTCAGAATAAACCCCAAAAGTGAGAGCACTGAACTCTAGACATTGATCTATACTGTAAACATAGTTTCAAAAACTGGGGATGATAAAAGAATGTCATGAATTTTATAGAAAACGAGTAATATTTAGAAACTGATTTCTCATATGGAAAGTACGTCTATTCAAGACAAGTTGACAGGTATATATAAGTTTATTTATTTATTTAATTATTATTATTATTATTATTATTATTATTATTATTATTATTATCATTATTATTATTATTATTATTATTATCATTTTTCCTCTCTCTCTCTCTCTCTCTCACCTTAAATAATGTTAGATGAAGAAATTTTTTATGTGATGGTATTCGTATTAAATTGTATATCGTAGAATTACTCTTAATAAACAAGACAACTTTCCATCGACGCGCTGTTATCATTAAAAATAAGAAATGTTTTACTGTGGTTAATCCTAATTCGTTATTTGTTATTTCTAAATATATTGTGCTCTGCTTGTATTCTTGTCTATCTTTTTTACTCTTCGTATAGCAGAGCTTTCTAATATTC
>NC_089752.1:80774699-80794699 GCF_040412425.1 Macrobrachium rosenbergii | reverse complement strand
AAACTTTTCTGCGCTTGCAAACACTTTCAATCACTTTACCCAACAGAGACGACTATCTCCAGAATTTATTACACTTTCGTTTATGAGAGAAATTATGGGAATTGTTGAAGATTGTGTGCCTATTTGGTCTCACCACTACAGTGGTAAAGACTATATATATATATATATATATATATATATATATATATATATATATATAAATATTATATATATATATATATATATATATATATATATATATATAAATGCATATATATATACATATATATATACATATATATATATATATATATATATGTATGTATGTGTGTATAAAGTGTGTCTATATATATATATATATATATATATATATATATATATATATATATATATATATATATATATATATACGCACATATATATATATAAAGTGTGTGTCTATATATATACATATACATGCATACATTATACATTATATATATATATATATATATATATATATATATATATATATATATATATATATATATATATATATGTAGAGAGAGAGAGAGAGAGTGTGTATTAGGGCTTATATAAATATCATATCAGTGTATCACAGTAATTACCTAACATTGCTACTGTTCAAAAGTTGTTTCGAGTCATTATTCTTAGGCTAATCTTGCTGTTTTGGAAATGAACAAAAGGAGGCATTAAAGTCTATATTTTTATAAGGTGTTCAAGAATGGGAGATAAATTTTTTTAATGCTGCATAACAAATGTTCCAATTCGGCTTTGCTGTGCATATCGGGTACCATTCTTGCAGATATATGCTAAATTCAGGTGGTGGCGAAAGTAGGGGCGGGGCCAGAATGGCAATTGCAGTATAATAGGAAACTACAAAGCTATAGATTAGAGCCATTAATTTATGGATAATGGAAAAACCGCCAAAATAACAAAACTAAGCCTCAGGAATTTCTTTCCGACAGTCAGCCGGACTTTTCCTGCATCTTGTGTATAATTTAGTATATCGAGTGCTAATCAAGTGTGTAAATCCAGTATTTCAATTATTGCATTTGCTTGTAATACAACAGTGTTGCTCGGATACAATAGGATTTTTTCCGGGGATCATCTTGACTTTTCTTTCAAGCTCGGTGCAATGCAGAATATTGGGCCTCTTGTTACGAATATGGATGCGAGATAGGAACATATTGCAAGTTGCTTGCAATACGACAACGTGTAATTCGACTAAACATACGGCCATTGGCTTTTTCTTGGGCAGCAGGATTTTTTTCTTCAAATTGGATAAAATGCAATCTATTGACCCTCTGATGGTAAATGTAAAAACTGCAATTGGTTTATAGTGGGGCCATTGCAAGCAATTTGAAACTTGTGTGTATATATATATATATATATATATATATATATATATATATATATATATATATATATATATATATATATATATATATATATATGAAGGCTGTATCTAATGCATTAAAACTTGTCGGGGGGGAATCAACCAGACTTTTCCTTTAAACTGGATCAAATGCAGTTTTCTGAGCCGCAAATGAATACTGTGTGAATGAGATATTAAAATAAAGTTCCATTTGTTTGCAATAGGGCAGTGTTACAAGGTAAAGGAAAAATCACCAAAGTGCCAAGGCTGTATTTTCTGAAGGTTTTCAGGTAGTTATGATATCAATAATAGTTGCAAGATTTTTCCATGATTACAACCTGCCACTTTTCCAGTTATTATTATACTATTATCATTATTATGACGTTTTTGTTACTATGACTTGATATTGACTTTAAAAATCTGTCTTACGACTGTCTTCTTACCAGTCAAGAGGAGAGCTGAAAATCCCACACTAAACACCGGCGCCTGTATCGAGAGATACCGCATTCAATGATATTTCTCGATATCCTTGATATCATTTAGACACAACTATTTTGCCCTTTCTTGTACATACAGAAAGAGTTGTTGGAATATGTTGACAGAATCAATCGATGTTTCCCAGTCTTGTACATACAGAAATAGCTGTTGGAATATGCTGACAGAATCAATCGATGTTTCCCAACCAGGCGGCAGTTCGAATCCTACTGGGTGTAAATTCAAACCTAATGATTCTGGACTTATTGCTGAAACCATGACATATTTCGCTTAACCTTTTTTTTGTAACTTTTAAACGGAATGATGGATCGTCTTTATGCCACTGCGAAAAGCTAAGGATATTCTTTCCTCTCATTTTTCACCAGTGAGTAACTAGTGGAGTATATCTGTTGAGGGCTTGTGATAAATCGTATCAATGCAGTTATTTCACCGGCAGTAGCCTCAAATATATCAGTCGTGGTCTCAATATGAAGGCATGCTATTTTGCAATTTATTATTATTATTATTATTATTGCTGCTTCAGCTGCATTTATTTTGTAGAAGACTTTTTCTATCTTTCCTTATTATGACTTCTCTTTCAGTGGGAGGTGCGTGCTAACAGCTCGCCTATATTTACTAGCCTGCTGGGGAAAAGTCAAAATCTGGATTCTGCTTCTTTATATATTCCCATACAGTTAGTTATATACAATTGTTGCCGCGACGCGTTTCGACAGACTCTTTCTATTTATCAGCGGGAGCTAGTAGAGTGACTGGCAGATTGCATAGGTCCTTCTGAATTTATACACGGGCTTCAGCGGGGGTCATGGATGGCGAATTTCTGATTGGTTGCAGTCAGCGAACTTCAAGCCAAATTGCGGCGAAGCTCGATCCCGACAGATTCGCAACCTGGGAATGTCATTCATTCCAGTTGTTCCCATTACCGTTGCCGTGCGATGTCATGCCGGCTGACATCATCGTAGTTTGGCTGCTATTGGGCTGCGGATGAATGATGTCATTATCTACTTTCGTCGTAGTCGGGGATTGTCTCGAAGGGCGCCTCGTCATCAGGGGCATTCCATTTTCAGGGTTGTCGTTTTCAGTATTCGTTGGACGGTGGGTGTTCTGCATTATTCTTCTTAAATTCGTGGTAGGAACGATGCCTCCTGGGTGTCGTATTCATTGTTGGTTTTCTCTCTCGGTGAATGAGGAGCGCCTCTAGCAGGCGCAGACGTCGAGGGTCGGCGGTTTCTCCCGATTATAATTTATATTTTGTATACCGTCGCGGGAGATGAATATTGTGAGTAGCACGGGCGTGGTTCATGATGGCACCCTCCTGGGCGTGGCAGGAGATCCTTTTTGACAGACGCATCGTGGTCATTCCAATATAAGCGCCGGGTCATCCCTCGACAGGACATAAATTGGTAGACCACGTTCTTCTCTGCTTGAGGGGTTCTCTGTTGGCGGAGAGGGGGTTATTCTTCATCACCAGATCACGGTGCGGCGGTTCTTATAATAAATACAAGATTTATTCTCTACTGTCTTCGGTCGGGGTGACGTTTTCCATGACGATTTTCTTTCATGGAGTTCTCGTCCTCACGGTACTGGGGATGCATCCGGGCCTTATAAGTCTTTATGTCATCTTGGGGGCAGGTTGTGTGTTCTCACCGTTGTACCATTTTCCAGGCCAGTTCGAATTTCTTTGTTTACGACACCCTGAAAATGGAGATGCCCCTGATGAGCGAGGCGCCCTTCGAGACAATCCCCCGACTACGACAGAAAGAGTAGATAATGACATCATTCATCCGCAGCCCAATAGCAGCCAAACTACCGATGATGTCAGCTGGCATGACATCACGCAACGGCAGGCCAATGGGAACGCTGGAATGAATGATATTCCAGGTTGCGAAGATCTGTCAGGATCGAGCTGCCGCAGAAATTTGGTCGAAGTTCGCTGGACTGCAACCAATCAGAATTCGCCATCCATGACCCCCCGCTGAAGCCCGTGTATAAATTCAGAAGGACCTATGCAATCTGCCAGTCCTCTACTAGCTCCCGCTGGAGAATGACAGAAGAGTCTGTCGAAACGCGTCGCGGCAACAATTGTATATAACTAACTGTATAGAATATATAAAGAAGCAGAATCCAGATTTTGACTTTTCCCCCATGAAATGACAAATATAGGCGAGCTGTTAGCACGCACCTCCACTGAAGAGAAGTCCGCAATAAGGAAAATAGAAAAAGTCTTCTACAAAATCAATGCAGCTGAAGCAGCAATAATATTCAATAGAACCTGTTTAAAAGAGGGTCTGCTGCCATATTATTATTATTATTATTCAGAAGAAGAAGAACCCAATTCAGATGGAACAAGCCCCCAGTGGCTATTGACTTGAAATTCAAGCTTCCAAAGAATATGGTGTTCATTCGAAAAAGTATCAGAAAGAGGAGATAAGTTATTAGAAAAACAGATAAATTAACAAATTGATAAATAAATAAAAATATAAGTAAAATATTAAGATACAAGCTGAATTGTATTAGGGTAGTAATTGCTTCTTCTTCATCCATAATGTTTAGCAATTGCTCTTGAAGAATAAAAAAATACCAGGTTAAAACTTTCCAAAAGGTTTACACTTAATAAATCGCTAATGTTAAATAGTAATAGAAGAAAAGCTATGAAAACGGAATGCACAAAAATATAACAATTAAAATAATTGTCGAGAGCTCGTTAAAACTGACACAAATAAAAAAATGAAATAATATAATAATATACCAGACAAGTCCTTGAGAAATGCGACAATCTCAACGTGACGAAATTTAAGGAAGACGAAATGAATCCAATATGAAGATAAAGCAGATTAAGTTCTTGTTTACCCTTCAGCTACCTCCTACTTGAATTTTCCAAAACGAGTATCGAATTTTGCAGTTTGTCCCAAAGATTATAGAAAAAGTATAATGATAATGAAAACAGGAGAATAGATATTTTGGTATAAATTTAATTACACTTAATACTGTTGAACGGCAGAATTGCGCAGCGACTCTCTTCATGTCTCGCCGTTATTTTTTTATTGTCTTTCTAATCCTTCGAGCGAAGATTATGGGCACCTCGCCAAATTTCCTCACGGACGAAGATGCGATTTCTGCTCTGACTTACCTACTGCTCATCTCAATGATGTCGAGAAAGACGAAATAACTTCAGAGCAGGAGAAAAACAGGTCTGGTGCTCCATAAAACTGCGAAATGGCAGGACCATTACGAATCAACAAGATAATAAAAGATGTGAGTTTCTGCGAGAGTGTTTTGGGAATTCCAGTGCAGAGAAACTTGGACTTGAATTTTTTGAGGGCAGCTATTTTTCCACAAAAGCAGATCTTATTCATCATTATGAGGTTCAGGGTCTTATAAGCTTGGGTGTCATATTGTAATCACAAATGCTGCATATATCTTGATTTTCCTACTGAGAAATTTTGCAATCATTCCAGCTTTGAAATTTTTCTCCTAAATTCCCCTTAAATATATTTTTTATTCAGACTGTATATCCTGATTGCTGGTCATTTGATGGATGGATTTGTAAACTCAAAAAGCTGACTTCATCAGGTAGTCGCCTCTATTGGTGGGCCAGAGTCTATGGCTACACACCAGACGGCTTAAGCCACACTTACGGGCAGCTTCCAGGTACGTCCTTGCTGGCATAAACCCACTTAATCTAAGCCAGCCAACCAATCAAACACCATACGACATAACCTGCGAAGCAAGCAAAAGGTAAAACCGAAATATATGTGCGGAGGCTACTAGCAATCAATTCGCCACTCATAAGTCTTCTAATTTGCAAAGTTTTGTATCTGTGTCTTGAACGTACTGGGTTGGAGGGTCACCTGGGAACTTCTGAAGGCAGTTACATACATGCTTCCCTGGTTAAATGGCAACCCGTAGAGTGACTGAAGAGTGGAATCATACGAACTATGTCATCGATATTGATTCCTTCTTGTACAGAAGGTATTGTGATTTGAACTTCAGATCTTTTACCTGTCTGATGTCACGTTGTTGGGATAACTGTTCGTTTAGACATAATTCAGTTCTCACCATTAAAGTTCTTTATGATCCTCTTTCTTTTTTATATATATTTCTGTAGTGTTGCTAATGCATGCACACATCTGCTCTGCTTTGATTATTAGTTTATTCATATGCTACATTCAGCAAAAGCACAAACATGTAACATCAGTTTTTTTTTGTACGGTCATGTTATCAAATTGTGCATAAAAGCCCAAAAGTGCTTCCTCTCATTCACACATCATTTTAAAAATAATCTTGCAAACCCAGAAACCACTTTGCCAGTAACCAAGACCTATTATTCTCCTATAAGCCTTATTAAGACATGCAACTCAAGGGAAATTCCCCTATAAGCGGAACGTTCTGTCTTGTCTCCCCTCATGTAGACAGGGCAAATTGGCTCTTTGCTACAGACGTTATAGAAATCGTGTCTGCTCCCACGATTGTGATGTACCTGTGGCTGCGTCGTTCATTTTGTAAGTAATCACACGCCCCGAGCGTAATAACATAAAAAAACTAGATAAGAGGGACGAAAGCGAACAATCCAAAAAAAAACGGAAGAACTTGCCTTATGACTCGTGACTGTTAAACAGAAAACGGAGCATTGCGCAACTAGCGAGAATGGGAAGCCACCAACTTGATAGAAGATGGAAGGTGTTAGCTCCGATTTGATATTGCAAGGTCACCATTTCACTTAATTAACTCACAATCTCCACTATTCACACTTATCTGGGTGTTTTTCTTAACCCCAAACTACTCTACATATTACTCAGACCTATTTTCACAATTCACCACTCCAGAATACTTAAATAGAAAAAAAAGATTCACCGTATCAACACGTATTTCTGACATAGAGCTGTCTTATCGCGCGAGACTATAGCACTGATCATAAATGCATTTGCTCTCAGTTTGCAGTTATCAGCGAGTGCCCCCAGGCGTAGTGTTATCAGTTGCTTCTTTCTTCTGACTGATTTACCTAACCAACCTATGTAATTCCCTCCCTCTTTCGCTATCTTTTTAACTTTTCGCTGCCACCATTTAATCTTTTTGTACCTTTTGCTACCACCATTTAATCTGTTACACTTACAGATTAAACATTTCTTCCGAAATGCTACGTAACGTGTTTTGCGGTCTATCTTCAGAAGCGTGGTAATTAGCAACAGTCTCTCTCTCTCTCTTTCTCCTGTACTCAACCCACATATCTCTCTCTCTCTTCAACATAACCCTCAAAATGGATAATCTAAGGAAACACAATCTTTCCTACATAAATAGATTTATTATCAAATAAAACCCAACAAGTAATGAATTAACGAAAAAATTAAAATGCATAGTAAATGAATTATCAAGTCAAAATAGTCTGATTCAAGATTTAACCTTACTCTGGTTGAATGCCTTTTCACTCAAAACTCCCACACATTCCATCTTTAGACATTATACGTCTAGTCTTAAAGTTAACCACATTGAAACAACCACTAACTGCAAACATTGCAGTGTTCTTTCTCTATCACCACAGCATCACCACAGACATCTGTTGAAAATTAAATAAACAGTAATCTCCCACAAACACAGTACACAAGCATATGACATAATATTGAAAACCTAAAATGCATGGTTAACAAATGTCAAATCAAAACACAATAAAATATAATATTAAAGTGACATAAATGCCTATGTCCAATTCTCCCCACAAATTCATAAATGTCTTGGATATGGTAAATTCACTAGTTCACAGTCCACACACAAAAAAGAGAAGTCTGGATTTACCTTAACTGCCGGTTTCTAGAGTTCAGACACCAAGGCCCACGTCTGGGCGATATCGCTCTTGTTAGATAATACTCAGCCAGACCTAACTTTTGGTACAATTAGATACACAATCTCCATTTTCTAACTTTTTGAACTTATGTACTTGCATACCAACTAAGTAGGCTACCTCACATACCAGCCTCAACTTTGTGTGTTCATTCGAGACAAAACATCTGAAACATTTGAAACATCTGCTGACTGCAGTGATTTGCATTGTGTCACCGTCCCACTACCACTTTACAGCTTCCCTTCCTTCATCACACTATAACTGAATGCATATGATAAACCTAAAAGAAACATATTTTCCTATATATATGTATATATATATATATATATATATATATATATATATATATATATATATATATATATATATATATATATATATATATATATATATATATATATATATATATATGTGTGTGTGTGTGTATATATATATATATATATATATATATATATATATATATATATATATATATATATATATCTATATCTCCTATATAGTCACAATGCATATCAAGTATCTGGTTATTACATAATCTCAAAATTCAAAATATGCCTCACCTCAGCCAGATACCTGAACTCTCATAACATTAATTATTACCCAAACTAGTACTCTAAAGGTAACAGTGATCCCGCCGAGGAAACACTTATTTATTAGTTGAGAAATCCAAACTAAGTTTTTCCAGAATATGTGTGAAATATCAAAAATTAAACTAGAAATATTCTAGAGTAAAGGGCATCACTCCATCAAACAACTCTGTTTCCCTGGTCTTAATTCACTTTAGTAAAACTAAAAACAAAACATGTATATCACTTTTGCCTTATGCACACACAATCAATCCTATTCACTGGTGATCAACAAATGAAACACTGTTTTTCTAAAATGTTAAATACAAAAATTTATTTTTCAAATACAAAGTTTATAACTAAATTCACAATCTGAAAAATTTTATTATTACTTGAAAATAACACAACACTAATTAATTCTTGAATTGAAATTATGAAACAAAACTAACTCACAAAAAACTTTATCAGGAATTCAAATTAATCAAGCAAAATTTAAACTATCAAGAATTACTCAAGATTTGATGAGAAAATCTTAATGAATGAAATATTAAATCAAGTATGTAATGTTAAATTACCAAGAAATATTTAAATTGCTACGTAAATAAATGTTACATTACAAACATAAAAAATTTGAAAATATGAAGAGATTGTAAATAGAAAAACACACATAAATACACATAAGATTTATCAATAATGATTTCACTCAGTCAAAATTTCGTAACTTATCATACCATGGTATTAATAAGTAAAATTCACGTTACCTTACACAACTTATGAAAACCTCTGTAAATCACTTGCTGCAGCTGCGTTACCACAATACACACTTTTTTACCAGGCGCCGTTACATACTAAATAACTTTACTATTTTTCAGATCTCAAAAGTTAATGCTAATATGTGACCTCAAAACACTACGTTAAAAGTAATCTCTTTTTAAGAACGAGAGAGAGAGAGGGAACCAAACTAACTGGTCTCAGAAATCAGAATGAAACAGATTTTAGAATTCCAGTAACACGTGAAACAGTCACATGATGTCATTAAAGCATTTTGGGTGCTAGATACAAAAAAAGTTCAAGAAGCAGGGAGGTGACATCATTAAAGCATTTTGGATGCGAGATACAATGGAAAAATTTCTAGAAGGAAAGTTACGTCCTCCCAGCAAAACGTTTTGAATGCAATCTTACAAAACATATTTTTTCTCTCAAAGTGGCGTACGTGACTCGAACAATGCATGTAACAACATGAAACCACTCATCTTTAGCTCGTATGGGACGAATCGGCATTTGTTATTCCAACCTGTCATCACTAACCCAAAACAAAGCGTTCTCTCTTATCTCAACTGATGACAATTGAAATGAAACAAGTCTTTGCTGGATACACACGTGTTCATATACTATGCTTTTATCAAGAAAGATATTATTCTAAACTATGTTAATATTAAAATTGTATTATCAATTCTAAATTATGCTATTAAGGTTTTTAATCATTAGTTCTTTTGAGATCTGATGCCAAACTAAATATGACACTTCAACGATCATTATCATTACACATAACACATGAAAAAAAAGTAAATATGTCAAAATTATAGGAGGATATATGTATTACAAGGCAACATAAAAAAAAAAAAATATATATATATATATATATATATATATATATATATATATATATATATATATATATATATATATATATAATAATATATATATACTGTATATATATATACTGTATATATATATATACATATATATATATATATATATATATATATATATATATATATATATATATATATATATATATATATATATATATATATATATATATATATATATATATATATATATATATATATATATATATATATATATATATATATATATATATATATATATATATATATATATATATATATATATATATATATATATATATATATATATATATATATATATATATATATATATATATATATATATATATATATATATATATATATAAATATATATATATATATTTATATATATATATATATATATATATATATATATATATACATATATATATATATATATATATATATATATATATATATATATATATATATATATATATATATATATATATGTCAAAATCTACTGGTCACTTTTTGCAGAAGTTAAGAGGCATTGTGGCTATTAGAATTACATATATATATATATATATATATATATATATATATATATATATATATATATATATATATATATATATATATATATATATATATATATATGCACACACACATGATTTGCATGTGTGTTCTGTAAGCATGTGACCACCATGAAGCAACGACAACAACAACAACATTAGAAACAAAAGAATTTTAGTTCGCTAGTCAAAACAGAAATAAAAAAAAATCTGACATAAGCTCGCAGAGAGGAAAACATATCACTAATAGGGAGGCAGATCGATGGTATGCAAAAATGTCCAGCACAAACAAGTGTTCAAAATTCATGGAATTTTTGAATCCCCGACTTCTCGGATATCAGTTTTCCGTCATGTTTTACTTCGTATCCGGACGGTTCCCCGGACAGGATTCGAATTGTTCCAGAAAATATCTGCTTCAGTGGATATGAATTCTGATCCTTATTTTGATATTTTCTGTCAAACCGCTTGTGGGTTGGAAGTCTCTTTTTTTTTTCTTTTCTTTTCTTTTTTTAACATGGAAACAATAAAGAAAATGGGAGGGGGAATAGGAAGATGTTTTCAGATAATCTCGGGACCAATTGTTACCGCCCTAAATGAACACTGATTGTAAAAGCTCCCTGTAACTTCGTTACTCTTATGGCAACTTATTGACAATAATGCTAATGAATTAATATTCATATTACAATTACTTAGAATACCATATTTACTTTCTGTACTTTTGAATGAACTTACCACAGAGAATATAAGATTTTTAAATTCTTAACTAAGTGAATATTTTTCATTGCAACTTTGTAATATTTCAGTGAATGCATTGGTAGTGGAAATCGAATCCTTGTCAGCGAGACAATACTGCATATTCATTTAAATTGAGTAAAATTCTAAACAATATCATGTTCCACTCAACTGTACGCACACACATACACGCACATGCACACACACGCATATGATATATATATATATTACAAATAACTATGTCATACGAAGAAAAAACGCAAAATGCAATGTACATTCTCAGTCAACAGCATTGTTTTCGTTCATTTCCCGTTCGACGTTTTCATTTTATGTTTCAGGGAGGCATTTGACCAAATAACTAGACTCACTCGGGTATGCCGTGTTTAAAAGGTCGGTTAATTTCCTAATTTCACTCAAATTAGACCTCGTTTTCATTTGCATACGAAATGCAAATTGTTAAAGCCATTCGTTCGAGATATATTATAGGTTGAATGTTCTTTACGAGAAAGTTCTTGATAAAAATATTAAAAATGGTTTCCTTTATTGGAAATATTTTGAATATGTTGGCATTAATTTGTATTATTTTACCTCTTTCCTAAAAATAACATTAATTTGTACCAGTTTACCTCATTCCGAAAAAATTCTGAAGAAAAAAATAGCACAGAGGATAATGAAACATAAGTAAAAATATGAAAATAAGCAATATTTATTGTACTGATAAAATACTCCATATCCCAAGTGCAGAGAGGTCATGTAAAGGTTTACAGAAGGATGGATTTGGCAGTACATTAATGAAGAAAACGAGGGAGAAATAAAGAAAAGTAGTTAACAAAATAGAATGAAAGTTAGCAAGAACTTTACGGAGAAAGAGAAGTGTTCCTGCAGAAAAATCCAAAGCGTACAGGGAGGTTAATGGACAAATTTATCTCAGAATAAAGGATTTGAATGGGGAGATCCTCTCTGAAATTAATGTGTCGACAGAGTGGGTAGTTGTCTTGTTGAAATGGAGTCATAGAAAAAGAAAACGCTACTTATAAAAGAGAGGATGGCAGTGTTTTAAGTTTCAGAAAACTCCTGGAATTGCTTTCCAAAAGCTTAAGGAGGGTAATTAAGATCTTAAATAATGAAAAGCCACCATGGTTTTTTAGGGATTACAAGTGAAATGCTGCATTGGTGAGGGGCAATTGAGTAGGCTAATTAAGTAGGGAGTGTGGAATGGTAACTTTCGTAGAGTATGCAGTAGTGATAGGATACATTGAGGAGTAATTGCAAAAGACAAGTGAAAGAATGGAAACTATTTACAGAAGAGGAAAGTTGAGAACGAATGTGAGGAAGAGAACGGTTTTAAGGGTAAATGGAAACGAGGAAAATGGGACCATGAATGTATTATGGATGGTGGGGAACGAAAGCGGTCCATTTGCATAGTTACCAGGCAGTCAATCAAGCAGATTATAGTTCGATGAAAAAAGTGTGATTCCCAGAATAAATGAGCAATAATAGTTGGATACATGCAAGAAACTATAAAGAACTTAAAGAATCTATAGAACACAAGGTTGGGATGTATGAAGTGATTCTTAGGCTAACTTTCCCCTATTAAGATGAAGTGAGATTGTTTAATCAGAATAAAAAAAAACGTTGAAACTGGCAAGGTGAATTTTTAGTTTGAAACCGAAAAGTTGAACGTTTTGTAGCTTAGAAGAAAAAGCCCTAAAACGATTAGCTACCATAAAAGGAGGGATCTCATGGTAGGTAAAGAAGACTTAACTATAGGGGAAGAAGTTACTGGGGAAATAGTCTTAATATTCAGGAAGCATGAGAGAACATGCAAGATATAGAGGAACTGTGCATTGTAAGTAGTGGAAGTTTGACATCCTGCTGATGAATCTTCTTTGCAAGAGAATGCTACGGATAATTTTGTCGAAGTCTTCTGCACAAGAGATACATCCAAGATTCAACAATTAAATGATAAAATCATATTGTGATGATATATATATATATATATATATATATATATATATATATATATATATATATATATATATATATATATATAATTTTATCACATCACCATGATTCATATACAAGCATTAAACTACAAACGTCCTTTAATATCAATTCGCTCTACCTCCGGAAGTAATATATTTTCATATATGTTACTGAAGGGGATTTTATTTTGATAATAAGTTCGCCATCCCGTGACAGTGACGTGGCGACGCCTTTACCCACGGCCAACAAAGTGAGGTATAAGTTGATACTGACCCTCGCCTACAAATCCCCGTCGAACTCAGGTGTTTGTATTTAGAATCGGTATCAACCCACTCTGCTATGCAAACCATGTAGTGTGTTTGTCGCACATAGCCATATTATGAATGAATTTTTATCACATCACCATGATTCATATACAAGCATTAAGCTACAAACGTCCTTTAATATCCAATTCGCTCTACCTCGGAAGTAATATATTTTCATATATGTTACCGGAGGGGAATTTTTTAGTTGATAATAAGTTTGCCATCCCGTGGGCTCGAACCAACGAAAGACAAGAACTCAGGACTACAGCGATGCAGCTGACGCCTTTACCCACACGGCCAACAAGTGAGGTATAAGTTGGTACCGACCTTTGCCTACAAATCCCCGTCAAACTCAGGTGTTTGTATTTAGAATCGGTATCAACCCACCTCTGCCATGCTGACCATGTAGTGCGTTTGTCGCACGTAGCCATATTATGTTGGCCGTGTGTGTAAAGGCATCAGCCGCGTCACTGTAGTCCTGAGTTCTTGTCTTTCGTTGGTTCGAGCCCACGGGATAGCGAACTTATTATCAACTAAAAAATCCCCCTTCGGTAACATATATGAAAATATATTACTTCCGAGGCAGAGCGAAATGGATATTAGGGACGTTTGTAAGCAATGCCTGTATATGAATCACGGTGATGTGATATAAATTCATTCATAATATGGCGACGTCGACAAATGCACCATCTTCAGCATGGCAGAGGTGTGTTGATACCGATTCTAAATGCAAACACCTGAGTTTGACGGGGATTTGTAGGCAAGGGTCGGTATCAAATTATACCTCACTTGTTGGCCGTGTGGGTAAAGGCATCAGCTGCGTCACTGTAGTCCTGAGTTTTTGTCTTTTGTTGGTTCGAGCCCACGGGATGGCAAACTTATCATCAACTAAAAAATTCCCCTTCGGTAACATATATGAAAATATATTACTTCCGAGGTAGAGCGAATTGGATATTAAAGGACGTTTGTAGCTTAATGCTTGTATATGAATTACGGTGATGTGATAAAAATTCATTCATAATTTGGCTATGTGCGACAAACACACTTTACGGTTAGCATGGCAGAGGTGGGTTGATACCGATTCTCAATACAAACACCTGAGTTCGACGGGGATTTGTAGGCGAGGGTCGGTATCAACTTATACCTCACTTGTAGGCCGTGTGGGTAAAGGCGTCAGCCGTGTCACTATAGTCGTGAGTTCTTGTCTTTCATTGGTTCGAGCCCACGGGACGGCGAACTTATTATGAACTAAAAAATTCCCCTTCTGTAACATATATGAAAATATATTACTTCTTAGGTAGAGTGAATTGGATATTAAAGGACGTTTGAAGCTTAATATATATATATATATATATATATATATATATATATATATATATATATATATATATATATATATATATATATATATATATATATATATATATATATATATATATATATATATATATATATATATATATATATATATATATATATATATATATATATATATATATATATATATATATATATATATAGATATATATAGATATATATATATATATATATATATATATATATATATATATATATATATATATATATATATATATATATATATATATATATATATATATATATATATATATATATATATATATATATATATATATATATATATATATATATATATATATATGTATATATATATATATATATATATATATATATATATATATATATATATATATATATATATATATATATATATATATATATATATATATATATATATATATATATACATATATATATATATATATATATATATATATATATATGTATATATATATATATATATATATATATATATATATATATATATATATATATATATATATATATATATATATAACATTAAACTTCAAACGTCCTTTAATATCAATTCACTCTAAGAAGTAATATATTTTCATATATGTTACAGAAGAAATTTTTAGTTCATAATATATAAACTTTTTATTGATGACAGTGATGTTTTTAATAATTTTAGCAGGTCGCTTTTTAAACAAATTTTAGTGTTGGCCGTGCTGGACACGGGCTTTATCTTTAACGGAGTTGTGTACAAGCAGGTGGAAGGTATGGCGATGGGGTCGGCCCTTGGACCCGTTCGCAAACATATTCATGAATGCTTTGGAAGAGAGCTTTCTGGACAACTGTCCTTTATCTTTCCGGCCCCTTTTTTACCGAAGATACGTGGATGACACGTTTCTGCTTTTTAAACACGATTTTAATACTGACGCTTTTCTGGGGTTCGCCAATTCCCAGCACCCTAATATAAAATTTACCCTGGAAAAAAAAGAGTCGGAAAATACGCTTCCATTCTTGGATGTGTTGGTTTCTAGGAATGACCAAGGTTTTAGTACGGGAATTTACCGCAAAGGAACGTTCACGGGTCTAGGAATGAATTTTATAGTTCTTGCTATTTTAATTTTAAGTTGAATTCGATTGTCACTCTCCCTCCACAGGGCATTGACATACATCTTCCTGGTTTAGTTTCCACGAGGAAATCATTAAATTAGGTATTTATTTTGAAAACAACTGTTTTCCTCGTAAACTCTTTCTCAGGTACTTAAATAAAATACTCTACCGGAAAATGGTTCCTCCTATCTCTATCAGCACTGTTCCCAAATTAAAAATGTATGCGAGTTTTCCGTTTCTTCATGATGACAATTTCAGAAAAAGCTAATTGATATAATACACAAAGAACTACCAGCCCTAAACTTGAAACTTATTCCTAAGAACCCAGTCACCATTGGTTCTCTGTTCATATACAAAGACAAGCTGAGTCAATGTTTACATCTAACGTTGTATACAAATATATTTGCCTAGATGTAGTCAGGGACCTATGTTGGATGTACAAAAGGCTACTAAAATTACCTTGGACTCTCATAGAGGAGTAAGTTTTAGGACAGAGGTAGACTGTCCAATCAGAACAATCAAATATTCGGAATCACTCAAAGATCTGTAAAACACACATAGAGGCCAAAGATTTCCAAATCATAGGACACGTACAAAATGAAAACGAACTTCACGTCTTAGAGTCCATAATGATAAAAAAAGCTAGTTCCGTCGTTAAACTCGCAGAATTCCTCCATCCAATTGTACATTACGTAATGGCCCGTTGCACTTCGTCTTTCGTTTCTCGGTCTCTGAAGGTTCTTCTGTTTAGTTTCTCTTTGATACTGCCCGCTGGGTGGGTGTTTTACTCCGTAGTGTTTTTGCGCTTTTATGTTTCTTCTTTTGGCAGTATTAATTTTATTTTGACCTTCAATTTTTCGTTCTTTTTTTTTTTTTGCTGGTTTTTTACTAATTTTATTTTGTCTCACTTTAAATATATTGATGTAACCAGTGGTGTCAAGATTATTTTACGTCTTTTACATTTTTAAGTTTTTAAGTTTACGTTCTTTTTATATCTTTGTATTCTGATTTGTTTTTAAATTTCACTATTCTGCTATATTTTGCTTTTACTGAGGATGTCAATGTAGTAAATATGTATTTTGTCGAAATATTCTAAGAGTATTACAAATATGGCGTTCAAATATTTGCAGCCTTGAAAATGCAACCGAGATGGTTTGTGAAACGTCGGCACAATAAATCATGAAAATGCTCTGTGCTTTCCCTCGTTACCCCGTCGATGTGGATTTGAGCAGTGGCTCCTGTTGTGATTGTATGTGAGGGAACATAACCAGACTGTAGGACACCATGGCATCCTTTGGTTCTTTCTTCGTTCTGCTTTTCGCCTTCAGACTTCGGTTTGGTGGCCTTCACCACTTTCAAGAATTAGTACGGAACCGTTACGGACCTCCTCCTTCATTCATGTCGTCAGTTGGAGAAGTTAGTGAAAAACAAAAGAGAAGAATAAATTAGATTTGGACTTCCTACAATACTGTCAGTTGAATAATATTGTACCTAATTTTGTCAAGTTCAAATTGTATAAATCATCTTTGTATCATTCTGAGTTATATGTTGATTCAACTAGAAAATTACTGGAGATGGAAATTAACGGTAAGATGAAAAATGGTAACAAGTTGGATGAGATGGTCAAGAAACAGAAATCTAAAGTATTTGAAGTGTTTTACGTTTTTGAACTCTGTTATCTTTACTCGCCTTTTTAATAAGACTATTAGCAGTTTCCGCCAGCAGATTATCTTGAGACATGACAGTAAGTTAAGGAAATTAGGCGTGCTTAGACCAGTGTTTAACAAAGATATACATTCTGTATTTAATTTATCAAATCGTTAAATCCAAAAGAGAAGAGTTTTTACTTTCTTTAGGTTAGACTTCTGCCTCCCAAATTTTAAGCCCCTAATTATCAAAGGTTCTTTCTCCCAATAGAGTCCTATTTCATAAAATTATACAGCTTCCTTTTGTAACAACGTTGATGGTTTAAGATCCCAGATATCCTCCTTAGCGCATACTACTTTTAGCAAGTTGAGAACGAGATGGACTCCGTTCTTCAAGAAGGAAGACTTCGTTATTTTGAAGGACATGGCACAAGACAAGAATATTATTATTACAAGACCGGATAAAGGCAAGGGTACAGTAATTCTGAATAAGCAAGATATGTGAATAAAATGGAGACTATACTTAATGACCAATCAAAATTTGAAATGATTGGCCCACCAGATCTATATAATATTATAAAACCTGAAGATAAAATTAACAGATTTCTAAGATCTTTAAAACAGAATAATGTCGTAGATGAATTAACATATCAGAAATTATTTGTTTCTGGGTCATCATATGGCATCTTGTATGGAGGCTACCCAAGGTTCATAAGGCAGTTACACCGATGCGGCCTATTTTGTCTGCTATTAACACTGCTAATTATAAGTTAGCTAAATTTTTGGTACCTATGCTAGAACCGCTTACTAAAGGTTCCTACACACTCTTGAACGCAGTCACCTTCAAGAATGAAATCCTTATCAAGACCCTGATTTACATATGGTAAGTCTAGACGTGGAATCTCTGTTCACGAATGTACCTGTGGAGGAAACTATAGAGATAATCTTGAATAAACTTTTTATTGATGACAGTGATGTTTTTAATAATTTTAGCAGGTCGCTTTTAAACAAATTTTAGTGTTGGCCGTGCTGGACACGGCCTTTATCTTTAACAGGTTGTGTACAAGCAGGTGGAAAGGTATGGCGATGGGGTCGGCCCTTGGACCCACGTTCGCAAACATATTCATGAATGCTTTGGAAGAGAGCTTTCTGGACAACTGTCCTTTATCTTTCCGGCCCCTTTTTACCGAAGATACGTGGATGACACGTTTCTGCTTTTAAACACGATTTTAATACTGACGCTTTTCTGGGGTTCGCCAATTCCCAGCACCCTAATATAAAATTTACCCTGAAAAAAAGAGTCGGAAAAATACGCTTCCATTCTTGGATGTGTTGGTTTCTAGGAATGACCAAGGTTTTAGTACGGGAATTTACCGCAAAGGAACGTTCACGGGTCTAGGAATGAATTTTATAGTTCTTGCTATTTTAATTTTAAGTTGAATTCGATTGTCACTCTCCTCCACAGGGCATTGACATACATCTTCCTGGTTTAGTTTCCACGAGGAAATCATTAAATTAGGTATTTATTTTGAAAACAACTGTTTTCCTCGTAAACTCTTTCTCAGGTACTTAAATAAAATACTCTACCGGAAAATGGTTCCTCCCTATCTCTATCAGCACTGTTCCCAAATTAAAAATGTATGCGAGTTTTCCGTTTCTTCATGATGACAATTTCAGAAAAAGCTAATTGATATAATACACAAAGAACACCAGCCCTAAACTTGAAACTTATTCCTAAGAACCCAGTCACCATTGGTTCTCTGTTCATATACAAAGACAAGCTGAGTCAATGTTTACATCTAACGTTGTATACAAATATATTTGCCTAGATGTAGTCGAGGGACCTATGTTGGATGTACAAAAAGGCTACTAAAAGTACGCTTGGACTCTCATAGAGGAGTAAGTTTTAGGACAGGGGGTAGACTGTCCAATTCAGAACAATCAAATATTCGGAATCACTCAAAGATCTGTAAAACACACATAGAGGCCAAAGATTTCCAAATCATAGGACACGTACAAAATGAAAACGAACTTCACGTCTTAGAGTCCATAATGATAAAAGCTAGTTCCGTCGTTAAACTCGCAGAATTCCTCCATCAATTGTACATTACGTAATGGCCCGTTGCACTTCGTCTTTCGTTTCTCGGTCTCTGAAGGTTCTTCTGTTTAGTTTCTCTTTGATACTGCCCGCTGGGTGGGTGTTTTACTCCGTAGTGTTTTTGCGCTTTTATGTTTCTTCTTTTAGGCAGTATTAATTTTATTTTGACCTTCAATTTTTTCGTTCTTTTTTTTTTTGCTGGTTTTTACTAATTTTATTTTGTCTCACTTTAAATATATTGATGTAACCAGTGGTGTCAAGATTATTTTACGTCTTTTTACATTTTTAAGTTTTTAAGTTTACGTTCTTTTTTTATATCTTTGTATTCTGATTT
>NC_089752.1:80714699-80772199 GCF_040412425.1 Macrobrachium rosenbergii | reverse complement strand
TTGGTCAAAAATAAATGAAGAATTAAACAAAGAATGGGAAAACATATTTGTAAGTGATAATATACAGGTAAATACCGATAGATTATATAAAATATTAGAGGAAATAGTGGAAAAATATATACCAAAGAAAAAAAAGTAAACATCAGTCACGCATACCAAGAGACAGAAGGATCTTGTTCCAGAAAATCAGAAAGTGGAAAAAAGCTCTTGCAAAAGAAAAGAATGCATGGAAAGTGATGGAACTAAAAAGTGAGATAGAAAATGCAGAACAAAAGATTATACAGTCAAAAGAAAATGAAAAATGGGACCTAGAAGAAAAGACCCTACAAAATATCAAGCAAAACCCCAACATTTTTTATCCATATGCAAAAAAGATGAATAAAATAAGAGTAGAAATAGGCCCTCTAAGTACTGAAGGGCGATTAACAAATGAAAAAAAGAAATATTTAACATATTAGCAGAAAGATATACTGTAGGAGTGAATTTACACCTAGAATTGATAATGAAGATAATGATATAGAAATAAGAGATGAAAATATTGAATATTTATCAGACATAGATATTACGGAAGCCGATACTGTGCAGGCTATTAATGAAATTAAAAATGGATCAGCAGCAGGGCCAGGCGGCGTACCTGCCATATTGTTAAAGAAAGTGGTTCATTCAATTGCAAAGCCGCTCGCAATATTATTGAGACAAAGTATAGATACAGGCAAGATTCATGATAAGCATAAATTAGCATATATTACCCCTACTTTCAAAAGTGGATCAAGACTAGAGGCAAGTAATTATAGACCTGTAAGTCTGACATCTCATATTATGAAAGTTTATGAAAGGGTAATAAAAAAAATATAATGAAACATTTAATGCAAAATAGATTGTTCAATATAGGACACCATGGTTTTGTACCCGGAAAAAGTACACAAACCCAACAGTTAGTCCACCATGAAAGCATATATAAAAAAATGATAAATGAAAAAGATACAGATGTGGTTTACCTAGACTTTGCAAAACCTTTTGACAAGGTACACCATAATATATTAGCGAAAAAAATGAGAAAACATAACATTGTGGACAAAGTAGGAAGATGGATAAAAGAATTTTTGCAAAACAGAAAACAGATAGTGATTGCAAACGATGAGAAATCGGATGAAGCTACAGTAATATCCGGTGTGCCACAAGGTAAGGTGTTAGCTGCATTGCTGTTTGTGATTATGATTGCAGACATAGACAGTAATGTTAAGGACTCGGTAGTGAGAAGTTTCGCAGATGACACAAGAATAAGTAGAGAAATTGCTTGTGATGAAGA
The DNA here is from genome assembly GCF_040412425.1 of Macrobrachium rosenbergii. NCBI lineage: Eukaryota > Metazoa > Arthropoda > Malacostraca > Decapoda > Palaemonidae > Macrobrachium > Macrobrachium rosenbergii. Next base: position 80,770,890 of record NC_089752.1, on the reverse strand, counting down.
TAGGAACTCGCTTCAAAGAGACCTAAACAAAATATATAAATGGGCAGAGATAAATAGGATGGTATTTAACTCTGATAAATTTGAATCAATAAACAATGGTGATAAAGAAGGAATGCTATATGCATATAAAGGACCTAATAACGAGACAATCACAAATAAGGAAGCAGTTAAAGACCTTGGTGTGATGTAGAATAGGAATATGTTATGCAATGATCAAATAGCAATACTATTGGCAAAATGCAAAGCAAAAATGGGAATGTTGTTCCGGCACTTCAAAACAAGAAAAGCCGAACACATGATTATGCTTTATAAAATGTACGTACGTAGTCCACTTGAATATTGCAATATAATATGGTACCCACACTACCAAAAGGATATTGCACAAATAGAGAGTGTACAAAGGTCATTTACAGCTAGAATAGAAGAAGTTAAGGACCTTGACTACTGGGAAAGACTACAATTCTTAAATTTATATAGTCTTGAAAGGAGAAGAGAACGCTACATGATCATCCAGGCATGGGAACAGATAGAAGGAATTACCGAAAACATCATGGAGTTAAAAATATCAGAAAGAGCAAGCAGAGGTAGATTAATAGTGCCCAAAACTATACCAGGAAAACTAAGGAAAGCACACAGGACATTAATCCACCACGCACCAGCATCGATAATGCAGCTTCTATTCATTGCGCTACCAGCCCATCTGAGGAACCTAACAGGAGTGAGCGTAGATGTGTTTAAGAATAAGCTCGACAAATATCTAAGATGCATCCCAGACCATCCAAGATTGGAAGATGCAAAATATACCGGAAGATGCATTAGCAATTCTCTGGTAGACATCAGAGGTGCCTCACACTGAGGGACCTGGGGCAACCCGAACGAACTGTAAGGTCTGTAAGGTCTGTAAGGCCACTCCTACCTCGACACCAGCCTGTGGGTGGATATGTAGTCCTTAACGGTTGTTTGTTCGTCAGTACTGTTCCTGTAGTATATATATTTGTGACTTCTTATACTCTGTATCAGTGCTTCGTCAATGGCTTGGAAATAAAGTCGAAACCAGTTATTTCTCACCTGTGGTAATGTGATATATATATATATATATATATATATATATATATATATATATATATATATATATATATATATATATATATATATATATATATATATGTGTGTGTGTGTTTTTGTGTGCATATTTGGTTGTGTGTAAGTATAGTCACTCTAAAATGTTTTTGCAACATGTTCCAGAAGTTTTCGTTCACCTAACAGTAATTTGTTCTTTTGATATTTACAAGGAAATGTAATTTTCTTATTCGATTTTGGTTATTAATCATATGGTTAACAATATAAAAAAGAATGGTGAGTGAAAAATTCATATTACGAAAAATGACGAAACATTTTGAAAAATTTCACTTCAGATGATTGGGCAAAAGAGTCAAAGAAGAAACTATATTTCGAATCCAGATAAAAGCTTATTGACTAATAAAATAATATTGAATAACCATCAATGAAATTATATATATATATATATATATATATATATATATATATATATATATATATATATATATATATATATATATATATATATATATATATAAAGAAAGAAAGAATTCAACCATTATCGTTGTGAAAAACAAAAAAAAAAAGTCTCATAACGTCGTATGTTATCGTGTGACTCCACATTCGGGCAGGAAAAGTTTAAATTGTCTCGTCGCTAAGCCGGACCACAATCATTAGCTTGCATAAGACTAATGTTTCTATCGTAGATATTGCTCGGCAGCTTAAATGTAAATAAAACAACCATGTATAGAGGGATACAACAACAGAGAAACGAGGAAACATGATAAATTCATTGTAAAAACTGGAGGACAACCTCATTGTTGCATTACCGTTAAATATCATCATCGGATGATCACTGAAGGAGCTCCGCCTAACTCCCCCCTGACTACCGATGTTGCTATAAAGAGAGAACATTACACTCTCCCTTCAAGTTGCTGCTCAAACCATCCGTAACAGGCTACATGAGACCAAGATATTATTTCATCATACTCCTACCAAGAAACACTTCATATCAGCGAAACACAAAGAATAGAGGCTAGGGTTTGCGTTATAATATAGGCCGATGATTTCTGTACGAGTCATCTTTTGCGATGAGGAGGAGACATTCTCCACTGATGAGCATGGTAGTCTTCTTCACTGCTGGGATTTAGCATTAACTAAATTAATGTTGAACTTCTAGCTAATTTTAATTCTTTAGAAACTCAGATAAGAAATACAAAAATAGGCATTATATATTCAGCTAACTTCATAAGAAGCATCAAAATGATAGGCCTAAGTAGCAATGAAAGAAATGAGAAATTACACATGATAACGGCATTATATATATATATATATATATATATATATATATATATATATATATATATATATATATATATATATATATGTATGTATGTGTGTGTGTGTGTATGTATGTATGTATGTATGTACTGTATGTGTGTGTATGTGCGATTATATTCTATGTATTACAAAAATAGACGTGAAATCTGTTAGTCTAGTTCAGTATATTCTATATTAAGTTTCACTAGTTCACAATAGGTATAGGATTAGTCGTTCAAAAATTTTATTAATAATAATGTGAAGCAAATCTTTACAAAAGTCGTATTTGTTGATGTTAATAAGACTAACAGTTCAACTTGTAACAGTCGTAGGCCTATGTCTACAAAGTTCACACATATGAAGGAGATAAAACAACGATAGTGATGGCAGTTGGAGATGAAAATATTAAAACATAAGGACAGCGATGACCTCTGAAGTATTATAGTAACACCCTTTAATTAAGTAAAATATGACAACAGTAAGCAGTATCAGAAAAAGCCCTGCTTAAGGGAAACTGCGAGTAATTTCTCGGACCCACCACTAGTGTTCAGTTGTTTCACGCGCTTACAACTGAGTTGCCAAATAGCGCCAGATATCGCTATTATAAGCTGTTGTCCGAAAAGTTTTGAAGTATGTTTCAAAACTTTTTTGAGTGATTGTACATATATGTATGTGTATGCTCCAAACCAATTTCTCGTATAACCGTTATAAAAGCTATTCTATTCCTTTTCCCTTTCTTTCCTCACCGTTTACCTCGTTTTTCTTCTTGATAATATGGAGTCGGGGCAATTCATCTAGTCAACGACCATACCCATAACTCCGTTTTCAAGACCCGTTTATCCGACTCTTGAGGTTTTCTCGAGCGCCTCTCTTATCCAAACAATACATCGGACATTTCATTTGCTTAAAAGTAGTGCCGCTGCTGCGTATATTTTGGCAATGTTAAGCATTTTGGAGCAAAATTATCCTCTATAATTTTTCTGTTTTGATGAAAAATCCATATCAGTCTGGTTAGCAAAGTCACACAAGTTTAAGTCATTAACTTGAAAAACAAGATGGACATAAATTTTACACAGAAAATATCCAGTCGATATTCCTATTTGTTTTCCTGAGATGAACGATGTTCAAAGACATAAACGTGAAAGCTTCGAAATTTTGTGCTTCTACTGTACGTACTCAAGTACCATAAACTTTCTCAACGCTTAGAGCTGTGCAGATCGTATTCCTTTTCTATGTTCCATGAGTGACATGATCATCCATATTATAGATAATTGCATAATTCTATTCCATTTTTTTTATATTTCCTGAATCTTATTACTTTTCCCATTCAGCCAAGTTATGCAATTTCCTTCTTGATCGTATGTTCCCAATAAAATACAATCTTTCATCCATTCAAGAAGAGTGATTGTCAGTCCATTGTTTTCATTTACTGGATAATGAAGTTCTGATCCTCGTCTCCTTGGCCTCTCTTGCAAGAGAATAGTATTAACCATTAATCTTCAAACCCTTACTTGTCCTTATTTTTTCTTTCTTAACCCGAAAGCCAGGTTTAAGCAATAAGCCTCGAGTTGTTATGAATAACAACTTAATTAACATTAAAAAAAGATTCTTTGTTCTCTTTTTCTGTGAGATTCTTTTTATATTTATATTTTGTTCCATGCCCCGTACATTTCCCATTATAACTGAAGCCCCTCTTGGGTGCGCCGGTACCTCACGTAACTTTATTCTCGTTATAAATAACCATAAGAAAAAAACCGTCTTTCTACTTGGACATTTCCCATTTGTACTTTGTCCTTAGTCTGTAATCATTTAACCGGTAGGAGCGAAATCATATCATGGAGATCCCAGTCTTTTCAAAATGACATCTAGAATGTAAACTATTTATTAGATGTTGTAAAATGGACGTACAGAGCACATATAACATTTTAACGTCATTTAATTACATGTGCTGGCTGGTAATATTGCGATCCCAATCTAAAAGAGAACAACAACAACAACAACAACAACAACAACAATAATAATAATAATAATAATAATAATAATAATAATAATAATAATAATAATAATAATAATAAACCTTAATTCTGTGAACAGCGGCTTTGGTTATAAAAACTCCGTAAATAATGTAAGCCATTAAATCCAAGGTAGTACAGTTAGTAAACACAAAAAAATGCTATAATGCCACTGCCGATTAAAATTCATAGGAAATGCAAGTTTACAAAAAAAAAATAAAACATATAATACGGAAGGATTTAAACTACACCATTTTTACAGACAGTAATGTCATAAAAATTTAGCCGCAGCTTTATGACGAATAATAGTTATATGTAGTGTGATTTCAGATAGTTGCACTTAATTATAGAAAATTACATGAACACATTAACACTTGCGTGCACGGGCATACACACACACACATATATACAGTATATATATATATATATATATATATATATATATATATATATATATATATATATATATATATATATATATATATATATATATATATATATGTAAACCAGGACAGAATTAACACTTTTTGAAAGTGTACGTAACGTGCTCTAACGATCTTTCTTCATGAAACGGAGGCGTATGAACGTTCGCTCACGATAACACTTACATCTATTTTTCTCCTCTTCTCCCTCTCTCTCTCTCTCTCTCTCTCTCTCTCTCTCTCTCTCTCTCTCTCTCTCTCTCTCTCTCTCACCGTGTATCACCTCTCTCTCTCTCTCTCTCTCTCTCCGTGTATCGCCTCTCTCTCTCTCTCTCAACTTTTCCGAAGTTCACCCACCCGAATCGCACTCATTCTCACCAAATCAACTAAATGGACCATTTAAAGAAACGCAATAGTTTCTACAAAAATAGGTTTATTATTCAAATAACCCAACAAGAAATGAATAAAACAAAGCAAAGATTAAAATGCATAATAAATGAATTATCGAGTTAGATAACTAAACTCTGAACTGTAAAACACTTCTGATTAAAGAAGTCTCACTATGGCTAATAGCCTGAAAATATCCAAACTCACACATACTCCCCAAATCAATAATTAGTCATGTCAAAAAAACAGTCTACCACATGTTATTCGAAACAGTCCACACTATCCACTCTGTCCACCGACATCTGTCCACAGACATCTGTCGGAAGAATTAAACATGATAGAAAACTCCCAAAAATATATGAAATGCAAAACACAATAATGGAAAGTGTAAAATGCATAGCCAAGATATGGCAAACGTAACATGACAAAACAATAATATAAAAGAGGTATGAATATTCATATTAAATCTCCCACACCAGTTCAAAAGTTCATAATGATTAGAAAATCATGGTAAAAAATCACAAGTTCAATTTCCTCCCATAAAAACAGAGATTTCAAACTCTACCTTATCTGCCGATTCAAAGCCTGGATCCTCTCCAAAGCTACGTCTAGACAACTGCAGTTCTATCTCGTTAATGAACGATCACACTCACTTTTAGGGCAGATTTTGGCATAATCTAGATCAAATTAACGCACGTACTCACGAATATACATAACACTTCGGAGATCACCTGACTGGCAATATTGCTGAGGAATCAAACTATTTGCTGAACACAAAGATTTTACCTCGAGTCTCTCAACCTACTTCCATCTGACTCCATAAATTCTTTCATCACATCTTAAAGCATTGAAGCTATGAAATGCATATATGTGTCCTTTAAAATTGTAGCAGCCATATTTTCTGAAATAGAGCTCACCACCACATAAGAGCGTCTCGCTCTCCTTAACGGCAAACTAAAACAAAAGCATATGTATAAAACATAACAGATAGAGCTTATGCTCAATTAGCAATGTCTACTGCACTGCAGCTTTAAGGACTGCTCTCATGACGCACTTCCAAAGTCACTGGGGTTGAGTTCTTAGAGCCTTTACATGTAATCTTACAAATACGAATAAGCTTTACTACTCCCACAACAAGAATTATCAGTAAAATAGCTATTAAGACAATTAAAATTGTCGGCATAATATATTCCTGATACTGGAACATCACGGAATCGTCAATGTCTTCCAACGGTGGAACCGTCATTGGCACCTTGGTTGTAGGTACCACCACTACCAAATGCTCGTTATGCGTATGACGCATAATTATCTTCTCGGAACTGTTGAATACAGCACGGCTAAGTACGAGAAATTCCGTAGACAGGATTCTGCAGGATGAATCAAACAGTTTGGACTCTCGATGAACGAATGTCGTCGACTTGTTGCTCTGGCACATCATTGTAACTGCACTCTTTGCAGAACGCGGCAGGAAGAGTACTGGTGGACTCAATGTGGTAATCTCGCAGGAACTGTCTAAAGTCACATTCTGTCGGAGTCTGTCCATGGACTAATGATAATTCACAACCACCCATAGACACAACTCGCAACTGGAAAATACTACTGTCACACACACACTTCTCTCTAACTAAAGTACAACTTGTCTTATAATCAATTCCCGATCCTTGATACTGATCTCCCAAAATGAACATGGTCTCTAATCTATCCCATGTCACTACTGAGTCTCCCAAAAACACTCGAAAAAGGTCTAATAACAAAAAGGTTTCATGTTACTGAACCAAACCAAAACTACTAATGCAAAAATCAAACACTCACAATGTGAACTAATTCCAAGTTTGTATCTCAGAATAATCACGGTCAACTCACTATTAAGCACAACAACTCTACGGAACTCACTCATAAAAAAAATTCTATCCAAACAGAAAAAAAATACTCGAGAATCCTATCCAAACACTAAAAGGTATCATATCTCGTAAAAGACATGAAAGTTCTACTCCGGTTAGCAAATATTTCGCAACACCTGACTAACTCTCAACAAAATAGCAATTGACGTAATGGCAATCGCTCCCACGATCTTAACAACTATAACTACTCACAATACAGCTCCCTTTATTTAAAAAAAAAGAAACTGGAAAAAAAAAAAAATCCAAACACTCAAACACGATCTCCCAACCCGAAAAAAAGATCAGACTTGTTCGGTCCGATATACCAAGTACCTCCCCCAAAAAAAAAATCCTAAACAACACACACATTGCGTCAGATGATGAAATACATCATAACACAACAACACACTAACACACGAGTCAAATCTCGTATGAAACCAGCCCATGTCTCAATTCCCAAAATCATTCGAAAACAAATGATTAAGAACTTCAACATCCAAAATGAACAAGAGACAAAAAAAAAAATCATATATATAAATATTAACCCATTTATCCCTCTAACTATATACAAACGTTCCATTACATGACTATATACAAATGTTCCATTACATCCCAACTTTCTTCAACTTCGAAATATGGGTCAATTTCGTCACTCCAGTGTTTACATCTTTAACTACAAATCTATTCCCTCTTTTGATCTCTACAATCTCAAAAGGTCCGTGGAACTTCGGACTTAATTTATAATTCAGATCATTCCGAACATTCACTTTAACAAACACTCTATCACCCATCGAAAAAGCTACTCCCCTCGATTTCGCGTTACTTTTCTCTACCATTGCACGCGAACTAAGTTCAAGTTCTTTACTGATACGTGCAAATCTTTCTCTCGCTGTATTTATCAATGAAGTGACCGTAACATCACCCTGAACTCGCTCTGGTAACAAATCAAAAGGTCCTTTCAACTTGTATCCATACAAAGCTTCTGCTGGAGATATCTTAATTGTGTCATTCATCATAGTATTGATACTATGTCGCACTTCATCCAAAGATCTGTCCCAATGTGTATCGGAACCTCCCACCGTCATGCGCAAAGCTTCGATTACTTTCCGATTCGCCCTCTCACATAACCCATTTGCTTCAGGTCTATACGGGATTATAGATACTTTCTTTATCCCCAACAAATTAGCAAGACCGTCTAAAGTCTTATTAATAAACTCCCTACCATTGTCTGTGATCAGACATTCTGGAACACCATATCGACAAATTATCCCCTTAAAGAACGCTATAGCAACTTCCTCAGCTGATTTGTACTTCAGTGGGAAAATCTCGACAAAGCGAGTCAACTCATCAACAACTACTAATAAATGTCTATAACCATAAGCGGACTCTGAGAAGTTACCCAGAATATCCATATGCACTCTCTGAAACGGCGTATGTGGTATGGGATATGAACCCAAACGACACGACACTGTCGTCGCTGGCTTATTCGCATTGCAAATAGCGCACTTCTTCACAAAGGCTTCTACTGCGGAAAACATATTTTTCCAAAAGAACTTTGACCTGACGTTTTCATACGTCTTGTCCACACCCAAATGAGGAGAACCAAATTTACAATGTACAATGTCTAGAACTTGTGGTACTAGACTCTCTGGCACGATGATTTGTGTAATCTCACCCATGCTTCGAGTACTTCGCAAATTATACTTAACTTTTCTCACCAATAAATTATTCTCCAACTCTAGACCAGAAAAAGGCAACTTATACCCTTTCTTCGGTGAAACTCCCTTAAAAAATGCCTTAGCATCTGACAACAATTTATCTTCATCTTGCTTTTGTTCCAGCAAGCCTATGTCCCAAGTGACATTTTCACCCGTAATATAACACACTGCGTTACTCTCACTATCACGAATAACAATCTCTACATGCGATCTCTCAGAATTACTAATATCAGAGACATTAGACACCAAATATTTACTCTCTTCTCCCACACAGGATTCGGTGTGTATTTCCTCATCCTCGACCGGAAAATATCTGCTCAATGCATCTGCAACTACATTATGCTTACCTTCAATGTATTTGAGGTTTGCATCAAAATCTCTCAATGTTAGGAACCAACGTGCTCTCTTGGGCGACAAATTTGGCTTATTAAAAAGCTCTAACAACGGTTGATGATCTGTAAAAATCTCAACTTTATTTCCCAACAACAACATCTTAAAATGAACAAGGCTAGAGACGACTGCGAAAGCCTCCTTGTCCACAAACTGACATCAGCCTTTCGTTACTACCACGCGTTTTGAACTTTCTGCTATAAAAAGCAATTGGGTGTAATTTCCCTTCAAATTTCTGCATCAAACACGCACCTATACCTTCCTGACTCGCGTCAGTCACTAAGGTGAAAGGTTGACTAAAATCTGGAAACTTCAAAACTGGTGGGTTCACCAAAGCGTTCTTAAGCTTCTCAAAAGCTAATTGTTGACTATCACCCCAAACAAACTTAACGTCTTCTCGTAACAAATCTGTCAATGGAGACGCTTATTGTAGAAAAATTCCGCACAAAACGGCGAAAGAAACCCGACATACCTAGGAACGAACGAATCTGTTTCCTGGTTTTGGGAACTGGAAAATTCACAATGGCTTTAACTTTCTCATCATTCACTCTAACTCCCTCTTTAGAGATAACATGTCCTAAATAGACAATTTTTCTCTTCAGAAACTCACATTTGGCCAATTTGACCTTTAACCCAGCGAACCGTAATCGCTTGAGGACTTCTTTTAACACCTTTAGATGTTCTTCAATTGTATCTGTGCATATGAGAATGTCATCCATGTACACAAACACCGACTTTCCTAACAAGCCATGAAGTACTGTGTTAACCAGTCTAGTAAATGTTATTGGGGACCCTTGTAATCCAAAAGGCATCCTATTAAACTCGTAATGTCCCTTTGGTACCGAAAATGCTGTATATTTACGGCTACTCTCACTAAGGGGAACTTGTAAAAACCCTTGCATAAGATCTATGGATGAATATATATTCTTGCCACCGATCTCAACAAACAAATCAGGCAAACAAGCTACCGGATATCTATCTGGGCATGTTTTTTCATTCAATTTACGAAAATCTACACAAACTCTGATACTACCGTCTTTCTTAGGAACTGCAAGCAAAGGAAAATTAAACGGAGAATTGGACGGTCTGATAATGCCTTCCGACTCCCACCTCTGAACTTCTTTTTCTACTTCTTCTCTGATCTTAAAAGGAATTCGATATGCTGGAATATATATGGGATTGGTACCCTTTTCTAGCCGGATTGAATGTTCTAAAACATCTGTAACTCCTAATTTATCTCCCTTCAAAGCAATGATATCTAGATATTCTTTCAACACTTTCTCTACTTTATCTGAATATTCAGGATAATCAACTTTAGCCAAGTGTTCATGTAGAACCTGACTTCGGAACTGTTGCTCCTCGTTAGGAAACTTATTCCCGTCTCCACAAAAACTCACTAATTTATGCTCTTCATTAAACTCTTCAAAATCAATTACATAAGTACCCTTGTGATATTTTTTCACTGAGTTTTGATAGCTAACTAATTCTACTGAAGTCACGCCTGCGACTGAAATTTCATTCACTGACACCGTACTCACAACGTCTTTGAATTTCTCGGTTCCCCTCAACAACGCACACTTGAGAAGGAAACTTTTTCTCTTTCAGCGACACTTTAACTAATGTAGGAACTCGCGGTTGCAATTCAACATCTTCCAACAAAAATCCTTTGAAAGATCTCTGCGGAATATCTTCACTCTCTAATGACTGTGTTACACATGTCTCAGACTGTGTCTTAAGTTTCTCACAAGTTTTCTTCCTGTGTATATATGGAACAAAACAACCCGACTCACCTATTGTAATCCCCTGAACTCCCGTAAGAATGTTGATGTTATGTCGCATACAAGAAGGGTGTCCTAGCAAAACCATTTCACCTAAGGCTAATCCTTCTATGACCAAAAATGATTCTACTATTGTCTTTCCACCGATACAAAGCGTAAGAAATGACGAACCTAAAATATTCAGTTTCCTCGCTTGTACATCACACACTGTCTCACTAGAAGGGACTAATTTGCACTCTGGAAACCTCGAGTGAAAAAGGTCAGCATTTACTAAGTTAACTGAGCTACCAGAATCCATGAAAATAAATTTCATTGCCATTAGAGAATCCACGTACAATCGGCCTAGGTTCTAGTGACTCTACGACCTGATTAGTCATTATCCTGTGTCCGTTTTCGAACTTATCTTGTGAAAATTCTGCTGTTCCTTTGTGTATCTAGAACTTGCATCATGTGGAATTCTCCTGTCATATCTAGAAAAAACCTCCCCGGACTTCCTGAATAATCTCTACTCTTTGTGGCTGGGCAAAATCTCCATCCATGATCTGAAGATTTGCAAACTGAACAATATCTCACTCTGCAATTTGATTTACTATGGCCTATTTTATCACAATTAAAACAACGTATCGTTGTGACTGATCTCTCTGGAATTTTCTTCGATTCTACTCGTGCACATGTCTTCGCTGTTGCATCATTTCCCGAATGCGAGCGACTATCATTATTCTGTGGTTTGGAAACCGCAGCTGACATCTTGCACCTCCTGTACAAAACTACTGTCCAGTGTCGGGCATTTTGCTAGATTTTTGTTAATCTGTGCAAACAAAAGGATTCGTCTGTATCCTGATCAATCCTCTTATCAAAACTTTCTACAATTACATCTGGGACCGACGTTAAAAGGCAAGCAAAGTGTAACAATCTTTCAAAATTATCTAAGGAGATATTATTTCCAGTTACCCATGGAGAGCCTATTATAGATTTCTTTAACTCAACTACTGCATCAAATAAATTCGCACTGTATGTGACTAGTGAATCATTGCCCTTCTTTATTTTGAGAAACTCTCGCAAATTCGAACTGCGCATTCACGTTGAACTCCGCCATAAGTAGCTCATAGAAATTTCTGCAGTTCATTCCAAGTTTTACACCTTCTGAACCCGAAACTGCGTGCTCGTTTCCCAATATCTCCTTTATCTAAATCCAGAAATGATTTAGCCTCTGTTAAAGCTTCAGCGCCATTCGTAATTTTCTTGGAATTCAGATAATTGTTCACTGACTCAATGAACGTTTCTATATTTTGGGTTGGCTTCCCATCAACTAACCCTTTAAAATTATTAACTCCCGCACTAATGTTCGTCACTTTATGCACCACAATTGATTGGGATGTGCTTGCTGCATCGTCCGGCATTTTGTGAGTAATCACACGCCCTGAGCGTAACAACATAAAAAAAAGAAACCAACAAGAACACTAGAGAAAGGCACAAGTTACCCCCTCTAAAAGAAGAACAGAAAACGGAGTTCTGCGCAACTTACGAGAATGGGGTACTTACCAATTTTGAAACAGAAAACGAAGTACCTATGCTAACTGAAAACAGAGCTGTGTGCAGCCTGTGACGTCACCTACTCGACAGCGAAGCAAAAAAGACACCCAGCGCGTTTCTAGTTGAATCATCACTTTGCGTAATTAACTCACAATCGCCACTATTCACACTTATTTGGGTATTTTGTTAACCCCAAAATTGCTCTAGAGATCATCCAGATCTATTTCACAACTCCCCACTCCCAGTACTCGAATAGAAACGAAAAAAAGAAGAAAGGTTCCCCGTATTACCCACGTAATCCGACCCACTATGTAACTCGCTATCTTAAGACTGAGGGTTAACCACTCATGACGCTCACGGCCCCGTCGCCTTGGGTATCAACGTTATCAATTAGTCTATTAGTAATCTCCCTCTTTCGCCATCATTAAAGACATTAAAATCATGCTGCCACCATTTAAAATCAAAAGACACCCGCTGCCGCCATTTCATTCAGACACCGCTGCCAACATTTCATTCTGTAACCAGGACAGAATTAACACTCTTTTGAAAGTGTACGTAACGTGCTCTACGATCTTTCTTCATGAAACGGAGGCGTATGAACGTTCGCTCACGATAACACTTACATCTATTTTTCTCCTCTTTCTCCTCTCTCTCTCTCTCTCTCTCTCTCTCTCTCTCTCTCTCACCGTGTATCGCCTCTCTCTCTCTCTCTCTCTCCGTGTATCGCCTCTCTCTCTCTCTCTCTCAACTTTTCCGAAGTTCACCCACCCGAATCGCACTCATTCTCACCAAATCAACTAAATGGACCATTTAAAGAAACGCAATAGTTTCTACAAAAATAGGTTTATTATTCAAATAACCCAACAAGAAATGAATAAAACAAAGCAAAGATTAAAATGCATAATAAATGAATTATCGAGTTAGATAACTAAACTCTGAACTGTAAAACACTTCTGATTAAAGAAGTCTCACTATGGCTAATAGCCTGAAAATATCCAAACTCACACATACTCCCAAATCAATAATTAGTCATGTCAAAAAAACAGTCTACCACATGTTATTCGAAACAGTCCACACTATCCACTCTGTCCACCGACATCTGTCCACAGACATCTGTCGGAAGAATTAAACATGATAGAAAACTCCCAAAAATATATGAAATGCAAAACACAATAATGGAAAGTGTAAAATGCATAGCCAAGATATGGCAAACGTAACATGACAAAACAATAATATAAAAAGAGGTATGAATATTCATATTAAATCTCCCACACCAGTTCAAAAGTTCATAATGATTAGAAAATCATGGTAAAAATCACAAGTTCAATTTCCTCCCATAAAAACAGAGATTTCAAACTCTACCTTATCTGCCGATTCAAAGCCTGGATCCTCTCCAAAGCTACGTCTAGACAACTGCAGTTCTATCACGTTAATGAACGATCAAACTCACTTTTAGGCAGATTTTGGCATAATCTAGATCAAATTAACGCACGTACTCACGAATATACATAACACTTCGGAGATCACCTGACTGGCAATATTGCTGAGGAATCAAACTATTTGCTGAACACAAAGATTTTACCTCGAGTCTCTCGACCTACTTCCATCTGACTCCATAAATTCTTTCATCACATCTTAAAGCATTGAAGCTATGAAATGCATATATGTGTCCTTTAAAATTGTAGCAGCCATATTTTCTGAAATATATATATATATATATATATATATATATATATATATATATATATATATATATATATATATATATATATATATATATATATATATATATATATATATATATATATATATATATATATATATATATATATATATATGTGTGTGTATATACGTGTGTGTGTGTTTGTGTGAGTCTGTGTGCTTGTGTGGTATTTATTTACAAGATCAACGAATTATGCTTACTCATACCTCCAATGTAACCAGGAAACGAAAATGTTTTGATATGCCATTGAACAGTTTTAATCAACTTTTTTTAACTCTTAAAGTTCTCCCGGTATCCCATTTCTACTTGTACATATCTTAAGCCTCTTCATAAGCAGAATCTTAATCTACTTATCCTCATGTATAAAAGGTTACTCCTTTTTTTCCCATTTTATAATTAAACGTTCGTTTATGTATATTTCAGTCTCTCGCATACATGCCCAGGTACGGCAATATACAACAATAAACTTACAGTTTATTCGCAAATAATACATGACCTGAAATCACAATCTCTTTGATATTCGAAAGCATAACGACTTTGATGGCAGAGCAAAATGTTATATTCGAGTATATTGAATCCAGAATTTGATCGGTAATTGGATTAATTAAACTTGCCGTTTGACTGGAAAATTCTGTTATCCGGATCGAAGAGTGACTACAATATATTTTCGTAGGTTGAATAACGTCGGTAGTAACGTATAAATATTAGATATTTTTTGCTCCTCGTGAATATCGTCGTTGCTACAGTGAATACTGCTCTATAATATCAACTCTCCCATGCGACTTAACCATCCAACTTTCTTTTCTCTTTTCACTAGCCGGTCAGTTATCACAAATACATCTACTTTTTGCATTGCATTTATGTTAACCTCAGTATTAACGTTTCTTTGTATAACTTAATTTTTACGTATTACTTTATTTTAATATCTCTCCAACCTTCTTTTCATAGGTTCAAGTTTTTGGCGTTAATTTAGATGAACCTGACTATGCAGCCAACCAATTTCACTATCTCCCACAGCATTCTTATTAGTACAAAATATCGCAATCTGGACTTTAACATGAATATGCTGCTTTGCTTTCATCCATTATTTAGTATAAAGGTCAATTTAGCTCTATGTTCCGCTAGCAGTTTCTATATCCGACTGATTTACTAACTGTTAATTCGATTGTTTTACTGCGATATTATGCTTATTTTGATTGCCTCATTATCTACCATAACAGCTAATTTTACTAAGTTGATCGATGAAAAATAATTCATAAAGCCTTAACACACTCATTTCTTGGGAATTTCTAGCTACCCTTTTCATATGTTAGTTTCGGCCAAAAGTGCTGCAGATAAATAGCCATTTGAATCATCGAAATCTATGATTAACTAACTAATAATTTAAAAGCTAAGGATGGGTTGGATCTTAAGAATATTCTCTATAAATTAAACTTTGCTTTAGGAAATATCATTCGTGAAAACACTTCCATAATTCAATAATAATAATAGCAATAATAATAATAGTAATTATTATTATCACTAATAATAATAATAATAATAATAATAATAATAATAATAATAATAATAATAATAATAATAATAATAATAATAATAATAATAATGTAAAGTGAATTTCATAATGCGCGGATTTGGGTGGTATTCCGGCGCTGCAATAGTCCTTGTTTTCAAAAAGAGGAAGTAATTATTTGGTTCGTGGATAAAAATCCGTTGTTATCAAGTAAACATACGAGGTATAAACCCAAGAGAATAGGGAGCTCGCTGTTAATGGGTCACAAAGAACGAGGCCCTGCAAGTAATGAAGCATTCTAAGGCAGACGTATTCATGTGCCTTAAGGCATTTTATGCATTAATTGATGTTTTCAAGTGCCGTTCCATAAGCCAGTGACTGTGTCTTTCCATCCATTATAAATCTCTGAAATTCAGCTTCTCCTCTCGTTTCCTATGGGCTACAGAACATTTCGTTCTTTAGGAATAAAGTAGGCAACTTCCTTTGCAATAACAAAAAATTTTTTTGTCTTTTTGCTTGTTTTCGACAGTGCTGTTGCAGCCAAAAGAACTTTTAAACAAAATTACGCACATACACGCAAAGCACACACACACACAGATATATATATATATATATATATATATATATATATATATATATATATATATATATATATATATATATATATATATATATATATACTATACATTCATATTCATATGTATGTGTGTGCTGCTGTGCGTGTACGTGCGTAAGTTTGTTTAAAAGTCATTTTGGCTGCAACAGTGCTGTCGAAAACAAGCAAAAGAAAAAATTTTTTTGTTATTGCAAAAGAAGTTGCTAGTTTATTCCTAAAGAACTATTATCCAATCCCGAGCAGTCCAATGTAAGAAATCACTGCAAAATTTGTAAGACACATGTAGATGCTAAGGATTTTAGTATTGTGGGGAGAACCCGATACGTAGAAGAATTAACCACACTTGAATCCACTATGATTAAATTAACTGTCTCTGCCCTTAATCACCAGTCAACTTCCACCCAGCTGTTCATCGCTTAACTACCTGTTGTAACCTCTTTGTTTATAACCCCCTTTCTCTCTCTCTCTCTCTCTCTCCCCCCCCCTCCTTGCATTGCTTGTCTGTGTCAATTTGCTTTACACTACCGGTGTGGGTAGGTGTCTTTTTTTTTTTTTTTTTTTTGTATTGGCCCTGGCCTTCTGCTGTTCTGCGCCTTTTTAAATACTTTTTTAAAATATCTTCTAAGTGTTTTTAAGTTGTCCTTTTTTTTCTTCTTTTTAATTGTCCTTTAACACGGTGTTAAGTATATAATGTGTATACATTTTAGTGTTAATGCACAATTACTGTTTAAGTTCATCGCTTTTTCAGCCTGGAAGATGATCAAGAGATACGATACGTCGTTGAAATAATAAATGGATAAAGAAGAAAGAACGCCTTTCTGTTACTCCAATTTGCCTGTTGTTTGAGTGTCTGCTCCTGTCTTCATTTCTTATTTCGGATGGACCCTTGCTGAACAGCGACCTGTAAACACCAGCACCGTGGCCCTTGGAAGTTTCCTCTTCGCCGCTCTTTTCCTCATCCGTCTTTGCTCGCGGGCGGTGGATGACTTCCAGTCACTGATACGAACAAGATACGACCCACACCTGAACAGCAGTCGCCTCCTGGGGAAATTTACCAAGAAATATAACAAGATAAACCTGGACCTCAACTTCCTACGATATTACCAGTTTAATAACGTTATCCCGAAATTCATTAAATTTAGAGTGTACAAAGCCTCTCTTTATAATTCTGAATTTTATACCGACGCCACTAAGAATCTCCTCGAACTGGAAATACGATCTAAGACCAGAGAATTAAACCGTGTGCATGACATTATGACTAGATATAGGACTACTGTGCTTGACTCACTGACGTTGTTGGATTCTATCATTTTTAATAGCTTGTTCAACAAGGCTATTGCCTCTTTCGTTCAAACTACAGAAGAGAGACATTTCATGAAACTACGAAACCTCGGCATCACCGTTCCCTCTCTTAATAATAATACTCGTTCTGTATTTAATTTTTCCAAGCGCACCCTGTCAAAGAGAGAAGAGTTTCTATTGTCATTAGGACCTGACTTTGGTCTCCCGAACTACCGACCAAACTACCAACAGTTCTTTCTACCACTGGGAATGCTCTTTCAGAGGATAATTAGACTTCCTTTCTGTAACAATGTAGAATGTTTGAGATCGCAATTTTCAGCCCTTGCCCACAATACCTTCAACAATCTTAAGCCTAGATGGGTCCCTTTCTTTACCAAAAAAGACCACGATATTCTTAGAGACCTAGCAAAAGACGAAAATATAATAATCACTCGTCCAGACAAGGGCAAGGGCACAGTAATTCTTGATAGGTCCAGCTACATACAGAAAATGAACGACATTTTATATGACACGTCGAAATTTACTAAAGTTGGCGAACCTGACCTGTAGCATTACCAAACCAGAAGACAAAATTAACAGATTCCTTAGAACACTTAAACAAAACAAAACAATAGATGACAATACTTATCAGGACCTCCTGGTAACTAGATCTGCATACGGAGTTATGTATGGACTGTCCAAAATACACAAGGACGGAATTCCCCTTAGACCCATTCTTTCCTCCATCAATACTTCCAGCTATAAAATAGCCAAATTCCTTGTCCCATTGCTTCAGCCTCTTACCAATAATAAGTACACTTTGACTAATTCGACCACCTTCAAAGACGAAGTCATTAAGCAAGACCCAGATTTGTTCTTGGTTAGTTTTGACGTAGAATCGCTGTTCACAAGTGTTCCTGTAGCTGAGACTATAGACATCATTTTTAAAAGGTTATTTCCTACTGATAATTCTTATTTTAATCAATTTGGCAAAACTCAGTTTAAATCACTTCTAGAATTGGCTGTGCTGGACACAGCCTTCATTTTTAATGGTACTTTTTTTAAACAAATAGAGGGGATGGCAATAGGCTGTCCTTTGGGACCAACCTTTGCCAACATCTTTATGAACTCCCTGGAGGAGCTAGCTATGAATGAATGTCCTTCTGATTTCCGTCCATTCTTTTATAAACGTTACGTTGATGATACATTTGCTCTTTTTAGATTTGAGTACCATGCTGACGCATTTTTGGAACATTTAAATGCGCAGCACCAGAACATTAAATTTACCATTGAGATTGAAACCCATAATTCTCTCCCCTTCCTGGACGTAAAGGTAACTAAGGATGAAACTGGCTTCCATACAGGCATTTATAGGAAGAACACTTTTACTGGCCTTGGAACGAATTTTTATAGCTCATGTTTTTACAATTTTAAAATGAATTCCTTGACCACTCTCCTTCATAGAGCCATTAACCTGACCTCAAGTTGGTCCGCATTTCATGCTGAGGTGATTATCCTCAATGATCATTTTAATAATAATTACTACCCATCAGTGATTGTCCATAGAGCTCTCAACAAATTGCTTAATTTGAAACTTAACCCCCCACCTTTAGTCCATAGTGCCCCCAAATTATGTTTGTATGCAAGATTTCCTTTTTACATGACAATAGATTTCGGAAAAAATGTATCAGGCTATTCAACGGACAATTAACCGCTCTCAATCTCAAGTTAATCCCAATAAACCCACGAACCATTGCATCTCTTTTCCATGTCAAGGACAGGATTAGCCCCTTGTTTACTTCCGGTTTGATTTATAAATATAATTGTCCTAGATGTGATCTTGGCACTTACATCGGTTGTACCAGGAGTCTGCTAAAAGTCCGAATCTCCTCTCATCAAGGAGTTAGTTTTAGAACAAGCTGTCGATTATCCAATCCCGTGCAGTCCAATGTAAGAAATCACAGCAAAATTTGTAAGACACATGTAGATACTAAGGATTTTAGTATTGTGGGGAGAACCCGATACGTAGAAGAATTAACCACACTTGAATCCACTATGATTAAATTAACTGTCCCTGCCCTTAATCACCAATCAACTTCCATCCAGCTGTTCATCGCTTAACTACCTGCTGTAACCTCTTTGTTTATACCCCCCCCCCCCTCCCCCCTCCTTGCATTGCTTGTCTGTGTCCGTGTGGGTAGGTGTCTTTTTTTTTTTTTTTTTGTATTGGCCCTGGCCTTCTTCTGGTGTTCTGTTCCTTTTTGAATACTTTTCAAAATATCTTTTAAGTGTTTTTAAGGTCGCCCTTTTTTTTCTTTTTAATTGTCCTTTAACATGGTATTAAGTATATAATGTGTATACCTTTTAGTGTTAATACACAATTACTGTTTAAGTTCACCGCTTTTTCAGCCTGGAAGATGATCAAGAGATACGAAACGTCGGCGTAATAATAAATGGATAAAAAGAAAGAACGCCTTTCTGTTCCTCCAATTTGCATATATATATATATATATATATATATATATATATATATATATATATATATATATATATATATATATATATATATATATATATATATATATATATATATATATATATATATATATATATATATATATATATATATATATATATATATATATATATATATATATATATATATATATATATATATATATATATATATATATATATATATATATATATATATATATATATATATATATATATATATATATATATATATATATATATATATATATAATATATATATATATATATATATATATATATATATATATATATATATATATATATATATGTATATATATATATATATATATATATATATACTATATATTTCAGAAATTAAAGGCCCCCCCACAGAACAAATGGAAAGTTATGAAGTTTTCTGCTAATAGCCTGTCTCCAAGTACATTATTTTAAGTTTCTATTAAGCTATTTTTCATTTTACATTTCTTGTGTTTTCAGATTGAGTGACGGAGTTAGATACAGCCATGGCTAACAACTCGGAGGAAATCAGATGGATTGACCGAATCCGGGCTATAACCTTCAGAGAGGCCAGGGATGATGGCGCAGCCTTCATTTCACATTCCTGGATAGCTAAATACATTAAAAGAGATAAATCCTTTGTTAAAAGAAACTGGAACAAAAATCTATATGACTGTCATCACGAAAAGAGTGAGAATCTTGGAAGGCCTGAAGTCCTTTCTCTGGAGTCAAAAGACATCATAGCTGAGGCAGTGGTTAGACCTAGAAAGTTTACATAAATTGGCGCTTGAACTAGAAACAAAAAGGGGAAAGAAGAGAAGTTATAGTGCTGTATATCGTGAGTTGAAAAAATTTGGTATCAAGCCATTTCATATTATCAGCAAGCCCAACATCACTCAGCAACAGAGAAAAGACTGTGCATGGTTTTGTGGTTCATTTCTTAAAGATTGGGATTAAGCTGACTTTCTCCATGTTGCTGCATCAGATGAATTCTTCATTTACACAGTCAGGAAGCCAAATCATAAAAATGACATCATTTGGGCTGCAAAGTTGGATGATATCAGCGATGACGTGCACTATCGCCAAGTTGTGAAATTTCCTGAATGTTTCGAAATTTTTCTCTGTTTTACAGCCAAATGGTTAATATGGATCATCAAAGAAAAAGGACAGTCCTGGAATAGTGAATACTTCAGAGAAACTGTGCTTACTGGTGGAGTATTCCTTTCCTCAAAGATCCTGAAAATGTGTTATCAGTTGAAGAAGTCACATTTTTGCATGATAAGGCACCATGTTTCAAGGCTCTTCAGACACAGGAGCTGCTTCAAAACAGTGGTATCAATTTCTTCTCGTGAAGTGAATTTCAATGTAACCCCCGACCTTAATGTGTGTGAAAAATTGGTAGTATCTTAAAGGATCGTGTTGGAACGCACACAGTGAACTATGATGGTATAACAAGCCTCGACGACCTGCGAAGAGAGGTGACCAAAGTGCTCAAGGAAATGGAGTTTGAATCTCAGCTTTTTTGCGATTTGCTGAAATCATACCCCTCGAGAATGCAGGCTGTGGTACAGGCAAATGGAGGCCACACAAAATATTAAATACTCAGAGAGAAACTTAAATTCTGATATTACCTTTTTTTCTCAATATCAATTTTAGTTTATGCCTTTGTTTTCGTGTAATACATCAATTTTAGTTTATATATATGTATATATATATATATATATATATATACTATATATTCTAATTTAAACACCCTATATATATATATATATATACATACATATATATATATATATATATATATATATATATATATATATATATATATATATATATATATATATATATATATATATATATATATATATATATATATATATATATATATATATATATATATATGTATATATATATATATATATATATATATATATATATATATATATATATATATATATATATATATATATATATATATATACTATATATATATATATATATATATATATATATATATATATATATATACATAAATATATATATATATATATATATATATATATATATATATATATATATATATATATATATATATATATATATATATATATATATATATATATATATATATATATATATATATATATATATACATACATAAATATATATGTATATATACATATATATAATTATGTTATTACTGCACATACATACATTACATATATATATATATATATATATATATATATATATATATATATATATATATATATATATATATATATATATATATATATATATATATATATATAACAATAGGAGCAGAGTTTGGATGGATCTCTACAGCCTTGGCATTTTCTTATCACATCCTCTCGGTCGTCGTCCCAGCATCCATAAGTCTCGATCTATCCTGCCGATATATTTAAAAGAACTTAAGTATCGCGAACACTTGTAGTGTCTGTAGTTTTGCGGTTATAGTTGTACGTACGCATCCGGATATCAAGGCCAGGGTCACAGAATAATCGGAAAAAAAGGAATCTGTAAAAAGGGTAGATCTTTAAGTTGAAATAAACAATGGGCAGTCTTTAAAAGATGGCAGGTAGTAATTATTAGGTGAAATAAGAATATTTCATTCCCTGTTGTTATTTATAATAAAATCTCTCACAAGTAGTGAAGTTCAACGTACCACATGACGAGTACGTGAGTATAAGAAAATTATATGAAAACTTAACGAAACCAAAAAACGACGATAATCATAAACGGTTTTCACTTCTTCGGAATGAGGTGTAATGCAGCCGTAAACCTCAAGTTTTATAGTACGACCCAAGCATGCGCCTTCGGCTTCTCTCTTCCATTTTTCTCTGGGTTTATATTCTTACGGTCGACGCAGCCTTCGTTATGAGTTTGCTATGCAATAACGAACAGTTCTTGGCTTACGAGGATTGCTAGGCGGGCAAAAATAAGAAAATAGGAACGCATTCTTGAAGACGAAAAGGAAGGGAATTTCGTCGAGATCTTCGGCTCTTCGGTTTTAGCACGTGTCTCACTGATTCAAAGAGATTTTGAAGAAAATTTTGTTCTTTACGTATCTCTCTCTCTCTCTGTCTCTCTGTCTGTCTGTCTGTCTGTCTCTCTCTCTCTCTCTCTCTCTCTCTCTCTCTCTCTCTCTCTCTCTCTCTCTCTCTCTCTCTCATACATTCAAAATGTCATGCTACAACATTTTACAATGAATCATGGCCACTTTTGATTTTCACGGATATTTGATAATTCCACACTCAAAAGTTGTTTGTATAAATTGGACTCAATTATTTGTATCAATTGTCCTCTAATAAAATGGATGAATACCGAATGTTTTACTAGTCGTTACGAAACTATTATAATGATTTCCAGCGAATGAAAGGTTTGAATATATTTTACATCATTTTAATACCACACAAACATGCATCCTTCCAATGTATCGAATGAAACTTCAACACAATATTTTGCTAAAGGAAGGCCTGCCTACTTCTTCAGTAATACACTTATTAACCGTCACTAAGGACCATCTTTTTTGCTTGCTTATCATTTCAATTTTTTTTTATACGAAGGCTATTTAAAACTTTCTCGGTCTTAATCAGGAATAAAAATAATAGCAAACTTTGATTACGGATGCATAATTCATCTACTAACTTGACTAAACACAAAAACCAAAATATTTACCTTTACTGCAATGTAACCAAGGCATTAATAAACTCCCGGCGAGACCCTTTGAAAGCCACAAGGTGCAAGCAAAAGTTAAAATTTACGTCAAATACGTTAAGAAACAGAAGTCAATAAACTTGGTAAGGGCTTCCCTCCTTATTGCTTGACTGAAGTATGACAATGTCAGCACAAGATTTTTATCAAGATTGTGATTGTCTGACGTATAGACGAGGCCACAGGTATCAGTACACAATTTTGTCAAACAACTTTTGGACGATGAAGCTACTGCTAGATAAGTACCACATATATTGGATCCAAAGCAGAAGCCGACAAGAGTGGGAACTTCCTTTATTTTTTTTTTTAATACAGGATTTTTATTTCATTTTCAGTTATTTTATTTCCTATTTTCGTCGAGATTGTATTTTCGTAGCTGCCACTTCTAATTTGATAGCCGTTCAATAGTAAGAGCATTGTACAATGATAGTCAGGATTTAACAATTTCAAAAAAGGTATCTCAGTTCGAGTTATTGTATAGAATACCATTCCTAGCACTTTCCATTTTTTATAGTCTTATTCAAACAAAATATACAAGAGATTACTAAACCAGAATAAAAATGGGATTACAACTCTGGACTAGCATCAAAGTAAAAAAACTCAAGCAAATGGTGGATGCTGGCAATGTGTTTTGGGATTCTAGTTTTCCCATTAAAAATGTCAAACCATTCCGAGTATTATGAGGAAGATTCGCAACAGATATGAAAAAAGGAATTTATATAAAAGAAAAAAAAAACTAAGAAAGGTCCTATTAAGCATGCTCTTGGAACAATGCCCTGGTCTACACAACGTAGGTAACAGTGAGTCAACGTAAGAAATCTTAGCTAAGAATTATTGCTTCATTCCTCCTATTCATCTGACATGGTACAGTTCGGCTTCTGCCTGTTTCCTACACTGAAATGCCACTTTCGTGGTCACAGTTTTAGAAACAAAAATGAAGGTATCCGCCTTCCTTTAAGGCTGTCTTGGAAAGCTCGATCTTCGGTAGGCCCAGTGCTCTGACGTTAAGGAAGACTATGTAGAAAATAATACAAGACGTATGTTGTCATTGTGAAATTTTCTTGGGTAAGTCCTAGAACCTTTTGAATGACCCTCATATAATCATTCTAATCTGGAGAGACTTGCGCACAGGTTAATGTTCTTTTGGCCCTGTTCTGTAAGAAAGTATAAATATTCCGATCAATAATAATAATAATGATAATAATAATAATAATTAACTTCTTCATCGCTATAGAGGTGCATACCCCTAGTAGGAGGGTAGTTCCGTCAGTGTACCTCACGTGGTGCACTGTAGGCATTACTTAAGAGTCTTTGCAGCGTCCCTTCGGCCCTTAGCTGCAGCCTCTCTCATTTCTTTTACTGTACCTCTGTTCGTATTCTTTTTCTTTCATCTGACTTTCCATTCTCTCAAAAACTTGTTTCCTAATGCAACTGTGAGGTTTTCTTCCTGTTTACGCCTTCTAAGACTTTACTGTCAATTTCCCTTTCAGCGCTGAATGACGTCATAGGTCCCATCGCTTGGCTTTTGGCCTAAATGTTATATTATACTCTCTTCTGTTCTACAGGGTGTATAACGCGCCTAAAGATCTGACCTACCACCCAGTACCACAATAGTAAGCAACAGTTAAAAACCAACCAACAGTAAACAAAACCAAAATCGTTCAATATTCATTACTGGAAAAAGGGTATCGTGGGTTCGGAAGTGAATGGCGTCATCTCTCACTTGAAATGCAATAAGCAATCATACTCTCTAATCTGAGGATTGAAATTACTTCTTAACAGAGTTATATCGCAATTGCTTTCCGGCGTCCTAATATAGAAACGTCTGCTCAGACATGGAACGAAGTTTACCTAGTTGTCAGGATTGATTTTGAGACCAAACGTGAATTGGCTAAGCCTTATTTATTATTATTATTATTATTATTATTATTATTATTATTATTATTATTATTATTATTATTATTATTATTATTATTATTATTATTATATTAATAAAATAATAACAATAATAATCTTTATTATTATTATAATTATTATTATTATTATTATTATTATTATTATTATTATTATTATTATTATTATTATTATTATTATTTGGGGCTGGAAAAACATTAAAATGGCATATATTTTCTCCTTTATTTAATAAAAATTGCATGTAGATTGTAATAGATATGAAATTATTTATCCAGTTCCATGCTAGACTAAGGAGTCATTCCAACCGCTTGACACCAGGCGTTAGTTTTACTACTACTGCTGCTGCTATTATTATTATTATTATTATTATTATTATTATTATTATTATTATTATTATTATTATTATTATTATTATTATTATTATTATTATTATTAACAGTTGTGCCCGTGATGCGAGCGTAAGATAAAAAATATTGTTCAGATTACTCTCATTCTTGAAGCTAGTCTTATGCCCTTCACCAGTTGCGAATTGGGTTTCTCTTGCTCCACTGACAGCACCTGGAAATTTCTGTGCATAGGTCTGATAAAAACGTGTCAGTTGACAATTCAGGATCTTTGTGTGTGGTAGTTTTCCATGTAACAGAGTGCTTACGAAGTCTAAAAAGGACATTCATTACTAATGCTTATATCATATTTAATAGTTAAGATAGTATTCTTGTGGGTAAAATGCGTTGTAATGTAATTAGATGGTAATTAAAATCAGTATTTAAGGTCTTAGATAAAAGTGTGTTTTCAGGTAAGTGTCTGATGCACAATGAGCACCACATTCGTAAATATTGTGCGTGAGTTGTTTATCCAGTCTAGCAATGGTCATAATTTCCGATTTACTTGTTTGCAAGCGATAAAAATTCCCATGGGTAATCCTTCTTTTCTCTACTTTCCAATGAAATTTCATGGTTATTTGTGTTCATCTTCAGGTACATTATTACCTCATTTTAAATTTATCACCAGTAAAAATCTATATCATCATATTGTCGTTCACAGCTTTCTTTTGTTAAATAGCTTTTTGTTGGTGTTCTCCTGTAAAAAGAATATAAAAACACCTTAATGAGTATTGACAAAAACAATTTTGTTTGATGTGCATTTTCAGCATTATTAAAATTGTCGGTGTTTGGCGATTCCGATACCTAGAAATCATCACAAGAAATATATTTAAAAGAAAAAATCATATTTCTGATTTTTATTAAATATATTTAAAAGAAAAAATCATATTACTGATTTATATTATCTCACGGTCATTTCATTCTTTATACCTGGTGAGAACTCTCTTGTGTTTGAACACCCCTGCGAACACCCTTATTTCTACGGAACCCCAATTAGCTTTACCCCAAAGCCCCATGACCCTATAGCTAACCCCCCCACCGCAATTGCCATCCCCGTGTTATTGCCATACATTTTGAAAGAACAATGAGCACTTTCTTCTGGTGTGTTCTAGCTCTTCTTCACTTTGTTTCTCTTTTTCTTAGCTGCAACCCACAACAGTCGATTAGCCCAAAATTAAAATGCGCCCTTCAAAATTCTTGTGGTAAACGCTCAAAAACTTGGCTAATTAGCAGAAAATTAAATGGGTTTTACTTCATTTCTCTTCACATATCACACGTATCTAAAATCTGAGTTTTATTTTTATCTTAGATCGCATGAATGATGCAAAATCCGACGATATGTAAAAACAGGTATAAAGAATGAAATGCTTCATTTGAGGAATACAAAATTTCAAGTTTTCTAAGCTACAGACATTAAAATGAAACAGTGGGCAGGCTGCATGCTAAAAAAAAAGTCTACCTAAATTGAATCGCTATAGTATTTGAGGAATGTACAAAAAATCGTCGCTAATAGCAATGCAAT
The DNA here is from genome assembly GCF_040412425.1 of Macrobrachium rosenbergii. Lineage (NCBI taxonomy): Eukaryota > Metazoa > Arthropoda > Malacostraca > Decapoda > Palaemonidae > Macrobrachium > Macrobrachium rosenbergii. Next base: position 80,743,193 of record NC_089752.1, on the reverse strand, counting down.
GATGATATCTAACAAAAATTTGTTTTATGGTATAAAGTTTCAATAATTCTGCTGCCAAGAACATAACTTTTCGTCATATACATACACACACACACACACACACACACACACACACACACACACACATATATATATATATATATATATATATATATATATATATATATATATATATATATGTGTGTGTGTGTGTCATATATATATATATATATATATATATTATAATTATATATATATCAATGTATGTATGTATGTTCAGCAAACTCATTCTTGCCATTCGTCTATATACTTCTATATTCTTTAACGGTTATTTGGGTTATAATTAAAGAAAGCTAACAACCATCTTGAGAGAAAACATTACCGTAGCAAAATTAGACTCCGTTCCTAAAAAATTCAGGAACGTTTCTGTAGGTTTTTTAATGCAAAATGCATATAATGGAGCTATATTTACAAGGAAAAAGTTATAATGAGATTTTGGTAGGGTGCAAGGAAAAATGAACGTTTTCAAAACAGAATCACAAACAACCTTAATTAGTTCAGCCCGAATCCTATTGCGTGCTGTGTACGACTTGTGCTCCTGTATTCAAATGAAAGGTTTTCCTTCTATGGTTTCCCTTCTATTTTCGTTTTCATTCTGAACCAACAACATACGTTTTTGTACCTGCTAAGCCTACGACACTTCCTGACATGCTAATTTGGAATTACGCATGTATCTTTACATACGTTCACATCACATATAGGTGGATGGATAAATGGTACTGATATTTACAGAATATTCTTTCGTGAAGAGAGGGAAATAAATATTTATTGTTCAAAAGTTACCGCCACGGGAAAAAACCTCAGTGAGTGTCGCGCGCAGTATTTTGACTTTGTAGGAAGAATGGCAAATCTAGCAAGACAGAGGGCGAGTGAATGCAGGCACGACCTAAGGTAATTTGTTAAATGAATTCCTCCTCTATTCAGTAAATGATATCCAGGAACGGTAAAATTGGGAGTTTCAGCTCAATCCTGGTACGTCTGTCTGTGGTTTAGTAGCTGTGTGAAGAGGAATATGTCAGCGCGTGCTATCGTGCCTTCAGAATGAAGCTAAAAAGAAAGGATTCTGTTTTTGTTCGCTAGGTGAACGGAAGTCTTTTGAGATAATGATTGTAACAAAGGCATCTAGAGTGAGAATTAAAATACGAAGGAAAATTTATTAATCCTAGATACAAGAACCGACTTTAGAATTGATATTCATTTACAGCCCAAATTCAGTACTTCAAAGTAAAAATTAATGATATAAAGAAAAATAAACAGTCGCCAAAATTCAAGCCAATCCGAAAATACCAAGCAACCAAATCCAGATGATGAATCGGTGTCCCATTTGCACAGGCACTGTTCGGGAAGCAGGTGGCGCCATTTGCTTTTAAAGCTGTAGAGCAAAAACTTGGTGTTTAGTTATTTCTCCGTGCAACAAATGGCTTCTCAACATGGGGTCTGAGAACTAATGAAGGCATGGGGAAATTTCCTAATGTACACGTCGTAGGAGGAAAATATTACTTACACAGTCAATATGTTACTCGTGCGATTAACTTATTTCATTTTTTAGATTTTTTTAAGCAATTTATCTCAATTTATATATCATCAGTCTACATCACTGTAAAGATTATAAGAATATAGATCGATACATGATCATTCAGTGGCGGACTAGAAGAAATAACGGTAGAAAGCACCCGATTTGAATTATACAGTATAACTTAAGATAAAAAAAAAATCCTTTTGTCTTCTAAAGCATTGCTTGTTGTTATATTTTGATTTTGAATATGAAAGTAAGCTTCCCCAAATTGAAGAGGTAAAAGGAGAGATAAAATGGCAAAGAGAAATGAAAAATGTTAGAAGAATTCTCTAAATATGGGGTTGCTTGGCCCTTATACGTTTTTAAGCTTATGCTGGTATTTATTTATTGCCGACTAAAAACATATATAGCGCCCTAGTCTGAGCAGAGCGCGGGCGTACAGTACGTATGTATATATATATATATATATATATATATATATATATATATATATATATATATATATATATATATATATATATATATATATATATACATATATATATATATATATATATATATATATATATATATATATATATATATATATATACATATATATATATATATATATATATATATATATATATATATATATATATATATATATATATATATGTATATATATATATATATATACATATATATATATTTATATATATATATATATATATATATATATATATATATATATATATTATATATATATGTGTGTGTGTGTGTGTGTGTGTGTGTGTTTGTGTGTGTGTAGGCTATATATACATACAATATTTTTTAACAATAATTAAATATTCCTTCACTTTTGTCTTCTTCGTTACTTATGATTATTAAAAATCACCTCATCTAAATAGCTTTGATAAATGTTATCAACACTCGAGTGCTTCCTCCCCTCTTCTGTCTGTGTAGCTCCCTAAGGATATTCATCAGAACGAGCCCATATACAAGAGATTTCCTACCGTAAATGAATTTCAGTCACTTTTCTCTTCTGCCCTAGAAAAATGACAAAATCCATTAACCTTATTTTGAGTAAGTAAAGTCATCCGGCTGGGCTTCATAAGTATGCGGACCTTTTCCCGGCTGTGTCAAAATATTTGTTCATGATATAACCTCGTTCATTCTCTTTGAAGCGCGTTAACAATATTGGACGACAACAAACATGGGCCTTCAGCAAGTCTCTGATGCTGGGGAATAGTCGATCATATTTTCGTCTTCTGAATGAGCGCGTTGTATATATATATATATATATATATATATATATATATATATATATATATATATATATATATATATATATATATATATATATATATATATATATATATATATATATATATATATATATATATATATATATATATATATATATATATATATATATATATATATATATATATATATATATGTGTGTGTGTGTGTGTGTATGTATATATATATATATATATATATATATATATATATATATATATATATATATATATATATACATTACATTTATATCGACTATTCCCCAGCACCAGAGACTTGCTGAAGGCCCATGTTTGTTGTCGTCCAATATTGTTAACGCGCTTCAAAGAGAATGAACGAGGTTATATCATGAACAAATATTTTGACACAGCCAGGAAGAGGTCCCCATATTTATGATGCTCAGCTAGATGACTTTACTTACTCAAAATAGGGTTAATGGAATTCGTCATTTTTCTAGGGCAGAAGAGAAAAGTGACTGAAATTCATTTACGGTAGGAAATATTTTGTATATGGGCTTGTTCTGATGAATATCTTTAGGGAGCTACCCAGACAGAGGAGGGGAGGAAGCACTGCAGCGTTGATACCATTTATCAAAGCTATTTAGATGAGGTGATTTCTAATACCGTGTAAGTAATGAAAACAGGCACAATACGATAAGATACATTATAAAAATTTTAAATTTTGCTAATCTATTAGAAGACAAAAGTGAAAGAATATAATATTTATTGTTTAAAAATACTTTTTCCAGCGCAGGGATCGACAGGATAAGTCAGTATTTACCACTTATCATCAAATATCCAAAAAAATTTAATTTCCAAAGAAAGAATTCCAGTGCCTAGTAGAAAAAAGGAGATGAAAAGTTGGCGAAAAAGGGATTAAAGAAATAAAAATCTCCAAGAAATAAATATTGGAAGCACTATAGTGGCAATAGTCAAGAGGTTCTTACCTGGGAAGGCATTTTTTCCCACCACAACGGAACAAGTAACAAATTATTAACTTTAAAATAACAAGAGAGACAACCATAATGTAGAGATATAATAATAATAATAATAATAATAATAATTAATAATAATAATAATAATAATAATAATAATAATAATAATAATAATAATAATAATTATTATTATTATTATTATTATTATTATTATATTATTATTATTATAATATTATTATTATTGTGAGTAATAAAAATCACAATTATATAGTAAATATATTACTATGTAAAAAATCAAAGACTTTCGAACACCTGAACGGTGTTCCTCATCAGTGTTAACGTTAACACTGATGAGGAACACCGTTCAGGTGTTCGAAAGTCTTTGATTTTACATAGTAATATATTTACTATATAATTGTGGATTTTTATTACTCAGATTGTTTTTCACGAAATTGTGAATCTATTAGCATTATTATTATTGTTGTTGTTGTTGATGTTGTTGTTGTTGTTGTTGTTGTTGTTGTTGTTGTTGTTGTTGTTGTTTCCCACTTAGATGTTTGTTTACACAACCCAGCCTGCTTTCTGAGGATGCCTGGGAAGTCTGACAAAAACTCAGCAGCTGATATTATTTCGTTCGGCTGCAACGCTTTCGGTACTAATGTTGGGGCAGTGCAGAATTTGCCATAATTTCCGGAGACTCCAGGAAGTATCGGTTTTCGAAAGCTTTAAATTTCGGTGACAGCTCCAATTTAGGCAGTTCCATAAAGTTCTATAAACTATGCAGATGAGATTCTGTTTTGAATAACCAATTTGTGATTGTTTTTTCATTGTAATTTTAGCTCGTTGGCTTTTAGGCCTCATTATGGCCCATTACCCTTTGAACCTTACAGCGAAAGTTTGTTTTATGCTTCATCAATGGTCATTTTCGTTTTTTTTTAATGGGAGAGACGATAATACTCTGCCTCTCCTGGTTCTTTTATCCGTTCGAGTTATATATCCATTCGCTTAACTGCGGCTATTGTGGAATATCATAATAACAATGTTCAAGTTTTGATTACTAAAAGTTTATTAAGTTTCCTGATGGTCATTGGGCCAGTTTTAACAAGTTTTATTTCAGTTTTTTTTTTTTTTTTTTAGGCTGGCTCAAAAACTGCGGGGAAATTTAGAGTAATCACTAGCATCTGGTTACTAGTCAGGTTACGAAAGGTCAATGATACGTTGTTATTTCAAATCATCGTATAAGATGGGAAATTTATTTACAGTAAGTTACATATTAAGTATTTAAAGTTATTTTTTTGAAAGTTTACAAAGTTCGCCCAAGAAATCTATCGTCTACTGGCCTGATATCCCTACGTTCTTGAAGTAAAAAAAAAAAAAGAAAGTAAAACATGCACCGAAGTTGCTTCGGCGCAATCGAGTTTTCTGGACAATGTATAATGCTGTATGAAACTCTCAGCCACGGCCCGATGGTGGCCTGTGTTGTTGGCGCCTATAGCTGTGCCAGGCGCACGATCATGGCCAACTTTAACCTTAAATAAAATAAAGACTACTGAGGCTAGAGGGCTGCAATTTGGTATGTTTGAGGATTTGAGGGCGGATGATCAACATAACAATTTGCAGCCCTCTAGCCTCAGTATTTTTAAGATCTGAGGGCGGACAGAAAAAGTGCGGACGGACAGACGAATATCCATCTCAATAGTTTTCTTTTAAAGAAAACTATAAATGAACTACGTAACTGACAGCGATATTGAATGTGACTCGCAAATTTCAGGATTACCTGCTCGATCCTTCCTAGATCGCATTCAGTTCCAGAATGTGGTTTTCACTGCCATGTTCCGTGTCGTCGTTATTGGCCCTGCCTCTTCCTAGATCCATGTCCAAAATCCAGTCATTTTTAACAAATAAAAAAAATGCGAGAATTTCTAACTGTTCAGAGACAATTCTAAAAATACTGTTATTTCCCACTACACTCTCTATACCCAGTCAATCACGATTACTGAATATAATGTTTTTTATGTAATTCGGTCTTATTATGTCCAGCAATTAAATTTTCACATTTGTTCCTTGTTTAAATTTATATATATATATATATATATATATATATATATATATATATATATATATATATATATATATATATATATATATATATATATATATATATATATATATATATATATATATATATATATATATATGTGTGTGTGTGTGTGTGTGTGTGTGTGTGTGTACATATAACTTTTATAGATATGCACAAGCGTTGGATATTGATCATCGTCATTAAACTACAAATTTTGTTTTGTATTCTAATAAGACAATTTAAAAGTTAGAATATTGTATGGTAGATTAAACTTGACTGATATACGTACTGTATATCCGATGTAAATTGTTTTTAGCTTTTCCTTTTAGCAGTAACAAAAAATTCAGGTAGAAGAAAGACATTTTTCTTTATTTCATACCTGTGTAATTTGTTTTCGTGTATACTTTTATTTTCCTTATCAATTTTTCTGTTATTTTTCTCGTCGTAATATTCCTTCATTTTCTATATAATTTTAATTTAGAGCAGTCCCATTATATTTCTTTCGTCTCTTGTTTTAATGCTTATCATATTCCTTCTTTATTGCAACTCTCACCTTGATTTCATTTGCTATTGTATTTCATTGCATCTCCTTCTTTATGAAATCTAAGTACGCACCACAACTCAGAAGGCACCACTCTTTTGAGCCATGACCCATCCAATTAGTACCAAGTTACTTATTTTCATACCTTTGAGCAATAAATAGCTAAAATTACTCTCAGCATACTAATAATAAAGGAAGAAATAAAATCAAATAAAAGAAGTAATTTTTCTGCCCTAGAAAAACTGTACCTCAATATTCAATACATCATCGGATCGCGTAAGCGAGCTGCAATTTCTTTCAGGCCCTCAGAAATCCTTCTTCTTAATAACAAGGGTTCCTAAGGGACAGGGTTATTAACATCGGGAGTTGATATTCTCCAATAATTGAGGCAGTTGTACGTGGAACAGAGGGTGAATAGTAGGATGGGAAAGAAGATAAGGGAAAATTTTTATAGAAAGATAATGAGTTAGAAATGTTGATTAACAGAACAATAAGAGCCAAAACAAATCCTTGGTTTGCTCACGGACGTCTGGAATGGATTCCAAAAAGAGGGAACGTCATGCGTCCTCGTCTTTTAAGACATACTGAGAAACTGTAAGGATAATATTCACACATACTCACACACACACGCACACACGCACATACACACACACACACACACACACACACACACACACACATATATATATATATATATATATATATATATATATATATATATATATATATATATATATATATATATATATATATATATATATATACACACACACACACACATACAGGGTGTCCATAAAGTCTCTTTACAATCTAAAAATTATATTGCAAAAGCAAATGAACAGACAGATATGTGGAAATTATTACAAAATGAGGAGTAGATATTATAGTTTCTTTTTTTCTATATGAGTACCATTAGTTGCACGAAGCATATCAAGACGGTACTCGATTTCTTGTCATGTCCGCTGTATCATAGCCTCATCAATGGTGGCAATGGCATCAGTAATCTTTTGCTTGAGATCAGTGATGTCCCGTATCTTTGTCCGATACACGATATCTTTAAAATAACCCCATAGAAAGAAGTCCAGGGGAGTGATATCTGGTGAACGAGGTGGCCAGAGAACTGAGCCATCCCTTCCAACCCACCAGCCAGGAAATGTTTGATTTAGGAGCCCACGAACATGCAGTCCCCAATATGGCAGTGCACCATCTTGCTGGAAAATGATGGTTGGTTGAAGGTCATCTAGTTGTGGTGCCACATATTCAGTCAAAAGTTCAAGGTAAAAATCTGCAGTAATTGATGTCTCGTTGAAGAAAAATGGACAAATGATTCGATTGCACATGATCCCACACCACACATTCACCTTTGGACTATCTCAGTGGGGATGTTCTGATCTCCAGACTTTCACATTATGTGTGTTCAGTTTCCCTGAAACATGAAAGGTTGCCTCATCACTAAAACAAACTCGGTTGAGGAACGTTTCATCCTCAGAAATTCGTTCCAGCATGTTAACTACAAATTCCTTTCGTCATGGTTTATCATTTGGCTCGAGTGCCTGTATGAGTTGCACTTTGAAGGCCCACAATCACAAGTTCTTCTATAGGACTTTGTGCACTGTTGAACATGGTAGCTGTAAGAGTCTGGCAGCAGTACGGATGGACTTTGTAGGAGAACGATCAAAGGCTTGTCTTACACGATCGATGTTTTCCTCAGATGTTCTTGGTCATCCACTCTTCACTTCGTCCAACACTGTCCCTGTCTCCATCCACGAATTGACGGACGTGATGGTGGATCTCTTCCATACTTACTTCTGTAGTTTCGCTGAGTCTATGTATCTGATTTTGTTTCAGTAAATCATGACACACATTGTACCTTTTCTTGAGGAGTAGACATTTTTTAGGGGTTCATTAACAGTACCTCTTTCATCAACAGGGTACCTGAAATACACAAATGCAGTGTGACTAAAAACTTTGATAACTGCTGAGTACATAGAACAAATCTGATCAAATCTGGCTTTTGTAATATATTTTTTTAAATTGTAAATAGCCTTTATGGACACCCTATATATATATATATATATATATATATATATATATATATATATATATATATATATATATATATATATATATATATATATATATATATATATATATATATATATATATATATATATATATATATATATATATATATATATATATATATATATATATATATGTGTGTGTGTGTGTGTGTGTGTGTGTGTATATATATATATGTGTGTGTGTGTGTGTGTGTGTGTGTGTGTGTGTATGTATATATACTGTATATACATATATAGAAAAATATATGAATGAGATGGGAAGCAAAACTTGCCATGCTCTGATAAATTCTTCCAAAAACTCTACCTGAATTCGGTGAGGTGTAACCGCTGAATGAGGGTGGAAAATAAAATAAAAGTTTTGAATGGTATGAGTTGTAAGAATGACTGATAGGTTAAGAGATTTATAAAAGAAAAAAAACATTGATAAGATGTGCTAAAAAGGTTTGTAACGGTGGAAAGTTCTATGATATAGTTTTCAGTCGATTTGTCTCATGGAAAGAAAAGGGGACGGGGGATTTATGAATTGGACATGTCATTCATAAATTTTCAGTAGGAAGAATTAGCTGTCTAAATTTACTAATACATGCATACAAACAGAAGAAATATATTGTTCGTTTACGCGAATCTTAAAAGGGCCGGAGAAAGGAGAATTCGTGCAAGGCAGAAATATGCTTTTGAACTTTTTCTGGATGGGTTCCTACATGTTTCATTAAAAAAGATGTAATGGGTGGTACTTGTTTTCTTTTCTCTCTTCTTGAAAATAGTGGTAAATATACCTATAAATTTCTTAGGTTTTCAATCTTTTTCTGTCATGTAAGCTAACACAAAATGCATCTCAATAGACTCTCTACTTAAGAGAAGGAGAACTGGTTTAAGAATCCTTCCAAACATTACAACTTGGATTCCATAAACTGTCGTATATTCATCCAAACCTAACAGAAGAGGTCCTGTTACTTTCTTCGGCTCACTCTTTGTCTGTGTTCACTACTCAAGCCATCCTCCATTGCATTAACTCTTAATCGTGTATATTATATTCTATAAGAATCAAGAGTTTCCACACTTCCTCTACGCATATTCATATTTTTTTCTTCATCTCACTGGGTTCACTTCACCCTCTATAACTTACTCTTATTAATCCGTAGTTCCAATGCACATCACTTCCCATGACCGTTTTTCTTATCTAACAGCTTTGCAATTACATTCCTAGTTCTTTATCTAACTTTTCTCAGCGATACCTTCATAGAATTTCAAGCATTATTGATAAATAATACGCCTTGGTCCTTGACTGGCTTTCAGCCATATCTGTTGCATAAATATTTTCCCATAAAAGCCTAATTTTCTGAAAAACATAGAAGTGCTCTCGACAAAGTACATTCTGCACTAAATATTATTCATCTTATCTTCACATCTTTATTAATTCTATATATGTTACGAACGCACTTTGTTCCTATCACACTTCATTCCACATCCAATTTTTCTGGGACAGTCCTTTATTTATACACTCTTCCTTGTGTAAGTTTATAATTTTTTCCTTTATCAACACTTTTGTATTTTTTTTCTTCTCAATCAAAATCATACTAGTCCATTCCCAAGCATATTGAATAACCCTTTTGTTTAGTCAAAACAACGCTAAGACACCGGAAAGTATTCATCTGGAAGATCATAAGGCAAAATTACATCATCAGGTTGAAAATTACAGTTAAAAGCAATGAACAGAAGACACACTGCAACAAAATCGTTTTGTTTTACTACCGTAAAAGAAAATAAAGTTAGAGATTATATATGAAAGTACAAAACAAGGGTCGTTGCAAACACAATCAAGTAATAACTACAATGCACCGTGGGAGGGCTCACTGGTAATTCCTACCCTCTTGCGCGATCTTCGCCTTTCAGCCAAGAATTTTACACTCGAGTTGGTGTAAAAATGTTAATAATAATAGCATGAAGCTCACGCACCATATCAATCAGTCTCGGGGCCGTAGATGGAGAGGACCAGATATGGTACTGAACTTGCTTGGAATCTCAACATGTTATCCATTCCCGCCCCACCAGGAGTGAGTAGACATATAAAGAAATTGATCTCATTCCGAAACGGTCTGAGATGATGTGCACATCATGAGTATGGAACGTTGCCTGAAATTAAGTATGCCAAGCTTCCTCCTTAAGTATATTTACTGCCGTCCGAAGAGGCACTAGGCTATCACTATGACCACGAAGTCACTAAGGACAACAATGAAGAGGAACCAAATATATTGGTGAATATACTTGGAAATACAGTGAGTCGGCACTACATCCATAACATGATTTACCTCCTCTCTTCCCACTAGCAGTCAGTAGAAATATCTGATCCGCCTCTGCAAAGGATTTGAGAGAGAGAGGTCTATTTTAAGTATGTAATCCCACCTGGAAACGTGTTCAGATAAACATCCTCCCCGGGGCTGCTGGGGTGATGGTAAAACAATAGAAAAGGGCTCCTGGACGGTGATGGCACCATACCTTATTACTTTCCTTTTATATCCCCTGTTGCTTAGTAGATGCTGTGTTACCTTGGGGCCTCGCAGCTAAGTGGTTCGCATTCCAAAGGAGGAAGTTGTTCTAAATAATAACAGTATTAGGAAAAAGAAGATGGAGTTCCTCATAACATTTTCTTCTCCTGGATAATCGTTAAAAATCATTGAAAATTGAGTATTTCAAATGCCTTTAATAATGATGTATACATCTACACTAATGACTGAAAGAGTTTAAAACAAATATTTTCCGTTCTATTATTCCAACAGACATTAGTGCTACTGTACAGTAGTTTCAGAATGAATGAAAACTGAAATTTACATAGACTTTAGGCCAAGTCATATATGAAAGACGTGCTGGGAGCCTAAGAAAACATATGCATTTGAAGCAAATAAATAACCAAGGAGGCTCACTTACTTACCTGAAGCAAGCACTAGAAAACTAAAACAAGTCATTCTTCCTTTGTTACGAGGTGATCCTGGCGCTGGTGATAGATGCGCACTACTCCTGTCAGATACCTTTTCCAGTATTTCAATTGTTTTCTGTGTTTCTTGTAGGACGTTTTATGAGCGTGTCGAAATCCATACTGTTTTCTTTGTTTAGGGCTTTTGTGATCACCATCAAGTCACATTTATCAACCGTACTAAAAAGAGACTCGATTCATTTTAACCGTCATTTCAATTTTTGCTACCCGTTCAAAGTAGTTTTATAATCAATGATATTTATTCAAAAATTATCACTTCCATGTCCAGTCGCAAACATTTATGTCTAACTGGGAATTCCTATAGGTGACATTTCACATCTGGATCTCGAGGTAGACAATCTTCTGTCACTCACTTCGTTTTCACATTTTCTCCTGATTGGAAAATGTCATTGAGCAGATATATGTGAAATGAGGGAAAAATTGAAGTTTCTTGCCAAAATTAACAATAATATTCAGGTATGCGTATGAATGAGACTAAGGTATTCACTGAGGAGAGAAAAAGAGTTCCATGAGTTTGTAATGTCACGGTAATTAATTCACTACTTATCTATTATTTATTTTGTTATGTGTTTCTCATGCTGTTTTCTTCAGTCCTATTTCTCTTTTGCTCACACAAGAGCAACCTGTTTGGTAGAACAGTCAGCTGATAACTCTTTGCACATGTTGATACACTTACTGTATATTTGAAGGAGCCTGAAAGAATCGGTATAAAGTTGCTTTACACAGTTGTTTTTTTACGGAAAACGGTAACGAAGAATATCACAAACTATTCCGTTCATTAAACGACACGCAACAAAACGTTTAGCGGAGCAAGATAATGAGAAACTGTGCATACAGACATGGGCTTCTTGTCTCGGCCAAAACTGGGAGCTAAGATATACTGACTGCGTGAGTGCCGGGTTGCGACTGCTCAAGCCAAGCTCGTACAGCCTCCGATCGGCCTCTCTCTCTCTCTCTCTCTCTCTCTCTCTCTCTCTCTCTCTCTCTCTCTCTCTCTCTCTCTCTCTCTCTCTGTAGATACTTTAGTCAGTCTTTTGAGTAACATTCTCTCTCTCTCTCTATCTCTCTCTCTCTCTCTCTCTCTCTCTGTCTCTCTTTACAAGGGGTTTTTCTCTATGTCTGTCTGTCCGTCTCTCTCTCTCATTCAGTCTCGTCATTCTCGGTCACCGGGATTTTCGTCATTTAGTTCTCCACAACCCCACACCACCTCTCTCTCTCTCTTTCTATCTATTCGTGTATCTATCATGTAATAATTGTCACTGTTTCTCATCTACATAGAAATATACTTTTCGTAACACCCCTACCTTCCATATATCTCTGCCTTTGTATAGGATCTCTTTAACTTCCCTTGATAGTGCATTTTCATATAAACAATCGCTCTCTCTCTCTCTCTCTCTCTCTCTCTCTCTCTCTCTCTCTCTCTCTCTCTCTCTCTCTCTCTCTTGTGAGTACTTATGGGATAGTCAAAGAATGTATAACTAAACATGTTTAATACAATGAAGGAAAGATCCTATATTTATTTTCATAGGCTGCAATTGCCTTCCATTTTCAAAACCATCACTTGGAAGATGATTGTTATAACTATAAGCTTTATGTGCTTGTCAAGGCATAAGCGACTCAAGTAATGTGCTTTTGGTTTCACTGAAAACCTAAAACATTTTTAATATTCTAAGTGCATAGCATTCCTTTACAATGCATCTTTCTCTTCGGTCTGCTTCGTATAAGAGCAAAAAAGCATTATGCTCTGAAATAAAACAAAAAAGAGAATAAATATTCAGTAAACGACATACTTATTCCTTTCGAGGTAGACGCGAGACATTTGCAACGAATATATACTCATCCATTGATCATCTTTTTTCATGTCCTTTATTAGTTTTCTGTAAAAGAAAAATATTGAGATGGCTATTTGTCTGTCCTTCCGCACTTTTCCTGTCCGCCCTCAGATCTTAAAAATTACTGAGGCTAGAGGGCTGCAAATTGTTATGTTGATCATCCACCCTCCAACCGTCAAACATACCAAATTGCAGCACTCAAGCCTCAGTATTCTTTATTTTATTTAAGATTAAATTTAGCCATAATCGTGCGTCTGGCACCACTATCGGTGCCAACAATACAGGCCACCACCTGGCCGTGGCTGAAAGTTTCATGGGCAGCGGCTGAGAGTTTCCTAGGCCGCAGCTGAGAGTTTCACGGGCCGCGGCTGAGAGTTTTATACAGCATTATACGTTGTACAGAAAACTTTACTGCGCCGAAGAAACTTAAGCGCATTTTTTGCTTGTTTTTCTTTTACCTTGAATTTTTCTCTTGTCCTGTTGCATATGTAGTTACTGCAGGCTCTTTATTTTACAATGACATACACTATGCTATTTTGGAATGAGTAATTTACCGTGATTCTGTAAAAATTTTAAGATAACCATTTAGTGGAGCGGGTAACTACAAAAAAATAGGGGAAAAGTGCAAATGGTGATACAAGCATGAAACTTGGCTCAACCATTCCTCTTCTCCCATGGTCTCATTATCAACCTCCGGCCACACAAAATTTTGCCGTTTTCCAAGATGGCCGACAGGTTTTCTAAATGGCGTCCTATGAATATTTGAATACTGGTATTTAATTGATTAATCACATTCAAATCCCTAAGTCACTCCCAGTTCATATTAAAATATTAAAAACAAGCCTTTATATATGTAGATACATCATTTCTCTGCATAGAAATATCCAAGTTGGCTGTCACTATATCAAAAATGTCCTCCAAAATGCCAAAAATTGGTTCTTAAGCTCATATATGAGGCTAAAGGTCGGGTAATACATGGATTTGGGGTAACTTCAGCCTGATCAGTTCATTTTTTGTAGATTAGAAATCAATTAATCCCCAGTTAATTAATTTTCATCCTCATTTAGGAAAAAATGTGTAATAAGATTAATGTAAAAGTGTAATAGGGTAGTGTCAGTGTACTACCAGGGCACACTGGTTAACACTATAGCTGTGAAACTCAGCATAGGGTTCAGTGGCAGAGATTTGTTATTAGTTTCCCAAATACTGTTTAGCTAGCCCCACTTCAAAGTTAAACAGCTGCACCTGAATTGACAGGATATGCCAGCGCAGGAGAGCCGAGCCAACGAAGATGGGGCTTTAGTCTTCTAGATGGTGTACAAATCACACGGGAATTAAACAGCATTGGATGAATGATTGGGCTAGGGGTAGAATTATGACATATCTGAGCCTAGTTGTATCCCATATCTGAAAGTCCATATATGTTATGTAGGTGGTACAAGGAAAAACCCTCAACCTATAGAACAAAAGCAATAGCAGGACAATCTTGGAAGTCAACGTCTTTCCTGAAGGGAGATAGTACGACTAACTGGAAGTTTTGTTGCTTGTGCCTAGAGGACACACGTGAAAGACTAGTTGATGCATCTGGTGCTGGCTATGTTACCCTTACTACAAACATTCCTGAATTCTATAAGTTAAATGCAATGCCTACACCATTTCATCCCAAAAGGCTTGATGAAGGTGATGGAATTCTACAGACCTTTGAAAATAACAAAGCAACATATCATGAATCATGTATGCTGAAGTTCAAAACAACAACAACAAAACTAGAAAGGAAAAGGAGGTCACTGTGTAAGACAAAAGAAGAAGATGATGCCCATCAGCAAAATTCACACGTAGTAGCCAGAAGGCAGATGAAGAAGATGCAGAAGAATCTAAGACTGAGAAAGAAGGAATATGTTTTATTTGTGACCAACCAGCACCAATCAAAGATTTACGATTGGCCATGACATTGCCTTTACATGAAAAGCTGCAACGATGTGCCACCAACCTACTAGATGAGAAACTTCTGGCCAAGCTTAGTGCTGGAGATATTGTTTCTCAGGACCATATGTATCACCTGTCTTGTCTGACAGGTGTGTACAACAGGGAAAGGGCGTGGCTAAATTCCCAGAAAATTGGAGATGATTATGTGCAGTACAGACAAGAGGCATGTGCCCATGCTTTTGCTGAGCTTGAGATGTTCATAAGAGAAAAGCAGTTGACTACAGATGGTGCTGTTATTTTACAATGGTAGAACTTTATGATTTGTACAAACAAAGACTGGAACAGCTAAATGTTGATGCTTCCTTTGTGCACCGAACACAGTTGAAAGAACAGATACTTGCCTGCATCCCAGAACTGGAGGACTTTAAAAAGGGAAGAGAAATTTGGTTTGCCTACAAAAGGAAAAAGGGAGAAGCCACTACATTGATGCACTAATCGTGGCCAAAGCAGCTAGGGTATTGAGGAAACAGATGCTTGAACATGAGATAGAATTTGATGGAACCTTAACAGCAGACACTAGAAGAGAATCTGTGCCACTAAGTTTGTCGGAATTTGGAAGTGAGCTACAAAACGGTGGCGATATAAAATCCCAACTTAGATATGGAACATCATCTACTGATCTAGCTTTAGCACAACTTTTGCACTTCAACTGTCGAAAGAATCCAGCATCTTCAACATTCTCCAGACATTGCAAGTCAAAAGAACCTCCATTTCCACTATATATTGGTCTCCTGGTCTTTGCAAAAACCAGGAAGCGTCACTTAATTGATACATTCCATCACCATGGAATCAGCATCTGCTATGATAGGGTTCTGGAATTGACTAAAGGGTTAAGAGAAGCAGTTGTAACAAGGGCTTTGGAGGAAGAAGTAGTTTGTCCCACTACACTATGAAAAGGGCTCTTTACAACTTGTGCTGTTGACAATCTGGACCATAATCCAAGTGCCACAACTGCACAAACATCCTTCTATGGGACAGGCAAATCTTTGTTTCAGCATCTGAGCACTGATCCATATCTTGGGCAGCACATCACGCTTCTCAGAAGCTACAGGCCCCATTTGAAATAAGCTTGTCATCAATGTTGCCTCTTTTTCAAGAGGCAGCTCATTCAGTTGCAATGATAAAACATGCCATGGATATTGCAAGAGCAACCACACAGTTTCTCAATCCTGGCCAAACCAAAGTTCTAGTGTTGATCAACCACTATTTGCAATTGCTAAGCAAAGCCAATGGGATTGGCAATTGCAGTATGGTGATATGGTTATTATGTTTGGAGGGCTGCATATAGAAATGGCAGCATTCAAAACTCTGGGTGATCTCTTGAAAGACAGTGGTTGGACTGGTGCTCTTGCAGAAGCAGAAATAGTTGCTCCTGGAACAGCAGATTTATTTATTTCTGCTTCATATTTGAAGAAGACATGTCTAGCCCACCAGGTGACAGCTTGCAGTTTATATCAGCTGCACAAAGCTGCCTATATGGCATATATCCAGGAAGCAGAAGAAGAAATTGAGCTAAGCTGTGAAAGCTAGATCAGAAAACAAGAATCAGAGTGTCCATAATTCTACTTTTGGAATCTTGTGCTTCAGCTAGAACTTCTAGTGTTTGTTTTCATCAGGTCATATCGAGAGTCTAATCTCCAGTTGTACAAAGATGTGCTGCAGGAACTCATTCCTTTCTTCTTTGTCCTGGACCATGTACATTATGCCAGGTGGCTTTCAATTCATTTGAGGGACATGGAAGCTCTCCAAAATGACACATTTGATGAATTCACAAAGGGAAATTTCACTGTCCACAAAACCACTAGGCTTTTTTCCTCAATGGCTATAGACCAAACACACGAGCAGAATAATGCTCATGTGAAAGGAGATGGGGGAGCCGTTGGCCTATTTGAAGATGAAGATGCTCTCAGAAGGTGGACAGTTGCTGGTCCTGAAGTAAGCCGCCTGATCATTGAGTTTGAGACTAGAAGTGATGCTGATCCAAAATCTGAGGGTAAGCATCATGATGAAACTGAAACTGTGCCAAAAAGGTTTCTTGAAATCATTGAAAATCTGACAAAAGTAATCAAAGAAATGGACAACCCTTTTGAGGAAGATTCAGTGGATCTGATTGTGCTAGACAGTCATGAAATTATGGACAGCAAAGTTAGTGAATCCTTGAGATCTATGAAGGGCCTTGGACAGACACAATTCACAAACTTTATTGAGAGGCTCAAGACACCCAGCAAATTCTATGAACCAGTACACAAGAACAAAATTCTATTGTTCAGTCGCAAGATGTCTTCTACAGAATCCAAGGGCAAACAGTCACTGCAAACCATAAAGGATGATCGTAATCTATTCTCACGCCTCTCCATATCATGCGAGAACAGACAGTGTGATTCAAATGAATTCTTTCAACATGAAAATCAAAATTGCCCACCATCACTGGCACAAAATGGACAGATGCATTAGGGCACCAAGTCACAGCTGCTGCCTCTACTAGAGCAGCATGCATGAGACATCCCTAACAAAGAGCTTATCGCTGATGTTATCATAATGGATGGTGCAGCTCTTATAAATGCTCTGAGACCAACCAAGGCCTCTACATTTGAGTCTTATGCTAAAGAAGAAGTCCTATCCTAGATTCAGAGGCACATGCAGAAGTACAAACAAACACACTTTGTATTTGATGTGTATAGGACAGACAGTATGGAAGCACAAACAAGACAAAAAAGTGGCACAGGAGTTCGCCGGAGAGTAATTAGCACAGCAAAAACTCCTGGCAATTGGGCCAGCTTCCTCAGGAATGACCACAACAAAACTGAACTATTTGAATATTTGGCAGACACAATCATTTCATCTCAAGCAGATGATACATCATGCATAATTGTCACTAAAGGGGATGCTGCACTTTGTAGCAAAGCTGAACAAGACACTGTTGACCTACAAGGCTGCACTCACGAGGAGGCAGATACTAGAGTCCTTTTACATGCTGCATATGCTGCAAAGCATGAAGATATCTCAAGTGCAATCATATGTAATACAGACACTGACATTGTCATCATAGCAGTATCTAGCATAGTTTGGATAAACTATGGATTAAATTTGGTTGAGGAAAAAACATGAGGTGGATACCTATCCACGAAATTACAGCAGCCATGGTACCAAAAGCCTCAGCCCTTCCCTTTTTCCATGCATTTAGTGGGTGTGACACAGTGTCTGCCTTTCATGGAAAGGGGAAGAACTCTGCATGGCAAACATGGACTGTGTTTCAGCATGCCACACCCACCAGCAGTACAGGTATGCATCGTTCTTTATGTATGCTTTCATGTCATGAAATTTGCAAATGCTGACAAATTTACGGCATGCCTACGAGTGCAAAACAACAAAAACCAAATTCAGACAATCACTATTTTTTTACATTTGGATAAAAAAACTGACGGTGTTGTTTCTTGTATGACCAAAATTCTTGTAACGATGCTGATGTTCTTGTATAATAGCTCATATGGAATCTTGAGGAAAATTAACAAGCAAAAAGAGGTAACTGAAGGGTTTTGTCCAGCCAACTGAGAAACCCACCCACATAATTATCTGGTAATAGATTAGACCTCATATTCACAGATGTTCCACCTATTGTCAACTCCAAGGTCTGTGAATATATAGGTACCTTTGATCATTGCGCCATTGAGATTAACATATTTGTCAATCAGTATATTCCTAATGCCACCATTGGAAAACGGTCTGGCTAAAATCCAGAGCCAATTGGGATCGTATTATTGGAGCTTGTCAGGCACTTAATATCTCAGATGCTATATTAGATCCTGATCCCAAGAAGAAGTCAAATGAAATGCTGATGGCTATCTTAATGATATGTCCCTAGAAAGGTTATCAAATTTAGGACAGATGACCAGCCATGGTTTGATGATACATGTAGACGAGCCTACTATGACAAACAGACCAAATTCAATGAACGAAGACGAAATCGTTCAAATGAAAATTACACCATTTTTGTTGAGCCTGGCTGTGCTGCGAATAGAACTTAACATACAGCCAAGAGAAATTATAATAATTCCTTGAAGAGGGAACTTGAAGGAATTACTCAGTCCCATCTGTGGTGGACCAAATTGGCATCATCTAACTTTGGGTCAGGTTCATCTTCTATTCCACCACTACTAACAGATGATGGTAGATTGGTTTTACTGGCCTTAGGGAAAAGGCTGAACTGCTTCGTCGAGCCTTTGAAGCTAAGCAATCAGCTGAGGATGTCCCTCTCCCTGGTACTTGTCATCCTGAACGTATTCTTACAAAATCTGCATTTCGTTCTAGGGATGTTAAGAAAATTCTGGATAATCTTGATAGCTTGGGTGGAGATCCTGATGGTTTCTTCCCTTTGTTTTTTTTAAGAAATTTTCTGGTGTGTCGTATCCCAAGATAACTCGATTCTATAGATTTTTATGTCAACGTAGTAGCTTTGCGGATGAGCACAATCTTAGTACTATAGTGCCTGTTCCAAACAGTGGCATATCTGCAGACTGCAGTAACTACAGGCCAATCTCTATTCTCCCTGAAAAACTTATTTTTAAGCCACTATATATGTAGAATCTAAAGGATTGTCAATTGAAAGTCAACATGCATATAGTAAGCCGTTAGGTACCTGCAATGCTCTTTTACACTTGACTTGCCATTTGCAAGGAAACCTTGATAGGGGTTTTGAATGCAGAATAATTTAAATAGATTATAGTGCTGCTTTCGTTTTGGTAAATCACAAGGCACTTATTATAAACCTCAGAATCTTGGAGTGGGTGGATATGTTTTAGGATTACTTCAAAATTTCCTTACAGGTAGGCAGCAGCAAGTTGCTCTGAACAGGATCTTTAGTGAACCAAGGCGTATTTTGTCTGGAGCTCCACATGGTAGTGTTCTTGGTCGACTGTTATTTTTGATGTATACAAGTGATATGGTTGTTGGCCTGGAAAGCAAGATTGTTTAGTATGCCAATGATGTAACACTTGTGGGTGTAGTAAAGTCTCCACCTGTGGGAAATGGAGCTGCCCTCAGCCTCAATCAGGACATGGACCGGATCAGGGAATGGTGTAGTCGGTGGGCTATGGGGCTGAATTCCAGTAAAACAAAAACACAATTGATTAGCAGAGCTTGTACAGATTTCCCACCCCATCCGCCACTCCAGGAGCTTTAACTATTCTAGGTGTAACTTTTGACTCATTTATAACTTTTGAGAAACATCTAATGAAAGTTTCAGCAAATGCCGCACGAAAGATATGTATTGTTCGTACATATTTATAACATATATTTATAACGGTGATAAAATCAGTGCTTCCTGTTTTAGGTCGTTTGTGCTTCCTTTACTAGGATACTGTTCTCCGGTTGGGATGCTTGCTTCTGCCAGATATTTATGGCACGTCCACACTAGCGGGCATGCCCGTCGGACACTTCCAGCTGTTTATATTTTCTCTCGCTTCTGAAGCAGCGTTACCTGAAAATAGCATCGTTCTGGCTCCATACTCGGTCGGTCAGTATAGTGGAACGGGTTATGGGAACACTGCCCGACGGGCAAACACTGTTCCTGATCCCTGATCCCCCTCATCTGCCAAGAGCAACCAGATTCGCTGAATAGCAGCACCAATATGCAGTAAATGTGACTCGCTGTCGAACTTCTCAGTTCCGGGGGTTCTTTATTCCTCAGACTGTTCGACTGTGGAACAGCCTCCCAGAGGATGTCTGCAACTGGAACTCCAGAAGTTCAAGCGAAGGTGCAGTGCATTACTACACTAATACTATTCTCCTTGCATTTTAATACATTTTTATCTATTATCTATTTATTAATTTATTAATTTATTTTTCTCTTTTTAATAAGTAGAATATGTTCTTTATGTATTTCCCTTACCTCCTCTTACTTCTTCCTAATGAACACCATATTCTTTGAAAGCTTGAATTTCAAACTAATGGCCCCTGTGGGCTTGTTCTATATGAATAGGTTTCATCTTCTGAATAATAATAATAACACGTTTTTAATTTGTATGTGAATTTCGGATGTTAAGAACTCTTGCTAATCTATGTGGATTAACAAGATGTAATATATAGAAGGAATGATTTACGTAGATTCTCAGACTTCCAGCAAAATGAACACTTCTAATATAAAGTATATAAAGTATATATATATATATATATATATATATATATATATATATATATATATATATATATATATATATATATATATATATATATATATATATATATATATATATATATATATATATATATATATATATATATATATATATATATATATATATATATATATATATATATATATATATATATATATATATATATATATATATATATATATATATATATATATATATATATATATATATATATATATATATATATATATATATATATATATATATATATATATATATTTCATGATTTTAGGTGACAGTAAATATCACGGCCGATGTAACAGAAGATTCTATCTTGTTAATGACTGGCTAATGCACCTGAATTCTAACTTCTGGTTGGTGGTGATCTGTATGAACTTCCACCAGTCACGATAAACCTTAAAGATATCTGCACGCTGATATATACCGTGAGTTCATCTCCACTTCCTCAAAAAAGGGACTCACCTAGTCTATAGGAGATTTTAGTAAATCTGCTTCCCCTCTCCATCCTTCAAGCCATAGAAGACATTAGCTTAGACCCAAGACTTGCTCGTAGTAAAATGTCGATTTTGTGAATCTATACCCCTTTCAAAGGCTTTTTAATTTTTTATGGCATAAAGTCCGATATACATGATAGGCCAATGAAAATAATAAAGGTGGGGTGGCGTTCGAATTTTGTTACCAAAATAAAATTACAATTTTTTTGTAATGCACATGAATGACATCTGCTCACAAAAAAGAACTGGCACATTACAGAGAAGAACGATAAAAACAAAAAACGATGAAAATGTCATTGACGAATTTAATTGTTGATTAGATTAAGGTAAACTGATCAACGACAGTATGCATGATTGTGGTTCATTACACTGTTCAATCAGATACATGAAAAGTAAAAATCAACATTTATTTGCTTTTAAAGAACAAAAGTTAACCCACTTTTCGCTGCGGAGAACGTAAATATTTTTAAAATCCGAGTCAATACCCAAGACTAATATTTACTTGTTGACAGAACATAGTGAAGAGAGAGAGAGAGAGAGAGAGAGAGAGAGAGAGAGAGAGAGAGAGAGAGAGAGAAAATCTGATCTAAAAGAGTATTTGGCATTTGTCAATCAACCTACATCTGTTTGAGTGTTCACTATAAGTAACCGTTGAGGTTCTTCAGCATAATAATTATAATTTGGATGATAAACAATCATCATCAATAATGATCTATTTTCAGGCCAACGTCCATGGAAATAGAAATATAATAATTTTTAGAGACCTAGTCTACCCATCAGTTACTATCAATGTCTTTCCTGTGACCTTTTGGCACAAATTCAGCCATACTCAAAAAAAAAGTATCATAAACACAAACATATAAGTTACAGGGCTGACTTAGTTTTCATTACAATTAGGAGTGTTTACACAGATTTTTTATTTTGTTGTTGATTGTTTGGTGACTATAACCAATAATAAAGGGTACATTACCTTACATTTACAGTCAGATCTTGACTTTATACTTCGTTGATCTTATACCAATGAAAAGTTTATTTAACCATTAATGGACGAATCCCCTCAATAGAGGATCTAAAACAGGTTTTGGATGGTAGATGGATCCCCTCTGTGGAGTATTAATATTACGCACCATACGATTTGGCTGTATCGAGCAGAAAAGAGTTTCCAATACTTCAGTGGCCCATAAATGAATTGTGGCAACTAAAGAATTCAGCTCGGCTCAGTTGTGGGCGTCTCATGGAATTTAGTGTTGCTCTTGCCTTGAAGGGAAATGTATAGCTCCTTTCTCTCCCATGACGTCTTTTTAGTTATTTGCTCATAAATATACACAGGGATTGCTGTTGGATTTAGTTCTTATCTTTTACAATATGATGTCAGTTATAATTGTAATTTTGCAAAGATATATCAGAAAAAAAAGTTTAAATCCAAAAATATACTGCATTTCCCGATCTCAGTAAATCTACATAAATATTTTAAAACAAATATGCAGATTTTATTTCTTATTTGTTATGATATTGTGTAAGCTGTAATTATAATTTTACAAAATAAAATAAGATAAATTATTAGAAAAAACATGGTAAAATTTACGAGTGTTGTGTGAAAGTTACCTTCAACTTCCCATCTAAGGTAGGGAACATTTTTTAGAATTATTTTCTCAAACCATGTTCACTTCCATATCTTCCGCTTTCCGCTAATGTGCTTTTTCTTAAACTGGCCAACCTTAAAGCTTGCCCAGTCTGGGGGGGTTGCATGATATATAATTAGCCCGTCCTTTAATAAGCAAAACTTACCTTCTTTTTAGTAATTTTACTCAGACATTTAGGTTCGTCATGATGAGTTGTTTTATGTTGTTTTTGTGTAAATTAAACACAGGAGCAGGGTTAATTAGAAATTTCTAGCACACATTGAACAATCAGCCAATGAGGATGTCCGTGAGAAGTTTATAGATTGCGCCTCCTAGAAAGCATTCATAACGTCATCGAAATTAAGTTGCTGACCTTGCAAGAATCAGTAGCTAAAAATATTTATTAACTTTTTTTACACCCTTTTAATGTATGGATAAAATCTGCTTCAGAATCAAAATCTTTATTGAGTATTGACACCTTCTATGTGCAATATGGATCTTATTTGTGGTTTTTTTTATTCTGTAGTGTAACGGGTTTCAATTTTATCCTTATTATTAAATTGCTGTTCTTATGAAACCTTCGTTGAATGCTGATACTTTCATTATCAGGTCAATAATCCTTCCATCTGCAGTCTTTAATGCATGATATGCTTTTTTGTGAAAAATTTTATATAATTCTTCATTGTACGTCACTTGGGCTAATAACAGTCGTTTCTTCTCTTTCCCATTTCTTATTTTCACACTTCCAAACAAAGGAATTTTAGTGTGATCACATTAAATACAACTGTTGATTTCCATGACGACAAGGCTTTTATCTATGCTGAGACGATCAAAGAAAAAAAATTAGCTCATGAAGATTCAGTCATTAATGGGGACACCAATTTCATGCTATCTCAGCAGAAACAAGCTGGACATTTTCCTTTAGACCGCAATCCCGTCCTAAGGGACAAATAATGTTTTACTATTTTCGAGCCCATGAATAAGGAAAAATAATTATTAACTAAAAAATATCTTCTGTGCATTCATAATTTATTTAAGCTTGTTTTAAAATGCTGTTTTACTACCCTTGTATTGCTATAGGAATCCTTTTGCAATTGATAATCGGACCTCAAACTTAAGGTGCTAGATTGTGCATGTACTTCAATATCAATCATTCCTTTACTTCATAAAAACATGAGATTTTGGATATTATTGTTACCATAACTAAAAATCACAACAAAGTGACAAAGTAGTCATTTTTACCTTACACCGGGATCGATCCTAGGACCATAGTTTGAAAAAAAAAGCCGATATCATCTAGGCAGATTGCTCTCGTCCCGTACCAGTAACTTTTACCAAATTCCCCACCCACCAATGATTCAGGCAATAGCATGTAATTTGAATTGCCCCTTTTGACTAAGTACGATGGAAATTAATACCGTTATGTGCGCAATAGAAATCAATTTCTATCCGCAAATCGTTACTGTACCCAGGACTCATAAGTGAAATTTGCCACAACGGTTATAAAAGGAACCGCAATATTTACAAAAGGAACCGGAACTTACATACTTACACAGCATCAAATGAGTAGCATAGCGACGAGTTTTACAAAACTTTCCAATTCCTTGGTAATTCAAGTAATAACATTTAATTTGATGAAAATCTAAGCGACATCAAGTGTAAAAATGAAAAATAAATTGGTACTCCGTATTGCGATCGAGCCTAGAACTCTGGGGTGAAAAAGCAAAACATCCCGTCCAGATAATGGTGTAAGATTATGTACAACTGTTCCTGAGACTCGAATCCCGATGATGAGCGTCTCATTAATAGAGCTAAGCCGTCTCTCCTATGAAGATGAGTCCTTATTTTGTTGTCTGTTCTGAAACACAGACAAACGAGCCTTTTTTTTTTTTTTTCCTCTCAAGAATAACTAAAATCTTGCTTTGATATCTTTTCCCAAAACCATGGGCTCCTCAGTTGTTGAGGCTAAAACTGCTTTTCAAACACGCATCCTTTTTTTTTTTTTATTGAGTAGTTGCATCAGTCATTCCTATCCTAAATATTATTACTATTAATGTTTTAAATCTGGTTGAATATATAACTTTTTTAAGAAAAAGATTCTAGTTTCCAAATGATAGATCCGTATCGGGGGTCACAATAATATACTAAGATTCTGTAAAAGCGATCAAATAATTCTGTGATCAGCTTCTTCCAGGAAACATCGATGGTTCTAAAGTTAAGTACTCCCTTTTGGAAGAGAACACTTTATCTATCTAGAAAAGACGTTGCCTTAAAAACTTTAATTTGATGGATGTATGTCATCCAAAATCACTGTCTTCCGAATATGAGTCTCAAAATCTCTCTAATAAAATTTTTATTCGCTAATAATTCTGTAAAAAGTTAAAAATAGTAAATAAAAACTGAGATAATTTCATACTGTACATTAGTGAAAAATGATAAATGTTCTACTTAAATGATATTGCATTGATCAGTATGACTTAATCATTCAAATTTTTGTGCAGTTCTTATATGTCTAAATCGTGATCATTTAAAGACACCAGGCAGGACTGGTATTCTTGACCCAAGCAGTCCATTATCATGAGGAGTCAGAGATTTTCATTTTATTGCAGTTCATGAGTTTCATTAAGGCAGCCTCACATTTCTGGTTTATTGTTCGGAATACTTGGATGAACGGGAAAAAAATGAAGAAATACCTAAAATCTAAAGATGATGGAAATGAAGACCTTCAAGATTTCTTGTAGAGTTTTTAAAATTATATATAAATTCAAACCAAAACCCCATAAAATGGTCTATGTTATAAATAAGACCTGACGCACACAGAGATCCAGATGTTTTGTCACCATTGTCGATCAAAATATTAATTTGACGTTTTCTATAATTTTTTTCTAACACAGGGAAGGAATTCGCAGTGTCGAAATATAATAATTCCTTGATATGAGATGACAGTTAAAGGTAAAAAGGAAAAAACCCGGTTTGGAGGATAACAAGCATCTACAGTAGAGTAGCAGCTGAGTAACCCAGTAGTTCCTCGCTGGGTGAGCGGGTTCCGTTCTCAGCTACCACTCTGTTGGTCGCGAGTTTCGAATCTCCGACCGGCCAGTGAAGAACAAGAGGAATTTGTTTCTGGTGATAGAAATTCATTTCTCGCCATAATGTGGTTCGGATTCCACAATAAGCTGTAGGTCCCGTTGCTAGGTAACCAAATGGTTCTTAGCCACGTAAAAATAAATCTAATCCTTCGGGCCAGCCCTAGGAGAGCTGTTAATCTGCTCAGTGGTCTGGTTAAACTAAGATATCTTAACTTTCTTTTATACAAGCAGTTACGTAAGGAACACCATAAGCCGGAGCAGTTTAACGGCTACCTTCAGTGACCGAAGACGGGAACGGGGTACCGTGCGTGAGAGATAAAATTACATTTACTTCTGCTGTCTGCATTCGTGTAAAACGCTAGTGTCAATACTGTTGTTTTTATGATTTAAGGAAGGAGTGAGTCGTAGAAGATTATCTCGATAGGTAAGGCAGCACAACAGACATGGTGTTCCTTTAAAATAGTTATTGTGGATAGTCAAGGCTTTTTTAATAAAAAAAAAAAAAACTGTGATTGTGTAGCTTTTAGTCACAATGGAAGTTATTTAAAATTCGAGATGAATAATTAATTATTAGTGGTCTATAAATCTGAGAACTATTTCATCAGTAGTATAACTTCGTCGGGAAGTCCGTGAAACATTTTTATTTTGGGGCAACTCTTTATAGGAATGTCTAGCTCAAGCACGAAAAGAACAGTGAGAGAAACTTGGTTTGACACTCAGGAGAAAGTGATACCCCAAAGCAATTGAAAATTTGGGAAAACGGGATAGGTTTAAAATGACCAAAAATGAATCGCTCGAAACTTCTGGCTTTTGTGTGTCTGTATTTTATGAAGGAAAACCTAACCTAACCGAGCACTCTGATTTGTGAGATTAGTTAACTTAAGGGTTTATATAAAAACCACCGTATAAATAATTCAGTTACTACTAGATTAACGGAAATTAGGTAAGAGAAAATCTTAGTCACATTTTTGGTATTAAAGTAATTCTGTGCTTCAAATATGCTTCGATTCCAATATGCAAAGATTTTCAAAACGAAGTTTGAGGTAAAACAGTTAGAAAACGCAAACAATAAAAATATTACTTTTATTTTTTTTATTATTATAATGAAAGAACCATGATACTTTAATAGCCTCCATCTGGGTTAGTAAAACCTTGATTAGTCAGTGTCTTCATTTTTCTTCACCGAATAAACAGTCTGATTACTGTATACTATACAGTCAAACGCTTTATTCCCCACCAGCAAATACCATATTAATACGTAACTTCCTAATCCTCTGTGCCTTCGCGAGTGTTCTTGGCAAAAGCAAAATTAGTGGAAATATAATTTGTAAGTGGGCATATATATATATATATATATATATATATATATATATATTTTATATATATATATATATATATATATATATATATATATATATATATATATAATGACTTTATCACATCACCGTGATTCATACAATCAGTAAGCTACAAAAGTCCTTTAATATCAATTCATCTATCGGAAATAATATATTTTCATATATGTTGCCGAATTTTTTTAGTTGATAATAAGTTCGTCGTCCCGTGGGCTCGGACTTATTATCAACTAAAATTCCCTTCAACATATATGAAAACATATTTCCGAAGTAGAGCGAATTGAATTAAAGGACGTTTGTAGCTTATATTATATATATATATATATATATATATATATATATATATATATATATATATATATATATATATATATATATACATACATACACACACACACACACATATATGTATATATATATATATATATATATATATATATATATATATATATATATATATATATATATATATA